>NC_092373.1:106001246-106333082 GCF_030028105.1 Mobula birostris | reverse complement strand
GAGGTGCAGGACCAGCCAGTGATAGAAGAGATTGAACTGAGATGCAGGACTGCCTGTGATACAGGAGACTGAACTGAGGTGCAGGACTGGCCGCGATAAAGGAGACTGAACTGAGGTGCAGGACAGGCCGGCGATACAGGAGACTGAACTGAGGTGCAGGACCGGCCGGTGATACAGGAGACTGAACTGATATGCCTCTCCGGCTGTTGATACAGGATCTGAACTGAGGTGCAGGACCGACCGATGATACACGAGACTGATCAGAGATGCAGGACTGGCCAGTGATACAGGAGACTGAATTGAGATGCAGGACTGGCCGGTGATACAGGAGACTGAACGGATGTGCAGCACCGGCCGGCGATACAGGAGACTGAACTATGCTGCCGGACTGGCCAGTGATACAGTGATACTGAACAGAGATGCACGACCTGCCGGTGATATAGGAGACTGAACTGAGGTGCCGGACCGGCTGGTGTTACAGTGATACTGAACTGAGGTGCAGGACCAGCCAAAGTTACAGGAGACTGAACTGCGGTGCAGGACTGGCCGGTGATACAGGAGACTGAACAGAGATGCACGACCGGCCGGTGATACAGGAGACTGAACTGAGGTGCAGGACCGGCCGTGATAGAGGAGGCTGAACTGAGGTGAAGGACCAGCCGGCGATACAGGAGGCTGAACTGAGATGAAGGACCAGCCGGCGATACAGCGATACTGAACTGAGGTGCAGGACCGGCCAATGTTACAGGAGACTGAACTGCGGTGCAGGACTGGCCGGTGATACAGGAGACTGAACAGAGAAGCACGACCGGCCGGTGATACAGGAGACTGAACTGAGGTGCAGGCACCGGCCGGCGACACAGGAGTCTGAACTGAGGTGAAAGGTGTCACCAGAGATACAGTGATACTGAACTGAGGTGCAGGACCAGCCAGTGATAGAGGAGACTGAACTGAGGTGAAGGACCGGCCTGAGAGACAGGAGACTGAACTGAGGTGCACAACGGACAGCAATCCAGGAGACTGAACTGAGGTGCAGGACCAGCCGGTGTTATAGGAGACTGAAGTCAGGTGCAGGACCAGCTGGTGATAGAAACTGAACTGAGGTGCAGGACTGGCCGGTGATAGAGACTGAACTGAGATGCAGGACCGGCCGGTGATAGAGACTTTACTGAGGTGCAGGACTGGCCGGTGATAGAGACTGAACTGAGATGCAGGACCGGCCGATGATACAGGAGACTGAACTGAGGTGCAGGACTGGCCGGTGATACAGAAGACTGAACTGAGGTGCAGGACCGGCCGGTGATACAGGGGACTGGACTGATATGCCTGTCCGGCTGTTGATTGCAGGATCTGAACAGAGATGCACAACCAGCCGGTGATACAGGAGACTGAACTGAGGTGCAGGACCAGCCGGTGATACAGGAGACTGAACTGAGATGGAGGACCGGCCGGTGATACAGGAGACTGAACTGAGGTGCAGGACCGGCCGGTGATAAATGAGACTGAACAGAGTTGCAGGTCCGGCCGGTGATACAGGAGACTGAAGTGAGGTGTAGGACCGGCCGGTGATACAGGATCTGAACTGAGGTGCAGGACCGGCCGGTGATACAGGAGACTGAACTGAGGTGAAGTAGTCGCCAGAGATACAGTGATACTGAACTGAGGTGCAGGACCAGCCAGTGATAGAGGAGATTGAACTGAGATGCAGGACTGGCCTGTGATACAGGAGACTGAACTGAGGTGCAGGACTGGCCGGCGATACAGTGATACTGAACTGAGGTGCAGGACCGGCCGGTGATACAGTGATACTGAACAGAGATGCACGACCTGCCGGTGATATAGGAGACTGAACTGAGGTGCAGGACCAGCTGGTGTTACAGTGATACTGAACTGAGGTGCAGGACCGGCCAATGTTACAGGAGACTGAACTGCGGTGCAGGACTGGCCGGTGATACAGGAGACTGAACAGAGATGCACGACCGGCCGGTGATACAGGAGACTGAACTGAGGTGCAGGACCGGCCGGTGATACAGGAGGCTGAACTGAGGTGAAGGACCAGCCGGCGATACAGCGATACTGAACTGAGGTGCAGGACCGGCCAATGTTACAGGAGACTGAACTGCGGTGCAGGACTGGCCGGTGATACAGTGATACTGAACAGAGATGCACGACCTGACGGTGATATAGGAGACTGAACTGAGGTGCAGGACCGGCTGGTGTTACAGTGACACTGAAACTGAGGTGCAGGGACCGGCCAATGTTACAGGAGACTGAACTGAGGTGCAGGACTGGCCGGTGATACAGGAGACTGAACAGAGATGCACGACCGGCCGGTGATACAGGAGACTGAACTGAGTTGCAGGACCGGCCGTGATAGAGGAGACTGAACTGAGGTGAAGGACCAGCCGGCGATACAGCGATACTGGACTGAGGTGCAGGACCGGCCGGCAACACAGGAGTCTGAACTGAGGTGAAAGTGTCACCAGAGATACAGTGATACTGAACTGAGGTGCAGGACCAGCCAGTGAAAGAGGAGATTGAACTGAGATGCAGGACCGGCCTGAGAGACAGGAGACTGAACTGAGGTGCAGGACCGGACAGCGATCCAGGAGACTGAACTGAGGTGCAAGTCTGGCTGGTGATGCTGGAGACTGAACTGAGGTGCAGGACCAGCCGGTGTCATAGGAGACTGAAGTCAGGTGCAGGGCCGACTGGTGATAGAGACTGAACTGAGATGCAGGACCGGCCGGTGATAGAGCCTTACTGAGGTGCATGACTGGCCAGTGATAGAGACTGGACTGAGATGCAGGACTGGCCAGTGATACAGGAGACTGAACTGAGGTGCAGGACCGGCTGGCGATACAGGAGACTGAACTGAGGTGCAGGACCGGCCGGTGGTAGAGCAGATTGAACTGAGATGCAGGACCGGCCGGTGATAGAGGAGACTGAACTGAGGTGAAGGGTCGGCCAGCGATACAGTGATACTGGACTGAGGTGCAGGGACCGGCCGGCGATCCAGGAGATTGAACTGAGGTGCAAGTCTGGCTGGTGATACAGGAGACTGAACTGAGGTGCAGGACCAGCCGGTGTTATAGGAGACTGAACTCAGGTGCAGGACCTGCTGGTGATAGAGACTGAACTGAGATGCAGGGCTGGCCGGTGATACAGGAGACTGAACTGAGATGCAGAACTGGCCGGTGATAGAGACTTTACTGAGGTGTAGGACCAGCCAGCGATACAGGAGACTGAACTGAGGTGCAGGACCGGCCGGTGATACAGTGATACTGAACTGAGGTGCAGGACCGGCCGGTGATACAGGAGACTGAACTGAGGTGCAGGACCGGCCGGTGATACAGGGGACTGGACTGATATGCCTGTCCGGCTGTTGATGCAGGATCTGAACAGAGATGCACGACCAGCCCGTGATACAGGAGACTGAACTGAGGTGCAGGACCAGCCGGTGATACAGGAGACTGAACTGAGATGGAGGACCAGCCGGTGATAAAGGAGACTGAACAGAGTTGCAGGACCGGCCGGTGATACAGGAGACTGAAGTGAGGTGTAGGACCGGCCGGTGATACAGGATCTGACCTGAGGTGCAGGACCGGCCGGTGATACAGGAGACTGAACTGAGGTGAAGGAGTCGCCAGAGATACAGTGATACTGAACTGAGGTGCAGGACCAGCCAGTGATAGAAGAGATTGAACTGAGATGCAGGACTGGCCTGTGATACAGGAGACTGAACTGAGGTGCAGGACTGGCCGGCGATAAAGGAGACTGAACTGAGGTGCAGGACAGGCCGGCGATACAGGAGACTGAACTGAGGTGCAGGACCGGCCGGTGATACAGGAGACTGAACTGATATGCCTCTCCGGCTGTTGATACAGGATCTGAACTGAGGTGCAGGACCGACCGATGATACACGAGACTGATCAGAGATGCAGGACTGGCCAGTGATACAGGAGACTGAATTGAGATGCAGGACTGGCCGGTGATACAGGAGACTGAACGGATGTGCAGCACCGGCCGGCGATACAGGAGACTGAACTATGCTGCCGGACTGGCCAGTGATACAGTGATACTGAACAGAGATGCACGACCTGCCGGTGATATAGGAGACTGAACTGAGGTGCCGGACCGGCTGGTGTTACAGTGATACTGAACTGAGGTGCAGGACCAGCCAAAGTTACAGGAGACTGAACTGCGGTGCAGGACTGGCCGGTGATACAGGAGACTGAACAGAGATGCACGACCGGCCGGTGATACAGGAGACTGAACTGAGGTGCAGGACCGGCCGGTGATAGAGGAGGCTGAACTGAGGTGAAGGACCAGCCGGCGATACAGGAGGCTGAACTGAGATGAAGGACCAGCCGGCGATACAGCGATACTGAACTGAGGTGCAGGACCGGCCAATGTTACAGGAGACTGAACTGCGGTGCAGGACTGGCCGGTGATACAGGAGACTGAACAGAGATGCACGACCGGCCGGTGATACAGGAGACTGAACTGAGGTGCAGGACCGGCCGGCGACACAGGAGTCTGAACTGAGGTGAAGGTGTCACCAGAGATACAGTGATACTGAACTGAGGTGCAGGACCAGCCAGTGATAGAGGAGACTGAACTGAGGTGAAGGACCGGCCTGAGAGACAGGAGACTGAACTGAGGTGCAGGAACGGACAGCAATCCAGGAGACTGAACTGAGGTGCAGGACCAGCCGGTGTTATAGGAGACTGAAGTCAGGTGCAGGACCAGCTGGTGATAGAAACTGAACTGAGGTGCAGGACTGGCCGGTGATAGAGACTGAACTGAGATGCAGGACCGGCCGGTGATAGAGACTTTACTGAGGTGCAGGACTGGCCGGTGATAGAGACTGAACTGAGATGCAGTACTGGCCAGTGATACAGGAGACTGAACTGAGGTGCAGGACCGGCCGGTGATAGAGCAGATTGAACTGAGATGCAGGACCGGCCGGTGATAGAGGAGACTGAACTGAGGTGAAGGACTGGCCGGTGATAAAGGATCTGAACTGAGGTGCAGGACCGGCCGGCGACACAGGAGTCTGAACTGAGGTGAAAGTGTCACCAGAGATACAGTGATACTGAACTGAGGTGCAGGACCAGCCAGTGAAAGAGGAGATTGAACTGAGATGCAGGACCGGCCTGAGAGACAGGAGACTGAACTGAGGTGCAGGACCGGACAGCGATCCAGGAGACTGAACTGAGGTGCAAGTCTGGCTGGTGATGCTGGAGACTGAACTGAGGTGCAGGACCAGCCGGTGTTATAGGAGACTGAAGTCAGGTGCAGGACCGACTGGTGATAGAGACTGAACTGAGATGCAGGACCGGCCGGTGATAGAGCCTTACTGAGGTGCATGACTGGCCAGTGATAGAGACTGGACTGAGATGCAGGACTGGCCGGTGATACAGTGATACTGAACTGAGGTGCAGTGCCGGCCAGTGATAGAGGAGATTGAACTGAGATGCAGGACTGGCCGGTGATACAGGAGACTGAACTGAGGTGCAGGACTGGCTGGCGATACAGGAGACTGAACTGAGGTGAAGGAGTCGCCAGAGATACAGTGATACTGAATTGAGGTGCAGGACCAGCCAGTGATAGAGGAGACTGAACTGAGGTGCAGGACAGGCCGGCGATACAGGAGACTGAACTGAGGTGCAGGACCGGCCGCTGATAAAGGAGACTGAAATGAGATGCAGGACAGGCCAGGGATACAGTGATACTGAACTGAGGTGCAGGACCAACCCGTGATACGGGAGACTGAACTGAGATGCAGGACAGGCTGGGGATACAGTGATACTGAACTGAGGTGCAGGACAGGCCGGTGATACAGGAGATTGAACTGAGGTGCAGAACTGGCCAGAGATACAGTGATACTGAACTGAGGTGCAGGACCAGCAAGTGATAGAGGAGATTGAACTGAACTGCCGGACCAGCCAGTGATACAGTGATACTGAATAGAGGTGCACAACCGGCTGGTGATCCAGGAGACTGAAATGAGGTGCAGGAGTTGCAGTTAAACAGTGATACTGAACTAGGTGCAGGACCGGCTGGTGATAGAGGAGACTGAACTGAGGTGCAGGAGTCGCCAGTGATACAGTGATACTGAACTGAGGTGCAGGACCGGCCGGTGATAGAGGAGACTGAACTGAGGTGAAGGACCAGCCGGCGATACAGCGATACTGGACTGAGGTGCAGGACTGGCCGGTGATAGAGACTGAACTGAGATGCAGGACTGGCCAGTGATACAGGAGACTGAACTGAGGTGCAGGACCCACCGGCGATCCAGGAGACTGAACTCAGGTGCAGGACCGGCCGGTGAAAAAGACTGATCTCAGGTGCAGGACTGGCCGGTGATACAGGAGACTGAACTGAGATGCACGACTGGCCGGTGATACAGGAGACTGAACTGAGGTGCAGGACCGGCCGGTGATAGAGGAGACTGAACTGAGGTGAAGGGCCGGCCAGCGATACAGTGATACTGGACTGAGGTGCAGGACCGGCCGGCGATCCAGGAGATTGAACTGAGGTGCAAGTCTGGCTGGTGATACAGGAGACTGAACTGAGGTTAAGGACCAGCCGGTGTTATAGGAGACTGAACTCAGGTGCAGGACCTGCTGGTGATAGAGACTGAACTGAGATGCAGGGCTGGCCGGTGATACAGGAGACTGAACTGAGATGCAGAACTGGCCGGTGATAGAGACTTTACTGAGGTGTAGGACCAGCCAGCGATAGAGGAGACTGAACTGAGGTGCAGGACCGGCCGGTGATACAGTGATACTGAACTGAGGTGCAGGACCGGCCGATGATACAGGAGACTGAACTGAGGTGCAGGACTGGCCGGTGATACAGAAGACTGAACTGAGGTGCAGGACCGGCCGGTGATACAGGGGACTGGACTGATATGCCTGTCCGGCTGTTGATGCAGGATCTGAACAGAGATGCACAACCAGCCGGTGATACAGGAGACTGAACTGAGGTGCAGGACCAGCCGGTGATACAGGAGACTGAACTGAGATGGAGGACCGGCCGGTGATACAGGAGACTGAACTGAGGTGCAGGACCGGCCGGTGATAAATGAGAGTGAACAGAGTTGCAGGACCGGCCGGTGATACAGGAGACTGAAGTGAGGTGTAGGACCGGCCGGTGATACAGGATCTGAACTGAGGTGCAGGACCGGCCGGTGATACAGGAGACTGAACTGAGGTGAAGGAGTCGCCAGAGATACAGTGATACTGAACTGAGGTGCAGGACCAGCCAGTGATAGAGGAGAGTGAACTGAGATGCAGGACTGGCCTGTGATACAGGAGACTGAACTGAGGTGCAGGACTGGCCGGCGATACAGTGATACTGAACTGAGGTGCAGGACCGGCCGGTGATACAGTGATACTGAACAGAGATGCACGACCTGCCGGTGATATAGGAGACTGAACTGAGGTGCAGGACCGGCTGGTGTTACAGTGATACTGAACTGAGGTGCAGGACCGGCCAATGTTACAGGAGACTGAACTGCGGTGCAGGACTGGCCAGTGATACAGGAGACTGAACAGAGATGCACGACCGGCCGGTGATACAGGAGACTGAACTGAGGTGCAGGACCGGCCGGTGATACAGGAGGCTGAACTGAGGTGAAGGACCAGCCGGCGATACAGCGATACTGAACTGAGGTGCAGGACCGGCCAATGTTACAGGAGACTGAACTGCGGTGCAGGACTGGCCGGTGATACAGTGATACTGAACAGAGATGCACGACCTGCCGGTGATATAGGAGACTGAACTGAGGTGCAGGACCGGCTGGTGTTACAGTGACACTGAACTGAGGTGCAGGACCGGCCAATGTTACAGGAGACTGAACTGAGGTGCAGGACTGGCCGGTGATACAGGAGACTGAACAGAGATGCACGACCGGCCGGTGATACAGGAGACTGAACTGAGTTGCAGGACCGGCCGGTGATAGAGGAGACTGAACTGAGGTGAAGGACCAGCCAGCGATACAGCGATACTGGACTGAGGTGCAGGACCGGCCGGCAACACAGGAGTCTGAACTGAGGTGAAAGTGTCACCAGAGATACAGTGATACTGAACTGAGGTGCAGGACCAGCCAGTGAAAGAGGAGATTGAACCGAGATGCAGGACCGGCCTGAGAGACAGGAGACTGAACTGAGGTGCAGGACCGGACAGCGATCCAGGAGACTGAACTGAGGTGCAAGTCTGGCTGGTGATGCTGGAGACTGAACTGAGGTGCAGGACCAGCCGGTGTTATAGGAGACTGAAGTCAGGTGCAGGGCCGACTGGTGATAGAGACTGAACTGAGATGCAGGACCGGCCGGTGATAGAGCCTTACTGAGGTGCATGACTGGCCAGTGATAGAGACTGGACTGAGATGCAGGACTGGCCAGTGATACAGGAGACTGAACTGAGGTGCAGGACCGGCTGGCGATACAGGAGACTGAACTGAGGTGCAGGACTGGCCGGTGATACAGTGATACTGAACTGAGGTGCAGTACCGGCCAGTGATAGAGGAGACTGAACTGAGGTGCAGGACCGGCCGGTGATAAATGAGACTGAACAGAGTTGCAGGACCGGCCGGTGATACAGGAGACTGAAGTGAGGTGTAGGACCGGCCGGTGATACAGGATCTGAACTGAGGTGCAGGACCGGCCAGTGATACAGGAGACTGAACTGAGGTGAAGGAGTCGCCAGAGATACAGTGATACTGAACTGAGGTGCAGGACCAGCCAGTGATAGAGGAGATTGAACTGAGATGCAGGACTGGCCTGTGATACAGGAGACTGAACTGAGGTGCAGGACTGGCCGGCGATAAAGGAGACTGAACTGAGGTGCAGGACAGGTCGGCGATACAGGAGACTGAATTGAGATGCAGGACTGGCCGGTGATACAGGAGACTGAACGGATGTGCAGCACCGGCCGGCGATACAGGAGACTGAACTATGCTGTGTGACTGGCCAGTGATACAGTGATACTGAACAGAGATGCACGACCTGCCGGTGATATAGGAGACTGAACTGAGGTGAAGGACCAGCCGGCGATACAGCGATACTGGACTGAGGTGCAGGACTGGCCGGTGATAGAGACTGAACTGAGATGCAGGACTGGCCAGCGATACAGGAGACTGAACTGAGGTGCAGGACCGGCTGGCGATACAGGAGACTGAACTGAGGTGCAGGACTGGCCGGTGATACAGTGATACTGAACTGAGGTGCAGGACCAGCCAGTGATAGAGGAGATTGAACTGAGATGCTGGACTGGCCTGTGATACAGGAGACTCAACTGAGGTGCAGGACCGGCCAGCGATAAAGGAGACTGAACTGAGGTGCAGGACAGGCCAGCGATACAGGAGACTGAACTGATATGCCTGTCCGGCTGTTGATACAGGATCTGAACTGAGGAGCAGGATCGACTGATGACACACAAGACTGATCAGAGATGCAGGACTGGCCAGTGATACAGGAGACTGAACTGGGGTGCAGGACCGGCCGGTGATAGAGGAGACTGAACTGAGGTGAAGGACCGGCCGGTGATCCAGGAGACTGAACTGAGGTGCAGGACCCGCCGGCGATCCAGGAGACTGAACTCAGGTGCAGGACCGGACGGTGAAAAAGACTGATCTCAGGTGCAGGACTGGCCGGTGATACAGGAGACTGAACTGAGATGCACGACTGGCCGGTGATACAGGAAACTGAACTGAGGTGCAGGACCGGCCGGTGATAGAATAGACTGAACTGAGGTGAAGGGTCGGCCAGCGATACAGTGATACTGAATAGAGGTGCACAACCGGCTGGTGATCCAGGAGACTGAAATGAGGTGCAGGAGTTGCAGTTAAACAGTGATACTGAACTAGGTGCAGGACCGGCTGGTGATACAGGGGACTGGACTGATATGCCTGTCCGGCTGTTGATGCAGGATCTGAACAGTGATGCACGACCAGCTGGTGATACAGGAGACTGAACTGAGGTGCAGGACCAGCCGGTGATACAGGAGACTGAACTGAGGTGCAGGACTGGCCGGTGATACAGTGATACTGAACTGAGGTGCAGGACCAGCCAGTGATAGAGGAGATTGAACTGAGATGCTGGACTGGCCTGTGATACAGGAGACTCAACTGAGGTGCAGGACCGGCCGGTGATACAGGAGACTGAACTGAGGTGCAGGACCGGCCGGTGATAAATGAGACTGAACAGAGTTGCAGGACCGGCCGGTGATACAGGAGACTGAAGTGAGGTGTAGGACCGGCCGGTGATACAGGATCTGAACTGAGGTGCAGGACCGGCCGGTGATACAGGAGACTGAACTGAGGTGAAGGAGTCGCCAGAGATACAGTGATACTGAACTGAGGTGCAGGACCAGCCGGCGATAAAGGAGACTGAACTGAGGTGCAGGACAGGCCGGCGATACAGGAGACTGAACTGAGGTGCAGGACCGGCCGGTGATACAGGAGACTGAACTGATATGCCTCTCCGGCTGTTGATACAGGATCTGAACTGAGGTGCAGGACCGACCGATGATACACGAGACTGATCAGAGATGCAGGACTGGCCAGTGATACAGGAGACTGAATTGAGATGCAGGCCTGGCCGGTGATACAGGAGACTGAACGGATGTGCAGCACCGGCCGGCGATACAGGAGACTGAACTATGCTGCCGGACTGGCCAGTGATACAGTGATACTGAACAGAGATGCACGACCTGCCGGTGATATAGGAGACTGAACTGAGGTGCAGGACCGGCTGGTGTTACAGTGATACTGAACTGAGGTGCAGGACCGGCCAATGTTACAGGAGACTGAACTGCGGTGCAGGACTGGCCGGTGATACAGGAGACTGAACAGAGATGCACGACCGGCCGGTGATACAGGAGACTGAACTGAGGTGCAGGACCGGCCGGCGACACAGGAGTCTGAACTGAGGTGAAGGTGTCACCAGAGATACAGTGATACTGAACTGAGGTGCAGGACCAGCCAGTGATAGAGGAGACTGAACTGAGGTGAAGGACCGGCCTGAGAGACAGGAGACTGAACTGAGGTGCAGGAACGGACAGCAATCCAGGAGACTGAACTGAGGTGCAAGTCTGGCTGGTGATACAGGAGACTGAACTGAGGTGCAGGACCAGCCGGTGTTATAGGAGACTGAAGTCAGGTGCAGGACCAGCTGGTGATAGAAACTGAACTGAGGTGCAGGACTGGCCGGTGATAGAGACTGAACTGAGATGCAGGACCGGCCGGTGATAGAGACTTTACTGAGGTGCAGGACTGGCCGGTGATAGAGACTGAACTGAGATGCAGGACTGGCCAGTGATACAGGAGACTGAACTGAGGTGCAGGACCGGCCGGTGATAGAGCAGATTGAACTGAGATGCAGGACTGGCCGGTGATACAGGAGACTGAATTGAGATGCAGGACCGGCCGGTGATATAGCAGATTGAACTGAGATGCAGGACCGGCCTGAGAGACAGGAGACTGAACTGAGGTGCAGGACCGGACAGCGATCCAGGAGACTGAACTGAGGTGCAAGTCTGGCTGGTGATGCTGGAGACTGAACTGAGGTGCAGGACCAGCCGGTGTTATAGGAGACTGAAGTCAGGTGCAGGACCGACTGGTGATAGAGACTGAACTGAGATGCAGGACCGGCCGGTGATAGAGCCTTACTGAGGTGCATGACTGGCCAGTGATAGAGACTGGACTGAGATGCAGGACTGGCCAGTGATACAGGAGACTGAACTGAGGTGCAGGACCGGCTGGCGATACAGGAGACTGAACTGAGGTGCAGGACTGGCCAGTGATACAGTGATACTGAATTGAGGTGCAGTACCGGCCAGTGATAGAGGAGATGGAACTGAGATGCAGGACTGGCCGGTGATACAGGAGACTGAACTGAGGTGCAGGACTGGCTGGCGATACAGGAGACTGAACTGAGGTGAAGGAGTCGCCAGAGATACAGTGATACTGAATTGAGGTGCAGGACCAGCCAGTGATAGAGGAGATTGAACTGAGATGCTGGACTGGCCAGTGATACAGGAGCCTGAACTGAGGTGCAGGACCGGCCGGTGATACAGGAGACTGAACTGAGGTGCAGGACCGGCCGGTGATAAAGGAGATTGAACTGAGGTGCAGGACCGGCTGGTGTTACAGTGATACTGAACTGAGGTGCAGGACCGGCCAATGTTACAGGAGACTGAACTGCGGTGCAGGACTGGCCGGTGATACAGGAGACTGAACAGAGATGCACGACCGGCCGGTGATACAGGAGACTGAACTGAGGTGCAGGACCGGCCGGTGATAAAGGAGATTGAACTGAGGTGCAGGACCGGCTGGTGTTACAGTGATACTGAACTGAGGTGCAGGACCGGCCAATGTTACAGGAGACTGAACTGCGGTGCAGGACTGGCCGGTGATACAGGAGACTGAACAGAGATGCACGACCGGCCGGTGATACAGGAGACTGAACTGAGGTGCAGGACCGGCCGGTGATAGGGGAGGCTGAACTGAGATGAAGGACCAGCCGGCGATACAGCGATACTGAACTGAGGTGCAGGACCGGCCAATGTTACAGGAGACTGAACTGCGGTGCAGGACTGGCCGGTGATACAGGAGACTGAACAGAGATGCACGACCGGCCGGTGATACAGGAGACTGAACTGAGGTGCAGGACCGGCCGGCGACACAGGAGTCTGAACTGAGGTGAAGGTGTCACCAGAGATACAGTGATACTGAACTGAGGTGCAGGACCAGCCAGTGATAGAGGAGACTGAACTGAGGTGAAGGACCGGCCTGAGAGACAGGAGACTGAACTGAGGTTCAGGAACGGACAGCAATCCAGGAGACTGAACTGAGGTGCAAGTCTGGCTGGTGATACAGGAGACTGAACTGAGGTGCAGGACCAGCCGGTGTTATAGGAGACTGAAGTCAGGTGCAGGACCAGCTGGTGATAGAAACTGAACTGAGGTGCAGGACTGGCCGGTGATAGAGACTGAACTGAGATGCAGGACCGGCCGGTGATAGAGACTTTACTGAGGTGCAGGACTGGCCGGTGATACAGGAGACTGAACAGAGGTGCAGGACTGGCTGGTGATACAGGAGACTGAACGGATGTGCAGCACTGGCCGGCGATACAGGAGACTGAACTATGCTGTGTGACTAGCCAGTGATACAGTGATACTGAACAGAGATGCACGACCTGCCGGTGATATAGGAGACTGAACTGAGGTGCAGGACCGGCTGGTGTTACAGTGATACTGAACTGAGGTGCAGGACCGGCCAATGTTACAGGAGACTGAACTGAGGTGCAGGACTGGCCGGTGATACAGGAGACTGAACAGAGATGCACGACCGGCCGGTGATACAGGAGACTGAACTGAGGTGCAGGACCGGCCAAAGTTACAGGAGACTGAACTGCGGTGCAGGACTGGCCGGTGATACAGGAGACTGAACAGAGATGCACGACCGGCCGGTGATACAGGAGACTGAACTGAGGTGCAGGACCGGCCGGTGATGGAGGAGGCTGAACTGAGGTGAAGGACCAGCCGGCGATACAGGAGGCTGAACTGAGATGAAGGACCAGCCGGCGATACAGCGATACTGAACTGAGGTGCAGGACCGGCCAATGTTACAGGAGACTGAACTGCGGTGCAGGACTGGCCGGTGATACAGGAGACTGAACTGAGGTGCAGGACCGGCCGGCGACACAGGAGTCTGAACTGAGGTGAAGGTGTTACCAGAGATACAGTGATACTGAACTGAGGTGCAGGACCAGCCAGTGATAGAGGAGATTGAACTGAGATGCTGGACTGGCCTGTGATACAGGAGACTGAACTGAGGTGCAGGAACGGACAGCAATCCAGGAGACTGAACTGAGGTGCAGGACCAGCCGGTGTTATAGGAGACTGAAGTCAGGTGCAGGACCAGCTGGTGATAGAAACTGAACTGAGGTGCAGGACTGGCCGGTGATAGAGACTGAACTGAGATGCAGGACCGGCCGGTGATAGAGACTTTACTGAGGTGCAGGACTGGCCGGTGATAGAGACTGAACTGAGATGCAGTACTGGCCAGTGATACAGGAGACTGAACTGAGGTGCAGGACCGGCCGGTGATAGAGCAGATTGAACTGAGATGCAGGACCGGCCGGTGATAGAGGAGACTGAACTGAGGTGAAGGACTGGCCGGTGATAAAGGATCTGAACTGAGGTGCAGGACCGGCCGGCGACACAGGAGTCTGAACTGAGGTGAAAGTGTCACCAGAGATACAGTGATACTGAACTGAGGTGCAGGACCAGCCAGTGAAAGAGGAGATTGAACTGAGATGCAGGACCGGCCTGAGAGACAGGAGACTGAACTGAGGTGCAGGACCGGACAGCGATCCAGGAGACTGAACTGAGGTGCAAGTCTGGCTGGTGATGCTGGAGACTGAACTGAGGTGCAGGACCAGCCGGTGTTATAGGAGACTGAAGTCAGGTGCAGGACCGACTGGTGATAGAGACTGAACTGAGATGCAGGACCGGCCGGTGATAGAGCCTTACTGAGGTGCATGACTGGCCAGTGATAGAGACTGGACTGAGATGCAGGACTGGCCGGTGATACAGTGATACTGAACTGAGGTGCAGTGCCGGCCAGTGATAGAGGAGATTGAACTGAGATGCAGGACTGGCCGGTGATACAGGAGACTGAACTGAGGTGCAGGACTGGCTGGCGATACAGGAGACTGAACTGAGGTGAAGGAGTCGCCAGAGATACAGTGATACTGAATTGAGGTGCAGGACCAGCCAGTGATAGAGGAGACTGAACTGAGGTGCAGGACAGGCCGGCGATACAGGAGACTGAACTGAGGTGCAGGACCGGCCGCTGATAAAGGAGACTGAAATGAGATGCAGGACAGGCCAGGGATACAGTGATACTGAACTGAGGTGCAGGACCAACCCGTGATACGGGAGACTGAACTGAGATGCAGGACAGGCTGGGGATACAGTGATACTGAACTGAGGTGCAGGACAGGCCGGTGATACAGGAGATTGAACTGAGGTGCAGAACTGGCCAGAGATACAGTGATACTGAACTGAGGTGCAGGACCAGCAAGTGATAGAGGAGATTGAACTGAACTGCCGGACCAGCCAGTGATACAGTGATACTGAATAGAGGTGCACAACCGGCTGGTGATCCAGGAGACTGAAATGAGGTGCAGGAGTTGCAGTTAAACAGTGATACTGAACTAGGTGCAGGACCGGCTGGTGATAGAGGAGACTGAACTGAGGTGCAGGAGTCGCCAGTGATACAGTGATACTGAACTGAGGTGCAGGACCGGCCGGTGATAGAGGAGACTGAACTGAGGTGAAGGACCAGCCGGCGATACAGCGATACTGGACTGAGGTGCAGGACTGGCCGGTGATAGAGACTGAACTGAGATGCAGGACTGGCCAGTGATACAGGAGACTGAACTGAGGTGCAGGACCCACCGGCGATCCAGGAGACTGAACTCAGGTGCAGGACCGGCCGGTGAAAAAGACTGATCTCACGTGCAGGACTGGCCGGTGATACAGGAGACTGAACTGAGATGCACGACTGGCCGGTGATACAGGAGACTGAACTGAGGTGCAGGACCGGCCGGTGATAGAGGAGACTGAACTGAGGTGAAGGGCCGGCCAGCGATACAGTGATACTGGACTGAGGTGCAGGACCGGCCGGCGATCCAGGAGATTGAACTGAGGTGCAAGTCTGGCTGGTGATACAGGAGACTGAACTGAGGTTAAGGACCAGCCGGTGTTATAGGAGACTGAACTCAGGTGCAGGACCTGCTGGTGATAGAGACTGAACTGAGATGCAGGGCTGGCCGGTGATACAGGAGACTGAACTGAGATGCAGAACTGGCCAGTGATAGAGACTTTACTGAGGTGTAGGACCAGCCAGCGATAGAGGAGACTGAACTGAGGTGCAGGACCGGCCGGTGATACAGTGATACTGAACTGAGGTGCAGGACCGGCCGATGATACAGGAGACTGAACTGAGGTGCAGGACTGGCCGGTGATACAGAAGACTGAACTGAGGTGCAGGACCGGCCGGTGATACAGGGGACTGGACTGATATGCCTGTCCGGCTGTTGATGCAGGATCTGAACAGAGATGCACAACCAGCCGGTGATACAGGAGACTGAACTGAGGTGCAGGACCAGCCGGTGATACAGGAGACTGAACTGAGATGGAGGACCGGCCGGTGATACAGGAGACTGAACTGAGGTGCAGGACCGGCCGGTGATAAATGAGACTGAACAGAGTTGCAGGTCCGGCCGGTGATACAGGAGACTGAAGTGAGGTGTAGGACCGGCCGGTGATACAGGATCTGAACTGAGGTGCAGGACCGGCTGGTGATACAGGAGACTGAACTGAGGTGAAGTAGTCGCCAGAGATACAGTGATACTGAACTGAGGTGCAGGACCAGCCAGTGATAGAGGAGATTGAACTGAGATGCAGGACTGGCCTGTGATACAGGAGACTGAACTGAGGTGCAGGACTGGCCGGCGATACAGTGATACTGAACTGAGGTGCAGGACCGGCCGGTGATACAGTGATACTGAACAGAGATGCACGACCTGCCGGTGATATAGGAGACTGAACTGAGGTGCAGGACCAGCTGGTGTTACAGTGATACTGAACTGAGGTGCAGGACCGGCCAATGTTACAGGAGACTGAACTGCGGTGCAGGACTGGCCGGTGATACAGGAGACTGAACAGAGATGCACGACCGGCCGGTGATACAGGAGACTGAACTGAGGTGCAGGACCGGCCGGTGATACAGGAGGCTGAACTGAGGTGAAGGACCAGCCGGCGATACAGCGATACTGAACTGAGGTGCAGGACCGGCCAATGTTACAGGAGACTGAACTGCGGTGCAGGACTGGCCGGTGATACAGTGATACTGAACAGAGATGCACGACCTGCCGGTGATATAGGAGACTGAACTGAGGTGCAGGACCGGCTGGTGTTACAGTGACACTGAACTGAGGTGCAGGACCGGCCAATGTTACAGGAGACTGAACTGAGGTGCAGGACTGGCCGGTGATACAGGAGACTGAACAGAGATGCACGACCGGCCGGTGATACAGGAGACTGAACTGAGTTGCAGGACCGGCCGGTGATAGAGGAGACTGAACTGAGGTGAAGGACCAGCCGGCGATACAGCGATACTGGACTGAGGTGCAGGACCGGCCGGCAACACAGGAGTCTGAACTGAGGTGAAAGTGTCACCAGAGATACAGTGATACTGAACTGAGGTGCAGGACCAGCCAGTGAAAGAGGAGATTGAACTGAGATGCAGGACCGGCCTGAGAGACAGGAGACTGAACTGAGGTGCAGGACCGGACAGCGATCCAGGAGACTGAACTGAGGTGCAAGTCTGGCTGGTGATGCTGGAGACTGAACTGAGGTGCAGGACCAGCCGGTGTCATAGGAGACTGAAGTCAGGTGCAGGGCCGACTGGTGATAGAGACTGAACTGAGATGCAGGACCGGCCGGTGATAGAGCCTTACTGAGGTGCATGACTGGCCAGTGATAGAGACTGGACTGAGATGCAGGACTGGCCAGTGATACAGGAGACTGAACTGAGGTGCAGGACCGGCTGGCGATACAGGAGACTGAACTGAGGTGCAGGACCGGCCGGTGGTAGAGCAGATTGAACTGAGATGCAGGACCGGCCGGTGATAGAGGAGACTGAACTGAGGTGAAGGGTCGGCCAGCGATACAGTGATACTGGACTGAGGTGCAGGACCGGCCGGCGATCCAGGAGATTGAACTGAGGTGCAAGTCTGGCTGGTGATACAGGAGACTGAACTGAGGTGCAGGACCAGCCGGTGTTATAGGAGACTGAACTCAGGTGCAGGACCTGCTGGTGATAGAGACTGAACTGAGATGCAGGGCTGGCCGGTGATACAGGAGACTGAACTGAGATGCAGAACTGTCCGGTGATAGAGACTTTACTGAGGTGTAGGACCAGCCAGCGATACAGGAGACTGAACTGAGGTGCAGGACCGGCCGGTGATACAGTGATACTGAACTGAGGTGCAGGACCGGCCGGTGATACAGGAGACTGAACTGAGGTGCAGGACCGGCCGGTGATACAGGGGACTGGACTGATATGCCTGTCCGGCTGTTGATGCAGGATCTGAACAGAGATGCACGACCAGCCCGTGATACAGGAGACTGAACTGAGGTGCAGGACCAGCCGGTGATACAGGAGACTGAACTGAGATGGAGGACCAGCCGGTGATAAAGGAGACTGAACAGAGTTGCAGGACCGGCCGGTGATACAGGAGACTGAAGTGAGGTGTAGGACCGGCCGGTGATACAGGATCTGACCTGAGGTGCAGGACCGGCCGGTGATACAGGAGACTGAACTGAGGTGAAGGAGTCGCCAGAGATACAGTGATACTGAACTGAGGTGCAGGACCAGCCAGTGATAGAAGAGATTGAACTGAGATGCAGGACTGGCCTGTGATACAGGAGACTGAACTGAGGTGCAGGACTGGCCGGCGATAAAGGAGACTGAACTGAGGTGCAGGACAGGCCGGCGATACAGGAGACTGAACTGAGGTGCAGGACCGGCCGGTGATACAGGAGACTGAACTGATATGCCTCTCCGGCTGTTGATACAGGATCTGAACTGAGGTGCAGGACCGACCGATGATACACGAGACTGATCAGAGATGCAGGACTGGCCAGTGATACAGGAGACTGAATTGAGATGCAGGACTGGCCGGTGATACAGGAGACTGAACGGATGTGCAGCACCGGCCGGCGATACAGGAGACTGAACTATGCTGCCGGACTGGCCAGTGATACAGTGATACTGAACAGAGATGCACGACCTGCCGGTGATATAGGAGACTGAACTGAGGTGCCGGACCGGCTGGTGTTACAGTGATACTGAACTGAGGTGCAGGACCAGCCAAAGTTACAGGAGACTGAACTGCGGTGCAGGACTGGCCGGTGATACAGGAGACTGAACAGAGATGCACGACCGGCCGGTGATACAGGAGACTGAACTGAGGTGCAGGACCGGCCGGTGATAGAGGAGGCTGAACTGAGGTGAAGGACCAGCCGGCGATACAGGAGGCTGAACTGAGATGAAGGACCAGCCGGCGATACAGCGATACTGAACTGAGGTGCAGGACCGGCCAATGTTACAGGAGACTGAACTGCGGTGCAGGACTGGCCGGTGATACAGGAGACTGAACAGAGATGCACGACCGGCCGGTGATACAGGAGACTGAACTGAGGTGCAGGACCGGCCGGCGACACAGGAGTCTGAACTGAGGTGAAGGTGTCACCAGAGATACAGTGATACTGAACTGAGGTGCAGGACCAGCCAGTGATAGAGGAGACTGAACTGAGGTGAAGGACCGGCCTGAGAGACAGGAGACTGAACTGAGGTGCAGGAACGGACAGCAATCCAGGAGACTGAACTGAGGTGCAGGACCAGCCGGTGTTATAGGAGACTGAAGTCAGGTGCAGGACCAGCTGGTGATAGAAACTGAACTGAGGTGCAGGACTGGCCGGTGATAGAGACTGAACTGAGATGCAGGACCGGCCGGTGATAGAGACTTTACTGAGGTGCAGGACTGGCCGGTGATAGAGACTGAACTGAGATGCAGTACTGGCCAGTGATACAGGAGACTGAACTGAGGTGCAGGACCGGCCGGTGATAGAGCAGATTGAACTGAGATGCAGGACCGGCCGGTGATAGAGGAGACTGAACTGAGGTGAAGGACTGGCCGGTGATAAAGGATCTGAACTGAGGTGCAGGACCGGCCGGCGACACAGGAGTCTGAACTGAGGTGAAAGTGTCACCAGAGATACAGTGATACTGAACTGAGGTGCAGGACCAGCCAGTGAAAGAGGAGATTGAACTGAGATGCAGGACCGGCCTGAGAGACAGGAGACTGAACTGAGGTGCAGGACCGGACAGCGATCCAGGAGACTGAACTGAGGTGCAAGTCTGGCTGGTGATGCTGGAGACTGAACTGAGGTGCAGGACCAGCCGGTGTTATAGGAGACTGAAGTCAGGTGCAGGACCGACTGGTGATAGAGACTGAACTGAGATGCAGGACCGGCCGGTGATAGAGCCTTACTGAGGTGCATGACTGGCCAGTGATAGAGACTGGACTGAGATGCAGGACTGGCCGGTGATACAGTGATACTGAACTGAGGTGCAGTGCCGGCCAGTGATAGAGGAGATTGAACTGAGATGCAGGACTGGCCGGTGATACAGGAGACTGAACTGAGGTGCAGGACTGGCTGGCGATACAGGAGACTGAACTGAGGTGAAGGAGTCGCCAGAGATACAGTGATACTGAATTGAGGTGCAGGACCAGCCAGTGATAGAGGAGACTGAACTGAGGTGCAGGACAGGCCGGCGATACAGGAGACTGAACTGAGGTGCAGGACCGGCCGCTGATAAAGGAGACTGAAATGAGATGCAGGACAGGCCAGGGATACAGTGATACTGAACTGAGGTGCAGGACCAACCCGTGATACGGGAGACTGAACTGAGATGCAGGACAGGCTGGGGATACAGTGATACTGAACTGAGGTGCAGGACAGGCCGGTGATACAGGAGATTGAACTGAGGTGCAGAACTGGCCAGAGATACAGTGATACTGAACTGAGGTGCAGGACCAGCAAGTGATAGAGGAGATTGAACTGAACTGCCGGACCAGCCAGTGATACAGTGATACTGAATAGAGGTGCACAACCGGCTGGTGATCCAGGAGACTGAAATGAGGTGCAGGAGTTGCAGTTAAACAGTGATACTGAACTAGGTGCAGGACCGGCTGGTGATAGAGGAGACTGAACTGAGGTGCAGGAGTCGCCAGTGATACAGTGATACTGAACTGAGGTGCAGGACCGGCCGGTGATAGAGGAGACTGAACTGAGGTGAAGGACCAGCCGGCGATACAGCGATACTGGACTGAGGTGCAGGACTGGCCGGTGATAGAGACTGAACTGAGATGCAGGACTGGCCAGTGATACAGGAGACTGAACTGAGGTGCAGGACCCACCGGCGATCCAGGAGACTGAACTCAGGTGCAGGACCGGCC
Source organism: Mobula birostris (assembly GCF_030028105.1). Lineage (NCBI taxonomy): Eukaryota > Metazoa > Chordata > Chondrichthyes > Myliobatiformes > Myliobatidae > Mobula > Mobula birostris. The sequence goes on along the minus strand of NC_092373.1, from coordinate 106,311,972 downwards.
GGTGAAAAAGACTGATCTCAGGTGCAGGACTGGCCGGTGATACAGGAGACTGAACTGAGATGCACGACTGGCCGGTGATACAGGAGACTGAACTGAGGTGCAGGACCGGCCGGTGATAGAGGAGACTGAACTGAGGTGAAGGGCCGGCCAGCGATACAGTGATACTGGACTGAGGTGCAGGACCGGCCGGCGATCCAGGAGATTGAACTGAGGTGCAAGTCTGGCTGGTGATACAGGAGACTGAACTGAGGTTAAGGACCAGCCGGTGTTATAGGAGACTGAACTCAGGTGCAGGACCTGCTGGTGATAGAGACTGAACTGAGATGCAGGGCTGGCCGGTGATACAGGAGACTGAACTGAGATGCAGAACTGGCCGGTGATAGAGACTTTACTGAGGTGTAGGACCAGCCAGCGATAGAGGAGACTGAACTGAGGTGCAGGACCGGCCGGTGATACAGTGATACTGAACTGAGGTGCAGGACCGGCCGATGATACAGGAGACTGAACTGAGGTGCAGGACTGGCCGGTGATACAGAAGACTGAACTGAGGTGCAGGACCGGCCGGTGATACAGGGGACTGGACTGATATGCCTGTCCGGCTGTTGATGCAGGATCTGAACAGAGATGCACAACCAGCCGGTGATACAGGAGACTGAACTGAGGTGCAGGACCAGCCGGTGATACAGGAGACTGAACTGAGATGGAGGACCGGCCGGTGATACAGGAGACTGAACTGAGGTGCAGGACCGGCCGGTGATAAATGAGACTGAACAGAGTTGCAGGACCGGCCGGTGATACAGGAGACTGAAGTGAGGTGTAGGACCGGCCGGTGATACAGGATCTGAACTGAGGTGCAGGACCGGCCGGTGATACAGGAGACTGAACTGAGGTGAAGGAGTCGCCAGAGATACAGTGATACTGAACTGAGGTGCAGGACCAGCCAGTGATAGAGGAGAGTGAACTGAGATGCAGGACTGGCCTGTGATACAGGAGACTGAACTGAGGTGCAGGACTGGCCGGCGATACAGTGATACTGAACTGAGGTGCAGGACCGGCCGGTGATACAGTGATACTGAACAGAGATGCACGACCTGCCGGTGATATAGGAGACTGAACTGAGGTGCAGGACCGGCTGGTGTTACAGTGATACTGAACTGAGGTGCAGGACCGGCCAATGTTACAGGAGACTGAACTGCGGTGCAGGACTGGCCGGTGATACAGGAGACTGAACAGAGATGCACGACCGGCCGGTGATACAGGAGACTGAACTGAGGTGCAGGACCGGCCGGTGATACAGGAGGCTGAACTGAGGTGAAGGACCAGCCGGCGATACAGCGATACTGAACTGAGGTGCAGGACCGGCCAATGTTACAGGAGACTGAACTGCGGTGCAGGACTGGCCGGTGATACAGTGATACTGAACAGAGATGCACGACCTGCCGGTGATATAGGAGACTGAACTGAGGTGCAGGACCGGCTGGTGTTACAGTGACACTGAACTGAGGTGCAGGACCGGCCAATGTTACAGGAGACTGAACTGAGGTGCAGGACTGGCCGGTGATACAGGAGACTGAACAGAGATGCACGACCGGCCGGTGATACAGGAGACTGAACTGAGTTGCAGGACCGGCCGGTGATAGAGGAGACTGAACTGAGGTGAAGGACCAGCCAGCGATACAGCGATACTGGACTGAGGTGCAGGACCGGCCGGCAACACAGGAGTCTGAACTGAGGTGAAAGTGTCACCAGAGATACAGTGATACTGAACTGAGGTGCAGGACCAGCCAGTGAAAGAGGAGATTGAACTGAGATGCAGGACCGGCCTGAGAGACAGGAGACTGAACTGAGGTGCAGGACCGGACAGCGATCCAGGAGACTGAACTGAGGTGCAAGTCTGGCTGGTGATGCTGGAGACTGAACTGAGGTGCAGGACCAGCCGGTGTTATAGGAGACTGAAGTCAGGTGCAGGGCCGACTGGTGATAGAGACTGAACTGAGATGCAGGACCGGCCGGTGATAGAGCCTTACTGAGGTGCATGACTGGCCAGTGATAGAGACTGGACTGAGATGCAGGACTGGCCAGTGATACAGGAGACTGAACTGAGGTGCAGGACCGGCTGGCGATACAGGAGACTGAACTGAGGTGCAGGACTGGCCGGTGATACAGTGATACTGAACTGAGGTGCAGTACCGGCCAGTGATAGAGGAGACTGAACTGAGGTGCAGGACCGGCCGGTGATAAATGAGACTGAACAGAGTTGCAGGACCGGCCGGTGATACAGGAGACTGAAGTGAGGTGTAGGACCGGCCGGTGATACAGGATCTGAACTGAGGTGCAGGACCGGCCAGTGATACAGGAGACTGAACTGAGGTGAAGGAGTCGCCAGAGATACAGTGATACTGAACTGAGGTGCAGGACCAGCCAGTGATAGAGGAGATTGAACTGAGATGCAGGACTGGCCTGTGATACAGGAGACTGAACTGAGGTGCAGGACTGGCCGGCGATAAAGGAGACTGAACTGAGGTGCAGGACAGGTCGGCGATACAGGAGACTGAATTGAGATGCAGGACTGGCCGGTGATACAGGAGACTGAACGGATGTGCAGCACCGGCCGGCGATACAGGAGACTGAACTATGCTGTGTGACTGGCCAGTGATACAGTGATACTGAACAGAGATGCACGACCTGCCGGTGATATAGGAGACTGAACTGAGGTGAAGGACCAGCCGGCGATACAGCGATACTGGACTGAGGTGCAGGACTGGCCGGTGATAGAGACTGAACTGAGATGCAGGACTGGCCAGCGATACAGGAGACTGAACTGAGGTGCAGGACCGGCTGGCGATACAGGAGACTGAACTGAGGTGCAGGACTGGCCGGTGATACAGTGATACTGAACTGAGGTGCAGGACCAGCCAGTGATAGAGGAGATTGAACTGAGATGCTGGACTGGCCTGTGATACAGGAGACTCAACTGAGGTGCAGGACCGGCCAGCGATAAAGGAGACTGAACTGAGGTGCAGGACAGGCCAGCGATACAGGAGACTGAACTGATATGCCTGTCCGGCTGTTGATACAGGATCTGAACTGAGGAGCAGGATCGACTGATGACACACAAGACTGATCAGAGATGCAGGACTGGCCAGTGATACAGGAGACTGAACTGGGGTGCAGGACCGGCCGGTGATAGAGGAGACTGAACTGAGGTGAAGGACCGGCCGGTGATCCAGGAGACTGAACTGAGGTGCAGGACCCGCCGGCGATCCAGGAGACTGAACTCAGGTGCAGGACCGGACGGTGAAAAAGACTGATCTCAGGTGCAGGACTGGCCGGTGATACAGGAGACTGAACTGAGATGCACGACTGGCCGGTGATACAGGAGACTGAACTGAGGTGCAGGACCGGCCGGTGATAGAATAGACTGAACTGAGGTGAAGGGTCGGCCAGCGATACAGTGATACTGAATAGAGGTGCACAACCGGCTGGTGATCCAGGAGACTGAAATGAGGTGCAGGAGTTGCAGTTAAACAGTGATACTGAACTAGGTGCAGGACCGGCTGGTGATACAGGGGACTGGACTGATATGCCTGTCCGGCTGTTGATGCAGGATCTGAACAGTGATGCACGACCAGCTGGTGATACAGGAGACTGAACTGAGGTGCAGGACCAGCCGGTGATACAGGAGACTGAACTGAGGTGCAGGACTGGCCGGTGATACAGTGATACTGAACTGAGGTGCAGGACCAGCCAGTGATAGAGGAGATTGAACTGAGATGCTGGACTGGCCTGTGATACAGGAGACTCAACTGAGGTGCAGGACCGGCCGGTGATACAGGAGACTGAACTGAGGTGCAGGACCGGCCGGTGATAAATGAGACTGAACAGAGTTGCAGGACCGGCCGGTGATACAGGAGACTGAAGTGAGGTGTAGGACCGGCCGGTGATACAGGATCTGAACTGAGGTGCAGGACCGGCCGGTGATACAGGAGACTGAACTGAGGTGAAGGAGTCGCCAGAGATACAGTGATACTGAACTGAGGTGCAGGACCAGCCGGCGATAAAGGAGACTGAACTGAGGTGCAGGACAGGCCGGCGATACAGGAGACTGAACTGAGGTGCAGGACCGGCCGGTGATACAGGAGACTGAACTGATATGCCTCTCCGGCTGTTGATACAGGATCTGAACTGAGGTGCAGGACCGACCGATGATACACGAGACTGATCAGAGATGCAGGACTGGCCAGTGATACAGGAGACTGAATTGAGATGCAGGCCTGGCCGGTGATACAGGAGACTGAACGGATGTGCAGCACCGGCCGGCGATACAGGAGACTGAACTATGCTGCCGGACTGGCCAGTGATACAGTGATACTGAACAGAGATGCACGACCTGCCGGTGATATAGGAGACTGAACTGAGGTGCAGGACCGGCTGGTGTTACAGTGATACTGAACTGAGGTGCAGGACCGGCCAATGTTACAGGAGACTGAACTGCGGTGCAGGACTGGCCGGTGATACAGGAGACTGAACAGAGATGCACGACCGGCCGGTGATACAGGAGACTGAACTGAGGTGCAGGACCGGCCGGCGACACAGGAGTCTGAACTGAGGTGAAGGTGTCACCAGAGATACAGTGATACTGAACTGAGGTGCAGGACCAGCCAGTGATAGAGGAGACTGAACTGAGGTGAAGGACCGGCCTGAGAGACAGGAGACTGAACTGAGGTGCAGGAACGGACAGCAATCCAGGAGACTGAACTGAGGTGCAAGTCTGGCTGGTGATACAGGAGACTGAACTGAGGTGCAGGACCAGCCGGTGTTATAGGAGACTGAAGTCAGGTGCAGGACCAGCTGGTGATAGAAACTGAACTGAGGTGCAGGACTGGCCGGTGATAGAGACTGAACTGAGATGCAGGACCGGCCGGTGATAGAGACTTTACTGAGGTGCAGGACTGGCCGGTGATAGAGACTGAACTGAGATGCAGGACTGGCCAGTGATACAGGAGACTGAACTGAGGTGCAGGACCGGCCGGTGATAGAGCAGATTGAACTGAGATGCAGGACTGGCCGGTGATACAGGAGACTGAATTGAGATGCAGGACCGGCCGGTGATATAGCAGATTGAACTGAGATGCAGGACCGGCCTGAGAGACAGGAGACTGAACTGAGGTGCAGGACCGGACAGCGATCCAGGAGACTGAACTGAGGTGCAAGTCTGGCTGGTGATGCTGGAGACTGAACTGAGGTGCAGGACCAGCCGGTGTTATAGGAGACTGAAGTCAGGTGCAGGACCGACTGGTGATAGAGACTGAACTGAGATGCAGGACCGGCCGGTGATAGAGCCTTACTGAGGTGCATGACTGGCCAGTGATAGAGACTGGACTGAGATGCAGGACTGGCCAGTGATACAGGAGACTGAACTGAGGTGCAGGACCGGCTGGCGATACAGGAGACTGAACTGAGGTGCAGGACTGGCCAGTGATACAGTGATACTGAATTGAGGTGCAGTACCGGCCAGTGATAGAGGAGATGGAACTGAGATGCAGGACTGGCCGGTGATACAGGAGACTGAACTGAGGTGCAGGACTGGCTGGCGATACAGGAGACTGAACTGAGGTGAAGGAGTCGCCAGAGATACAGTGATACTGAATTGAGGTGCAGGACCAGCCAGTGATAGAGGAGATTGAACTGAGATGCTGGACTGGCCAGTGATACAGGAGCCTGAACTGAGGTGCAGGACCGGCCGGTGATACAGGAGACTGAACTGAGGTGCAGGACCGGCCGGTGATAAAGGAGATTGAACTGAGGTGCAGGACCGGCTGGTGTTACAGTGATACTGAACTGAGGTGCAGGACCGGCCAATGTTACAGGAGACTGAACTGCGGTGCAGGACTGGCCGGTGATACAGGAGACTGAACAGAGATGCACGACCGGCCGGTGATACAGGAGACTGAACTGAGGTGCAGGACCGGCCGGTGATAAAGGAGATTGAACTGAGGTGCAGGACCGGCTGGTGTTACAGTGATACTGAACTGAGGTGCAGGACCGGCCAATGTTACAGGAGACTGAACTGCGGTGCAGGACTGGCCGGTGATACAGGAGACTGAACAGAGATGCACGACCGGCCGGTGATACAGGAGACTGAACTGAGGTGCAGGACCGGCCGGTGATAGGGGAGGCTGAACTGAGATGAAGGACCAGCCGGCGATACAGCGATACTGAACTGAGGTGCAGGACCGGCCAATGTTACAGGAGACTGAACTGCGGTGCAGGACTGGCCGGTGATACAGGAGATTGAACAGAGATGCACGACCGGCCGGTGATACAGGAGACTGAACTGAGGTGCAGGACCGGCCGGCGACACAGGAGTCTGAACTGAGGTGAAGGTGTCACCAGAGATACAGTGATACTGAACTGAGGTGCAGGACCAGCCAGTGATAGAGGAGACTGAACTGAGGTGAAGGACCGGCCTGAGAGACAGGAGACTGAACTGAGGTTCAGGAACGGACAGCAATCCAGGAGACTGAACTGAGGTGCAAGTCTGGCTGGTGATACAGGAGACTGAACTGAGGTGCAGGACCAGCCGGTGTTATAGGAGACTGAAGTCAGGTGCAGGACCAGCTGGTGATAGAAACTGAACTGAGGTGCAGGACTGGCCGGTGATAGAGACTGAACTGAGATGCAGGACCGGCCGGTGATAGAGACTTTACTGAGGTGCAGGACTGGCCGGTGATACAGGAGACTGAACAGAGGTGCAGGACTGGCTGGTGATACAGGAGACTGAACGGATGTGCAGCACTGGCCGGTGATACAGGAGACTGGACTGAGATGCAGGACTGGCCAGTGATACAGGAGACTGAACTGAGGTGCAGGACCGGCTGGCGATACAGTGATACTGAACTGAGGTGCTGTACCGGCCAGTGATAGAGGAGATGGAACTGAGATGCAGGACTGGCCGGTGATACAGGAGACTGAACTGAGGTGCAGGACTGGCTGGCGATACAGGAGACTGAACTGAGGTGAAGGAGTCGCCAGAGATACAGTGATACTGAATTGAGGTGCAGGACCAGCCAGTGATAGAGGAGATTGAACTGAGATGCTGGACTGGCCGGTGATACAGGAGACTCAACTGAGTTGCAGGACCGGCCGGTGATAAAGGAGATTGAACTGAGGTCCAGGACCGGCCGGTGATACAGGAGACTGAACTGATATGCCTGTCCGGCTGTTGATACAGGATCTGAACTGAGGAGCAGGATCGACCGATGACACACAAGACTGATCAGAGATGCAGGCCTGGCCAGTGATACAGGAGACTGAACTGAGGTACAGGACCGGCCGGTGATAGAGGAGACTGAACTGAGGTGAAGGACCGGCCGGTGATCCAGGAGACTGAACTGAGGTGCAGGACCCGCCGGCGATCCAGGAGACTGAACTCAGGTGCAGGACCGGCCGGTGAAAAAGACTGATCTCAGGTGCAGGACTGGCCGGTGATACAGGAGACTGAACTGAGATGCACGACTGGCCGGTGATACAGGAGACTGAACTGAGGTGCAGGACCGGCCGGTGATAGAGGAGACTGAACTGAGATGCAGAACTGGCCGGTGATAGAGACTTTACTGAGGTGTAGGACCAGCCAGCGATACAGGAGACTGAACTGAGGTGCAGGACCGGCCGGTGATAAATGAGACTGAACAGAGTTGCAGGACCGGCCGGTGATACAGGAGACTGAAGTGAGGTGTTGGACCGGCCGGTGATACAGGATCTGAACCGAGGTGCAGGACCGGCCGGTGATACAGGAGACTGAACTGAGGTGAAGGAGTCGCCAGAGATACAGTGATACTGAACTGAGGTGCAGGACCAGCCAGTGATAGAGGAGATTGAACTGAGATGCAGGACTGGCCTGTGATACAGGAGACTGAACTGAGGTGCAGGACTGGCCGGCGATACAGTGATACTGAACTGAGGTGCAGGACCGGCCGGTGATACAGTGATACTGAACAGAGATGCACGACCTGCCGGTGATATAGGAGACTGAACTGAGGTGCAGGACCGGCTGGTGTTACAGTGATACTGAACTGAGGTGCAGGACCGGCCAATGTTACAGGAGACTGAACTGCGGTGCAGGACTGGCCGGTGATACAGGAGACTGAACAGAGAATGCACGACCGGCCGGTGATACAGGAGACTGAACTGAGGTGCAGGACCGGCCGGTGATACAGGAGGCTGAATTGAGGTGAAGGACCAGCCGGCGATACAGCGATACTGAACTGAGGTGCAGGACCGGCCAATGTTACAGGAGACTGAACTGCGGTGCAGGACTGGCCGGTGATACAGGAGACTGAACAGAGATGCACGACCGGCCGGTGATACAGGAGACTGAACTGAGGTGCAGGACCGGCCGGCGACACAGGAGTCTGAACTGAGGTGAAGGTGTCACCAGAGATACAGTGATACTGAACTGAGGTGCAGGACCAGCCAGTGATAGAGGAGACTGAACTGAGGTGAAGGACCGGCCTGAGAGACAGGAGACTGAACTGAGGTGCAGGAACGGACAGCAATCCAGGAGACTGAACTGAGGTGCAAGTCTGGCTGGTGATACAGGAGACTGAACTGAGGTGCAGGACCAGCCGGTGTTATAGTAGACTGAAGTCAGGTGCAGGACCAGCTGGTGATAGAAACTGAACTGAGGTGCAGGACAGGCTGGTGATAGAGACTGAACTGAGATGCAGGACCGGCCGGTGATAGAGACTTTACTGAGGTGCAGGACTGGCCGGTGATAGAGACTGAACTGAGATGCAGGACTGGCCAGTGATACAGGAGACTGACCTGAGGTGCAGGACCGGCCGGTGATAGAGCAGATTGAACTGAGATGCAGGACTGGCCGGTGATACAGGAGACTGAATTGAGATGCAGGACTGGCCGGTGATACAGGAGACTGAACTATGCTGTGTGACTGGCCAGTGATACAGTGATACTGAACAGAGATGCAGGACCGGCCGGTGATACAGGAGACTGAACTGAGGTGCAGGACCGGCTGGTGTTACAGTGATACTGAACTGAGGTGCAGGACTGGCCGGTGATACAGGAGACTGAACAGAGATGCACGACCGGCCGGTGATACAGGAGACTGAACTGAGTTGCAGGACCGGCCGGTAATAGAGGAGACTGAACTGAGGTGAAGGACTGCCGGCGATACAGCGATACTGGACTGAGGTGCAGGACCGGCCGGCAACACAGGAGTCTGAACTGAGGTGAAAGTGTCACCAGAGATACAGTGATACTGAACTGAGGTGCAGGACCAGCCAGAGAAAGAGGAGATTGAACTGAGATGCAGGACCGGCCTGAGAGACAGGAGACTGAACTGAGGTGCAGGACCGGACAGCGATCCAGGAGACTGAACTGAGGTGCAAGTCTGGCTGGTGATGCTGGAGACTGAACTGAGGTGCAGGACCAGCCGGTGTTATAGGAGACTGAAGTCAGGTGCAGGGCCGACTGGTGATAGAGACTGAACTGAGATGCAGGACCGGCCGGTGATAGAGCCTTACTGAGGTGCATGACTGGCCAGTGATAGAGACTGGACTGAGATGCAGGACTGGCCAGTGATACAGGAGACTGAACTGAGGTGCAGGACCGGCTGGCGATACAGGAGACTGAACTGAGGTGCAGGACTGGCCGGTGATACAGTGATACTGAACTGAGGTGCAGTACCGGCCAGTGATAGAGGAGACTGAACTGAGGTGCAGGACCGGCCGGTGATAAATGAGACTGAACAGAGTTGCAGGACCGGCCGGTGATACAGGAGACTGAAGTGAGGTGTAGGACCGGCCGGTGATACAGGATCTGAACTGAGGTGCAGGACCGGCCAGTGATACAGGAGACTGAACTGAGGTGAAGGAGTCGCCAGAGATACAGTGATACTGAACTGAGGTGCAGGACCAGCCAGTGATAGAGGAGATTGAACTGAGATGCTGGACTGGCCTGTGATACAGGAGACTCAACTGAGGTGCAGGACCGGCCGGTGATACAGGAGACTGAACTGAGGTGCAGGACCGGCCGGTGATAAATGAGACTGAACAGAGTTGCAGGACCGGCCGGTGATACAGGAGACTGAAGTGAGGTGTAGGACCGGCCGGTGATACAGGATCTGAACTGAGGTGCAGGACCGGCCGGTGATACAGGAGACTGAACTGAGGTGAAGGAGTCGCCAGAGATACAGTGATACTGAACTGAGGTGCAGGACCAGCCAGTGATAGAGGAGATTGAACTGAGATGCAGGACTGGCCTGTGATACAGGAGACTGAACTGAGGTGCAGGACTGGCCGGCGATAAAGGAGACTGAACTGAGGTGCAGGACAGGCCGGCGATACAGGAGACTGAACTGAGGTGCAGGACCGGCCGGTGATACAGGAGACTGAACTGATATGCCTCTCCGGCTGTTGATACAGGATCTGAACTGAGGTGCAGGACCGACCGATGATACACGAGACTGATCAGAGATGCAGGACTGGCCAGTGATACAGGAGACTGAATTGAGATGCAGGCCTGGCCGGTGATACAGGAGACTGAACGGATGTGCAGCACCGGCCGGCGATACAGGAGACTGAACTATGCTGCCGGACTGGCCAGTGATACAGTGATACTGAACAGAGATGCACGACCTGCCGGTGATATAGGAGACTGAACTGAGGTGCAGGACCGGCTGGTGTTACAGTGATACTGAACTGAGGTGCAGGACCGGCCAATGTTACAGGAGACTGAACTGCGGTGCAGGACTGGCCGGTGATACAGGAGACTGAACAGAGATGCACGACCGGCCGGTGATACAGGAGACTGAACTGAGGTGCAGGACCAGCCGGTGTTATAGGAGACTGAAGTCAGGTGCAGGACCAGCTGGTGATAGAAACTGAACTGAGGTGCAGGACTGGCCGGTGATAGAGACTGAACTGAGATGCAGGACCGGCCGGTGATAGAGACTTTACTGAGGTGCAGGACTGGCCGGTGATAGAGACTGAACTGAGATGCAGGACTGGCCAGTGATACAGGAGACTGAACTGAGGTGCAGGACCGGCCGGTGATAGAGCAGATTGAACTGAGATGCAGGACTGGCCGGTGATACAGGAGACTGAATTGAGATGCAGGACCGGCCGGTGATACAGCAGATTGAACTGAGATGCAGGACCGGCCTGAGAGACAGGAGACTGAACTGAGGTGCAGGACCGGACAGCGATCCAGGAGACTGAACTGAGGTGCAAGTCTGGCTGGTGATGCTGGAGACTGAACTGAGGTGCAGGACCAGCCGGTGTTATAGGAGACTGAAGTCAGGTGCAGGACCGACTGGTGATAGAGACTGAACTGAGATGCAGGACCAGCCGGTGATAGAGCCTTACTGCGGTGCAGGACTGGCCGGTGATACAGGAGACTGAACAGAGATGCACGACCGGCCGGTGATACAGGAGACTGAACTGAGGTGCAGGACCGGCCGGTGATAAAGGAGATTGAACTGAGGTGCAGGACCGGCTGGTGTTACAGTGATACTGAACTGAGGTGCAGGACCGGCCAATGTTACAGGAGACTGAACTGCGGTGCAGGACTGGCCGGTGATACAGGAGACTGAACAGAGATGCACGACCGGCCGGTGATACAGGAGACTGAACTGAGGTGCAAGACCGGCCGGTGATAGAGGAGGCTGAACTGAGATGAAGGACCAACCGGCGATACAGCGATACTGAACTGAGGTGCAGGACCGGCCAATGTTACAGGAGACTGAACTGCGGTGCAGGACTGGCCGGTGATACAGGAGACTGAACAGAGATGCACGACCGGCCGGTGATACAGGAGACTGAACTGAGGTGCAGGACCGGCCGGCGACACAGGAGTCTGAACTGAGGTGAAGGTGTCACCAGAGATACAGTGATACTGAACTGAGGTGCAGGACCAGCCAGTGATAGAGGAGACTGAACTGAGGTGAAGGACCGGCCTGAGAGACAGGAGACTGAACTGAGGTTCAGGAACGGACAGCAATCCAGGAGACTGAACTGAGGTGCAAGTCTGGCTGGTGATACAGGAGACTGAACTGAGGTGCAGGACCAGCCGGTGTTATAGGAGACTGAAGTCAGGTGCAGGACCAGCTGGTGATAGAAACTGAACTGAGGTGCAGGACTGGCCGGTGATAGAGACTGAACTGAGATGCAGGACCGGCCGGTGATAGAGACTTTACTGAGGTGCAGGACTGGCCGGTGATACAGGAGACTGAACAGAGGTGCAGGACTGGCTGGTGATACAGGAGACTGAACGGATGTGCAGCACCGGCCGGCGATACAGGAGACTGAACTATGCTGTGTGACTGGCCAGTGATACAGTGATACTGAACAGAGATGCACGACCTGCCGGTGATATAGGAGACTGAACTGAGGTGCAGGACCGGCTGGTGTTACAGTGATACTGAACTGAGGTGCATGACCGGCCAATGTTACAGGAGACTGAACTGAGGTGCAGGACTGGCCGGTGATACAGGAGACTGAACAGAGATGCACGACCGGCCGGTGATACAGGAGACTGAACTGAGTTGCAGGACCGGCCGGTGATACAGGAGTCTGAACTGAGGTGAAAGTGTCACCAGAGATACAGTGATACTGAACTGAGGTGCAGGATCAGCCAGTGAAAGAGGAGATTGAACTGAGATGCGGGACCGGCCTGAGAGACAGGAGACTGAACTGAGGTGCAGGACCGGACAGCGATCCAGGAGACTGAACTGAGGTGCAAGTCTGGCTGGTGATGCTGGAGACTGAACTGAGGTGCAGGACCAGCCGGTGTTATAGGAGACTGAAGTCAGGTGCAGGACCGACTGGTGATAGAGACTGAACTGAGATGCAGGACCGGCCGGTGATAGAGCCTTACTGAGGTGCATGACTGGCCAGTGATAGAGACTGGACTGAGATGCAGGACTGGCCAGTGATACAGGAGACTGAACTGAGGTGCAGGACCGGCTGGCGATACAGGAGACTGAACTGAGGTGCAGGACTGGCCGGTGATACAGTGATACTGAACTGAGGTGCAGTACCGGCCAGTGATAGAGGAGATGGAACTGAGATGCAGGACTGGCCGGTGATACAGGAGACTGAACTGAGGTGCAGGACTGGCTGGCGATACAGGAGACTGAACTGAGGTGAAGGAGTCGCCAGAGATACAGTGATACTGAATTGAGGTGCAGGACCAGCCAGTGATAGAGGAGATTGAACTGAGATGCTGGACTGGCCGGTGATACAGGAGACTCAACTGAGGTGCAGGACCGGCCGGTGATAAAGGAGATTGAACTGAGGTCCAGGACCGGCCGGTGATACAGGAGACTGAACTGATATGCCTGTCCGGCTGTTGATACAGGATCTGAACTGAGGAGCAGGATCGACCGATGACACACAAGACTGATCAGAGATGCAGGCCTGGCCAGTGATACAGGAGACTGAACTGAGGTACAGGACCGGCCGGTGATAGAGGAGACTGAACTGAGGTGAAGGACCGGCCGGTGATCCAGGAGACTGAACTGAGGTGCAGGACCCGCCGGCGATCCAGGAGACTGAACTCAGGTGCAGGACCGGCCGGTGAAAAAGACTGATCTCAGGTGCAGGACTGGCCGGTGATACAGGAGACTGAACTGAGATGCACGACTGGCCGGTGATACAGGAGACTGAACTGAGGTGCAGGACCGGCCGGTGATAGAGGAGACTGAACTGAGATGCAGAACTGGCCGGTGATAGAGACTTTACTGAGGTGTAGGACCAGCCAGCGATACAGGAGACTGAACTGAGGTGCAGGACCGGCCGGTGATAAATGAGACTGAACAGAGTTGCAGGACCGGCCGGTGATACAGGAGACTGAAGTGAGGTGTTGGACCGGCCGGTGATACAGGATCTGAACTGAGGTGCAGGACCGGCCGGTGATACAGGAGACTGAACTGAGGTGAAGGAGTCGCCAGAGATACAGTGATACTGAACTGAGGTGCAGGACCAGCCAGTGATAGAGGAGATTCAACTGAGATGCAGGACTGGCCTGTGATACAGGAGACTGAACTGAGGTGCAGGACTGGCCGGCGATACAGTGATACTGAACTGAGGTGCAGGACCGGCCGGTGATACAGTGATACTGAACAGAGATGCACGACCTGCCGGTGATATAGGAGACTGAACTGAGGTGCAGGACCGGCTGGTGTTACAGTGATACTGAACTGAGGTGCAGGACCGGCCAATGTTACAGGAGACTGAACTGCGGTGCAGGACTGGCCGGTGATACAGGAGACTGAACAGAGATGCACGACCGGCCGGTGATACAGGAGACTGAACTGAGGTGCAGGACCGGCTGGTGTTACAGTGATACTGAACTGAGGTGCAGGACCGGCCAATGTTACAGGAGACTGAACTGCGGTGCAGGACTGGCCGGTGATACAGGAGACTGAACTGAGGTGCAGCACCGGCCGGTGATACAGGAGGCTGAACTGAGGTGAAGGACCAGCCGGCGATACAGCGATACTGAACTGAGGTGCAGGACCGGCCAATGTTACAGGAGACTGAACTGCGGTGCAGGACTGGTCGGTGATACAGGAGACTGAACAGAGATGCACGACCGGCCGGTGATACAGGAGACTGAACTGAGGTGCAGGACCGGCCGGCGACACAGGAGTCTGAACTGAGGTGAAGGTGTCACCAGAGATACAGTGATACTGAACTGAGGTGCAGGACCAGCCAGTGATAGAGGAGACTGAACTGAGGTGAAGGACCGGCCTGAGAGACAGGAGACTGAACTGAGGTGCAGGAACGGACAGTAATCCAGGAGACTGAACTGAGGTGCAAGTCTGGCTGGTGATACAGGAGACTGAACTGAGGTGCAGGACCAGCCGGTGTTATAGGAGACTGAAGTCAGGTGCAGCACCAGCTGGTGATAGAAACTGAACTGAGGTGCAGGACAGGCCGGTGATAGAGACTGAACTGAGATGCAGGGCCGGCCGGTGATAGAGACTTTACTGAGGTGCAGGACTGGCCGGTGATAGAGACTGAACTGAGATGCAGGACTGGCCAGTGATACAGGAGACTGAACTGAGGTGCAGGACCGGCCGGTGATAGAGCAGACTGAACTGAGATGCAGGACTGGCCGGTGATACAGGAGACTGAATTGAGATGCAGGACTGGCCGGTGATACAGGAGACTGAACTATGCTGTGTGACTGGCCAGTGATACAGTGATACTGAACAGAGATGCACGAACTTCCGGTGATATAGGAGACTGAACTGAGGTGCAGGACCGGCTGGTGTTACAGGAGACTGAACTGAGGTGCAGGAATGGCCGGTGATACAGGAGACTGAACAGAGATGCACGACCGGCCGGTGATACAGGAGACTGAACTGAGTTGCAGGACCGGCCGGTGATAGAGGAGACTGAACTGAGGTGAAGGACTGCCGGTGATACAGCGATACTGGACTGAGGTGCAGGACCGGCCGGCAACACAGGAGTCTGAACTGAGGTGAAAGTGTCACCAGAGATACAGTGATACTGAACTGAGGTGCAGGACCAGCCAGTGAAAGAGGAGATTGAACTGAGATGCAGGACCGGCCTGAGAGACAGGAGACTGAACTGAGGTGCAGGACCGGACAGCGATCCAGGAGACTGAACTGAGGTGCAAGTCTGGCTGGTGATGCTGGAGACTGAACTGAGGTGCAGGACCAGCCGGTGTTATAGGAGACTGAAGTCAGGTGCAGGGCCGACTGGTGATAGAGACTGAACTGAGATGCAGGACCGGCCGGTGATAGAGCCTTACTGAGGTGCATGACTGGCCAGTGATAGAGACTGGACTGAGATGCAGGACTGGCCAGTGATACAGGAGACTGAACTGAGGTGCAGGACCGGCTGGCGATACAGGAGACTGAACTGAGGTGCAGGACTGGCCGGTGATACAGTGATACTGAACTGAGGTGCAGTACCGGCCAGTGATAGAGGAGACTGAACTGAGGTGCAGGACCGGCCGGTGATAAATGAGACTGAACAGAGTTGCAGGACCGGCCGGTGATACAGGAGACTGAAGAAAGGTGTAGGACCGGCCGGTGATACAGGATCTGAACTGAGGTGCAGGACCGGCCAGTGATACAGGAGACTGAACTGAGGTGAAGGAGTCGCCAGAGATACAGTGATACTGAACTGAGGTGCAGGACCAGCCAGTGATAGAGGAGATTGAACTGAGATGCAGGACTGGCCTGTGATACAGGAGACTGAACTGAGGTGCAGGACTGGCCGGCGATAAAGGAGACTGAACTGAGGTGCAGGACAGGTCGGCGATACAGGAGACTGAATTGAGATGCAGGACTGGCCGGTGATACAGGAGACTGAACGGATGTGCAGCACCGGCCGGCGATACAGGAGACTGAACTATGCTGTGTGACTGGCCAGTGATACAGTGATACTGAACAGAGATGCACGACCTGCCGGTGATATAGGAGACTGAACTGAGGTGAAGGACCAGCCGGCGATACAGCGATACTGGACTGAGGTGCAGGACTGGCCGGTGATAGAGACTGAACTGAGATGCAGGACTGGCCAGCGATACAGCGATACTGGACTGAGGTGCAGGACTGGCCGGTGATAGAGACTGAACTGAGATCCAGGACTGGCCAGCGATACAGCGATACTGAACTGAGGTGCAGGACCGGCTGGCGATACAGGAGACTGAACTGAGGTGCAGGACTGGCCGGTGATACAGTGATACTGAACTGAGGTGCAGGACCAGCCAGTGATAGAGGAGATTGAACTGAGATGCTGGACTGGCCTGTGATACAGGAGACTCAACTGAGGTGCAGGACCGGCCAGCGATAAAGGAGACTGAACTGAGGTGCAGGACAGGCCAGCGATACAGGAGACTGAACTGATATGCCTGTCCGGCTGTTGATACAGGATCTGAACTGAGGAGCAGGATCGACTGATGACACACAAGACTGATCAGAGATGCAGGACTGGCCAGTGATACAGGAGACTGAACTGGGGTGCAGGACCGGCCGGTGACAGAGGAGACTGAACTGAGGTGAAGGACCGGCCGGTGATCCAGGAGACTGAACTGAGGTGCAGGACCCGCCGGCGATCCAGGAGACTGAACTCAGGTGCAGGACCGGACGGTGAAAAAGACTGATCTCAGGTGCAGGACTGGCCGGTGATACCGGAGACTGAACTGAGATGCACGACTGGCCGGTGATACAGGAGACTGAACTGAGGTGCAGGACCGGCCGGTGATAGAATAGACTGAACTGAGGTGAAGGGTCGGCCAGCGATACAGTGATACTGAATAGAGGTGCACAACCGGCTGGTGATCCAGGAGACTGAAATGAGGTGCAGGAGTTGCAGTTAAACAGTGATACTGAACTAGGTGCAGGACCGGCTGGTGATACTGAACTGAGGTGCAGGAGTCGCCAGTGATACAGTGATACTGAACTGAGGTGCAGGACCGGCCGGTGATAGAGGAGATTGAACTGAGGTGAAGGACCAGCCGGCGATACAGCGATACTGGACTGAGGTGCAGGACTGGCCGGTGATAGAGACTGAACTGAGATGCAGGACTGGCCAGTGATGCAGGAGACTGAACTGAGGTGCAGGACCGGCTGGCGATACAGGAGACTGAACTGAGGTGCAGGACTGGCCGGTGATACAGTGATACTGAACTGAGGTGCAGGACCGGCCGGTGATAGAGGAGACTGAACTGAGGTGAAGGGCCGGCCAGCGATACAGTGATACTGGACTGAGGTGCAGGACCGGCCGGCGATCCAGGAGATTGAACTGAGGTGCAAGTCTGGCTGGTGATACAGGAGACTGAGCTGAGGTGTAGGACCAGCCGGTGTTATAGGAGACTGAACTCAGGTGCAGGACCTGCTGGTGATAGAGACTGAACTGAGATGCAGGGCTGGCCGGTGATACAGGAGACTGAACTGAGATGCATAATTGGCCGGTGATAGAGACTTTACTGAGGTGTAGGACCAGCCAGCGATACAGGAGACTGAACTGAGGTGCAGGACCGGCCGGTGATACAGTGATACTGAACTGAGGTGCAGGACCGGCCGGTGATACAGGAGACTGAACTGAGGTGCAGGACCGGCCGGTGATACAGGGGACTGGACTGATATGCCTGTCCGGCTGTTGATGCAGGATCTGAACAGTGATGCACGACCAGCTGGTGATACAGGAGACTGAACTGAGGTGCAGGACCAGCCGGTGATACAGGAGACTGAACTGAGGTGCAGGACTGGCCGGTGATACAGTGATACTGAACTGAGGTGCAGGACCAGCCAGTGATAGAGGAGATTGAACTGAGATGCTGGACTGGCCTGTGATACAGGAGACTCAACTGAGGTGCAGGACCGGCCGGTGATACAGGAGACTGAACTGAGGTGCAGGACCGGCCGGTGATAAATGAGACTGAACAGAGTTGCAGGACCGGCCGGTAATACAGGAGACTGAAGTGAGCTGTAGGACCCGCCGGTGATACAGGATCTGAACTGAGGTGCAGGACCGGCCGGTGATACAGGAGACTGAACTGAGGTGAAGGAGTCGCCAGAGATACAGTGATACTGAACTGAGGTGCAGGACCAGCCAGTGATAGAGGAGATTGAACTGAGATGCAGGACTGGCCTGTGATACAGGAGACTGAACTGAGGTGCAGGACTGGTCGGCGATAAAGGAGACTGAACTGAGGTGCAGGACAGGCCGGCGATACAGGAGACTGAACTGAGGTGCAGGACCGGCCGGTGATACAGGAGACTGAACTGAGGTGCAGGACTGGCCGGTGATACAGTGATACTGAACTGAGGTGCAGGACCAGCCAGTGATAGAGGAGATTGAACTGAGATGCTGGACTGGCCTGTGATACAGGAGACTCAACTGAGGTGCAGGACCGGCCAGCGATAAAGGAGACTGAACTGAGGTGCAGGACAGGCCAGCGATACAGGAGACTGAACTGATATGCCTGTCCGGCTGTTGATACAGGATCTGAACTGAGGAGCAGGATCGACTGATGACACACAAGACTGATCAGAGATGCAGGACTGGCCAGTGATACAGGAGACTGAACTGGGGTGCAGGACCGGCTGGTGATAGAGGAGACTGAACTGAGGTGAAGGACCGGCCGGTGATCCAGGAGACTGAACTGAGGTGCAGGACCCGCCGGCGATCCAGGAGACTGAACCCAGGTGCAGGACCGGCCGGTGAAAAAGACTGATCTCAGGTGCAGGACTGGCCGGTGATACAGGAGACTGAACTGAGATGCACGACTGGCCGGTGATACAGGAGACTGAACTGAGGTGCAGGACCGGCCGGTGATAGAATAGACTGAACTGAGGTGAAGGGTCGGCCAGCGATACAGTGATACTGAATAGAGGTGCACAACCGGCTGGTGATCCAGGAGACTGAAATGAGGTGCAGGAGTTGCAGTTAAACAGTGATACTGAACTAGGTGCAGGACCGGGTGGTGATACTGAACTGAGGTGCAGGAGTCGCCAGTGATACAGTGATACTGAACTGAGGTGCAGGACCGGCCGGTGATAGAGGAGACTGAACTGAGGTGAAGGACCAGCCGGCGATACAGCGATACTGGACTGAGGTGCAGGACTGGCCGGTGATAGAGACTGAACTGAGATGCAGGACTGGCCAGTGATACAGGAGACTGAACTGAGGTGCAGGACCGGCTGGCGATACAGGAGACTGAACTGAGGTGCAGGACTGGCCGGTGATACAGTGATACTGAACTGAGGTGCAGGACCAGCCAGTGATAGAGGAGGTTGAACTGAGATGCTGGACTGGCCTGTGATACAGGAGACTGAACTGAGGTGCAGGACAGGCCAGCGATACAGGAGACTGAACTGATATGCCTGTCCGGCTGTTGATACAGGATCTGAACTGAGGAGCAGGATCGACTGATGACACACAAGACTGATCAGAGATGCAGGACTGGCCAGTGATACAGGAGACTGAACTGAGGTACAGGACCGGCCGGTGATAGAGGAGACTGAACTGAGGTGAAGGACCGGCCGGTGATCCAGGAGACTGAACTGAGGTGCAGGACCCGCCGGCGATCCAGGAGACTGAACTCAGGTGCAGGACCGGCCGGTGAAAAAGACTGATCTCACGTGCAGGACTGGCCGGTGATACAGGAGACTGAACTGAGATGCACGACTGGCCGGTGATACAGGAGACTGAACTGAGGTGCAGGACCGGCCGGTGATAGAGGAGACTGAACTGAGGTGAAGGGCCGGCCAGCGATACAGTGATACTGGACTGAGGTGCAGGACCGGCCGGCGATCCAGGAGATTGAACTGAGGTGCAAGTCTGGCTGGTGATACAGGAGACTGAACTGAGGTGTAGGACCAGCCGGTGTTATAGGAGACTGAACTCAGGTGCAGGACCTGCTGGTGATAGAGACTGAACTGAGATGCAGGGCTGGCTGGTGATACAGGAGACTGAACTGAGATGCATAATTGGCCGGTGATAGAGACTTTACTGAGGTGTAGGACCAGCCAGCGATACAGGAGACTGAACTGAGGTGCAGGACCGGCCGGTGATACAGTGATACTGAACTGAGGTGCAGGACTGGCCAGTGATACAGGAGACTGAACTGAGGTGCAGGACCGGCCGGTGATACAGGGGACTGGACTGATATGCCTGTCCGGCTGTTGATGCAGGATCTGAACAGTGATGCACGACCAGCTGGTGATACAGGAGACTGAACTGAGGTGCAGGACCAGCCAGTGATACAGGAGACTGAACTGAGGTGCAGGACTGGCCGGTGATACAGTGATACTGAACTGAGGTGCAGGACCAGCCAGTGATAGAGGAGATTGAACTGAGATGCTGGACTGGCCTGTGATACAGGAGACGCAACTGAGGTGCAGGACCGGCCGGTGATACAGGAGACTGAACTGAGGTGCAGGACCGGCCGGTGATAAATGAGACTGAACAGAGTTGCAGGACCGGCCGGTGATACAGGAGACTGAAGTGAGGTGTAGGACCGGCCGGTGATACAGGATCTGAACTGAGGTGCAGGACCGGCCGGTGATACAGGAGACTGAACTGAGGTGAAGGAGTCGCCAGAGATACAGTGATACTGAACTGAGGTGCAGGACCAGCCAGTGATAGAGGAGATTGAACTGAGATGCAGGACTGGCCTGTGATACAGGAGACTGAACTGAGGTGCAGGACTGGCCGGCGATAAAGGAGACTGAACTGAGGTGCAGGACAGGCCGGCGATACAGGAGACTGAACTGAGGTGCAGGACCGGCCGGTGATACAGGAGACTGAACTGATATGCCTCTCCGGCTGTTGATACAGGATCTGAACTGAGGTGCAGGACCGACCGATGATACACGAGACTGATCAGAGATACAGGACTGGCCAGTGATACAGGAGACTGAATTGAGATGCAGGACTGGCCGGTGATACAGGAGACTGAACGGATGTGCAGCACCGGCCGGCGATACAGGAGACTGAACTATGCTGCCGGACTGGCCAGTGATACAGTGATACTGAACAGAGATGCACGACCTGCCGGTGATATAGGAGACTGAACTGAGGTGCAGGACCGGCTGGTGTTACAGTGATACTGAACTGAGGTGCAGGACCGGCCAATGTTACAGGAGACTGAACTGCGGTGCAGGACTGGCCGGTGATACAGGAGACTGAACAGAGATGCACGACCGGCCGGTGATACAGGAGACTGAACTGAGGTGCAGGACCGGCCGGCGACACAGGAGTCTGAACTGAGGTGAAGGTGTCACCAGAGATACAGTGATACTGAACTGAGGTGCAGGACCAGCCAGTGATAGAGGAGACTGAACTGAGGTGAAGGACCGGCCTGAGAGACAGGAGACTGAACTGAGGTGCAGGAACGGACAGCAATCCAGGAGACTGAACTGAGGTGCAAGTCTGGCTGGTGATACAGGAGACTGAACTGAGGTGCAGGACCAGCCGGTGTTATAGGGGACTGAAGTCAGGTGCAGGACCAGCTGGTGATAGAAACTGAACTGAGGTGCAGGACTGGCCGGTGATAGAGACTGAACTGAGATGCAGGACCGGCCGGTGATAGAGACTTTACTGAGGTGCAGGACTGGCCGGTGATAGAGACTGAACTGAGATGCAGGACTGGCCAGTGATACAGGAGACTGAACTGAGGTGCAGGACCGGCCGGTGGTAGAGCAGATTGAACTGAGATGCAGGACTGGCCGGTGATACAGGAGACTGAATTGAGATGCAGGACCGGCCGGTGATATAGCAGATTGAACTGAGATGCAGGACCGGCCTGAGAGACAGGAGACTGAACTGAGGTGCAGGACCAGACAGGGATCCAGGAGACTGAGGTGCAAGTCTGGCTGGTGATGCTGGAGACTGAACTGAGGTGCAGGACCAGCCGGTGTTATAGGAGACTGAAGTCAGGTGCAGGACCGACTGGTGATAGAGACTGAACTGAGATGCAGGACCGGCCGGTGATAGAGCCTTACTGAGGTGCATGACTGGCCAGTGATAGAGACTGGACTGAGATGCAGGACTGGCCAGTGATACAGGAGACTGAACTGAGGTGCAGGACCAGCTGGCGATACAGGAGACTGAACTGAGGTGCAGGACTGGCCGGTGATACAGTGATACTGAATTGAGGTGCAGTACCGGCCAGTGATAGAGGAGATGGAACTGAGATGCAGGACTGGCCGGTGATACAGGAGACTGAACTGAGGTGCAGGACTGGCTGGCGATACAGGAGACTGAACTGAGGTGAAGGAGTCGCCAGAGATACAGTGATACTGAATTGAGGTGCAGGACCAGCCAGTGATAGAGGAGATTGAACTGAGATGATGGACTGGCCGGTGATACAGGAGCCTGAACTGAGGTGCAGGACCGGCCGGTGATACAGGAGACTGAACTGAGGTGCAGGACCGGCCGGTGATAAAGGAGATTGAACTGAGGTGCAGGACCGGCTGGTGTTACAGTGATACTGAACTGAGGTGCAGGACCGGCCAATGTTACAGGAGACTGAACTGCGGTGCAGGACTGGCCGGTGATACAGGAGACTGAACAGAGATGGACGACCGGCCGGTGATACAGGAGACTGAACTGAGGTGCAGGACCGGCCGGTGATAAAGGAGATTGAACTGAGGTGCAGGACCGGCTGGTGTTACAGTGATACTGAACTGAGGTGCAGGACCGGCCAATGTTACAGGAGACTGAACTGCGGTGCAGGACTGGCCGGTGATACAGGAGACTGAACAGAGATGCACGACCGGCCGGTGATACAGGAGACTGAACTGAGGTGCAGGACCGGCCGGTGATAGAGGAGGCTGAACTGAGATGAAGGACCAGCCGGCGATACAGCGATACTGAACTGAGGTGCAGGACCGGCCAATGTTACAGGAGACTGAACTGCGGTGCAGGACTGGCCGGTGATACAGGAGACTGAACAGAGATGCACGACCGGCCGGTGATACAGGAGACTGAACTGAGGGGCAGGACCGGCCGGTGATAGAGGAGACTGAACTGAGGTGAAGGACCGGCCGGCGATACAGCGATACTGGACTGAGGTGCAGGACCGGCCGGCGACACAGGAGTCTGAACTGAGGTGAAGGTGTCACCAGAGATACAGTGATACTGAACTGAGGTGTAGGACCAGCCAGTGATAGAAGAGATTGAACTGAGATACAGGACCGGCCTGAGAGACAGGAGACTGAACTGAGGTGCAGGACTGGACAGCGATCCAGGAGACTGAACTGAGGTGCAAGTCTGGCTGGTGATACAGGAGACGGAACTGAGGTGCAGGACCAGCCAGTGTTATAGGAGACTGAAGTCAGGTGCAGGACCGGCTGGTGATAGAGACTTTACTGAGGTGCAGGACTGGCCGGTGATAGAGAATGAACTGATATGCAGGACTGGCCAGTGATACAGGAGACTGAACTGAGGTGCAGGACCGGCCAGCGATACAGGAGACTGAACTGAGGTGCAGGACCGGCCGGTGATACAGTGATACTGAACTGAGGTGCAGTACCGGCCAGTGATAGAGGAGATTGAACTGAGATGCAGGACTGGCCGGCGATACAGGAGACTGAACTGAGGTGTCGCAGTTGCCAGTGATACAGTGATACTGAACTGACGTGCAGGACCGGCCGGTGATAAAGGAGACTGAACTGAGGTGCAGGAGTCGCCAGTGATACAGTGATACTGAACTGAGATGCAGGACCGGCCGGTGATAGATACTTTACTGAGGTGCAGGACCGGCCGGTGATAGAGCAGATTGAACTGAGATGCAGGACTGGCCGGTGATACAGGAGACTGAAGTCAGGTGCAGGACCGGCTGGTGATAGAAACTGAACTGAGGTGCAGGACTGGCCAGTGATAGAGACTGAACTGAGATGCAGGACCGGCCGGTGATAGAGACTTTACTGAGGTGCAGGACCGGCCGGTGATAGAGCAGATTGAACTGAGATGCAGGACTGGCCGGTGATACAGGAGACTGAACTGAGGTGTAGGACTGGATGGCGATACAGGAGACTGAACTGAGGTGCAGGACCGGCCGGTGATAGAGGAGACTGAACTGAGGTGCAGGAGTCGCCAGTGATACAGTGATACTGAACTGAGGTGCAGGACCGGCCGGCGACACAGGAGTCTGAACTGAGGTGAAGGTGTCACCAGAGATACACTGATACTGAACTGAGGTGCAGGACTGGCCGGTGATAAAGGAGACTGAACTGAGGTGGTGGACCAGCCGGTGATACAGTGATACTGAACTGATGTGCAGGTCCGACCGGTGATACAGTGATACTGAACTGAGATGCAGAACTGGCCGGTGATACCGGAGACTGAACTGAGGCGCAGGACCGGCCGGTGATACAGGAGACTGAACTGAGATGCAGGACTGGCCGGTGATAGAGCAGATTGAACTGAGATGCAGGACTGGCCGGTGATACAGGAGACTGAACTGAGGTGCAGGACTGGACGGCGATACATGAGACTGAACTGAGGTGCAGGACCGGCCGGTGATAGAGACTTTACTGAGGTGCAGGACTGGCCGGTGATAGAGAATGAACTGATATGCAGGACTGGCCAGTGATACAGGAGACTGAACTGAGGTGCAGGACCGGCCGGCGATACAGGAGACTGAACTGAGGTGCAGGACCGGCCGGTGATACAGTGATACTGAACTGAGGTGCAGTACCGGCCAGTGATAGAGGAGATTGAACTGAGATGCAGGACTGGCCGGCGATACAGGAGACTGAACTGAGGTGCAGGACCGGCCGGTGATACAGGAGACTGAACTGAGGTGTCGCAGTTGCCAGTGATACAGTGATACTGAACTGAGGTGCAGGACCGGCCGGTGATAAAGGAGACTGAACTGAGGTGCAGGAGTCGCCAGTGATACAGTGATACTGAACTGAGGTGAAGGACCGGCCGGCGATACAGTGATACTGGACTGAGGTGCAGGACCGGCCGGTGATACAGGAGACTGAACTGAGATGCAGGACTGGCCGGCGATACAGGAGACTGAACTGAGGTGCAGGAACGGACAGCAATCCAGGAGACTGAACTGAGGTGCAAGTCTGGCTGGTGATACAGGAGACTGAACTGAGGTGCAGGACCAGCCGGTGTTATAAGAGACTGAAGTCAGGTGCAGGACCGGCTGGTGATAGAAACTGAACTGAGGTGCAGGACTGGCCAGTGATAGAGACTGAACTGAGATGCAGGACCGGCCGGTGATAGAGACTTTACTGAGGTGCAGGACCGGCCGGTGATAGAGCAGATTGAACTGAGATGCAGGACTGGCCGGTGATACAGGAGACTGAACTGAGGTGCAGGACCGGCCGTTGATAGAGGAGACTGAACTGAGGTGCAGGAGTCGCCAGTGATACAGTGATACTGAACTGAGGTGCAGGACCGGCCGGCGACACAGGAGTCTGAACTGAGGTGAAGGTGTCACCAGAGATACAGTGATGCTGAACTGAGGTGCAGGACCGGCCGGTGATACAGGAGACTGAACTGAGGTGGTGGACCAGCCGGTGATACAGTGATACTGAACTGAGGTGCAGGTCCGGCCGGTGATACAGTGATACTGAACTGAGATGCAGAACTGGCCGGCGATACAGGAGACTGAACTGAGGTGCAGGACCGGCCGGTGATACAGGAGACTGAACTGAGGTGCAGGACCGGCCGGTGATACAGGAGACTGAACTGAGGTGCAGGACCAGCCGGTGATACAGGAGACTGAACTGAGATGCTGGACTGGCCGGTGATACAGGAGACTGAACTGAGGTGCAGGACCGGCCGGTGATAGAGGAGATTGAACTGAAATGCAGGACTGGCCGGTGATACCGGAGACTGAACTGAGGTGCAGGACCGGCCGGTGATACAGGAGACTGAACTGAGATGCAGGACTGGACGGCGATACAGGAGACTGAACTGAGGTGCAGGACCAGCCGGTGATACAGTGATACTGAACTGAGGTGAAGGACCGGCCGGCGATACAGTGATACTGAACTGAGGTGCAGGACCGGCCGGTGATACAGGAGACTGAACTGAGGTGGAGGACCAGCCGGTGATACAGGAGACTGACCTGAGGTGCAGGACCGGCCGGTGATACAGTGATACTGAACTGAGGTGCAGGACTGGCCGGTGATACAGGAGACTGAACTGAGTTGCAGGACCGGCCGGCGATACAGGCGACTGAACTGAGGTGAAGGAGTCATCAGTGATACAGTGATACTGAACTGAGGTGAAGGAGTCATCAGTCATACAGTGATACTGAACTGAGGTGCAGGTCTGGCTGGTGATACAGGAGACTGAACTGAGGTGAAGGTGTCATCAGTGATACAGTGATACTGAACTGAGGTGCAGGACCGTCCGGTGATACAGGAGATTGAACTGAAATGCAGGACTGGCCGGTGATACAGGAGACTGAACTGAGGTGCAGGACCGGCCGGTGATACAGGAGACTGAACTGAGATGCAGGACTGGCCGGTGATAGAGACTTTACTGAGGTGCAGGACTGGCCGGTGATAGAGACTGAACTGAGATGCAGGACTGGCCAGTGAGACAGGAGACTGAACTGAGGTGCAGGACCGGCCGGTGATAGAGCAGATTGAACTGAGATGCAGGACTGGCCGGTGATACAGGAGACTGAACTGAGGTGCAGGACTGGACGGCGATACAGGAGACTGAACTGAGGTGCAGGACCGGCCGTTGATACAGTGATACTGAACTGAGGTGAAGGACCGGCCGGCGATACAGTGATACTGAACTGAGGTGCAGGACCGGCCGGTGATACAGGAGACTGAACTGAGGTGGAGGACCAGCCGGTGATACAGTGATACTGAACTGAGGTGCAGGACTGGCCGGCGATACAGGAGACTGAACTGAGGTGCAGGACCGGCCGGCGATACAGGAGACTGAACTGAGGTGCAGGACCGGCCGGTGATACAGGAGACTGAACTGAGGTGTAGGAGTTGCAGTTAAACAGTGATACTGAACTAGGTGCAGGACCGGCTGGTGATAAAGGAGACTGAACTGAGGTGCAGGAGTCTCCAGTGATACAGTAATACTGAACTGAGGTGCAGGACAGGCCGGTGATAGAGGAGACTTTACTGAGGTGCAGGCGTCGCCAGTGATACTGAACTGAGGTGCAGGACCGGCCGGTGATAGAGGAGACTGAACGGAGGTGCAGGTCTGGCTGGTGATACAGGAGACTGAACTGAGGTGCAGGACCGGCCGGTGATACAGCAGATTGAACTGAGGTGGAGGACCGGCCGGTGATACAGTGATACTGAACTGAGGTGCAGGACTGGACGGTGATACAGGAGACTGAACTGAGGTGCAGGACCGGCCGGCGATACAGGCGACTGAACTGAGGTGAAGGAGTCATCAGTGATACAGTGATACTGAACTGAGGTGAAGGAGTCATCAGTCATACAGTGATACTGAACTGAGGTGCAGGTCTGGCTGGTGATACAGGAGACTGAACTGAGGTGAAGGTGTCATCAGTGATACACTGATACTGAACTGAGGTGCAGGACCGTCAGGTGATACAGGAGATTGAACTGAAATGCAGGACTGGCCGGTGATACAGGAGACTGAACTGAGGTGCAGGACCGGCCGGTGATACAGGAGACTGAACTGAGATGCAGGACTGGCCGGTGATAGAGACTTTACTGAGGTGTAGGACTGGCCGGTGATTGAGACTGAACTGAGATGCAGGACTGGCCAGTGATACAGGAGACTGAACTGAGGTGCAGGAGTCGCCAGTGATACAGTGATACTGAACTGAGGTGAAGGACCGGCCGGCGATACAGTGATACTCGACTGAGGTGCAGGACCGGCCGGCGACACAGGAGTCTGAATTGAGGTGAAGGTGTCACCAGAGATACAGTGATACTGAACTGAGGTGCAGGACCGGCCGATGATACAGGAGACTGAACTGAGATGCAGGACTGGCCGGCGATACAGGAGACTGAACTGAAGTGCAGGACCGGCCGGTGATACAGGAGCCTGAACAGAGATGCAGGACTGGCCGGCGATACAGGAGACTGAACTGAGGTGCAGGACCGGCCGGTGATACAGGAGACTGAACTGATGTGTAGGAGTTGCAGTTAAACAGTGATACTGAACTAGGTGCAGGACCGGCTGGTGATAGAGGAGACTGAACTGAGGTGCAGGAGTCGCCAGTGATACAGTGATACTGAACTAGGTGCAGGACCGGCTGGTGATAGAGGAGACTGAACTGAGGTGCAGGAGTCGCCAGTGATACAGTGATACTGAACTGAGGTGCAGGACCGGCCGGTGATAGAGGAGACTTTACTGAGGTGCAGGAGTCGCCAGTGATACTGAACTGAGGTGCAGGACCGGCCGGTGATAGAGGAGACTGAACGGAGGTGCAGGTCTGGCTGGTGATACAGGAGACTGAACTGAGGTGCAGGACCGGCCGGTGATACAGGAGACTGAACTGAGGTGTAGGAGTTGCAGTTAAACAGTGATACTGAACTAGGTGCAGGACCGGCCGGTGATAGAGGAGACTGAACGGAGGTGCAAGTCTGGCTGGTGATACAGGAGACTGAACTGAGGTGCAGGACCGGCCGGTGTTATAGGAGACTGAAGTCAGGTGCAGGACCGGCTGGTGATAGAGACTTTACTGAGGTGCAGGACTGGCCGGTGATAGAGACTGAACTGATATGCAGGACTGGCCAGTGATACAGGAGACTGAACTGAGGTGCAGGACCGTCCGGCGATACAGGAGACTGAACTGAGGTGCAGGACCGGCCGGTGATACAGGAGACTGAACTGAGGTGCAGGACCGGCCGGCGATACAGGAGACTGAACTGAGGTGCAGGACCGGCCGGTGATACAGTGATACTGAACTGAGGTGCAGTACCGGCCAGTGATAGAGGAGATTGAACTGAGATGCAGGACTGGCCGGCGATACAGGAGACTGAAGTGAGGTGCAGGACCGGCCGGTGATAAAGGAGACTGAACTGAGGTGCAGGAGTCGCCAGTGATACAGTGATACTGAACTGAGGTGAAGGACCGGCCGGCTATACAGTGATACTGGACTGAGGTGCAGGACCGGCCGGCGACACAGGAGTCTGAATGAGGTGAAGGTGTCACCAGAGGTACAGTGATACTGATCTGAGGAGCAGGTCCGGCCGGTGATACAGGAGACTGAACTGAGATGCAGGACTGGCTGGCGATACAGGAGACTGAACTGAGGTGCAGGACCGGCCGGTGATACAGGAGACTGAACTGCGATGCAGGACTGGCCGGCGATACAGGAGACTGAACTGAGGTGCAAGTCTGGCTGGTGATACAGGAGACTGAACTGAGGTGCAGGACCAGCCGGTGTTATAAGAGACTGAAGTCAGGTGCAGGACCGGCCGGTGATAGAGCAGATTGAACTGAGATGCAGGACTGGCCGGTGATACAGGAGACTGAACTGAGGTGTAGGACTGGACGGCGATACAGGAGACTGAACTGAGGTGTAGGACCGGCCGGTGATAGAGGAGACTGAACTGAGGTGCAGGAGTCGCCAGTGATACAGTGATACTGAACTGAGGTGAAGGACCGGCCGGCGATACAGTGATACTGGACTGAGGTGCAGGACCGGCCGGCGACACAGGAGTCTGAACTGAGGTGAAGGTGTCACCAGAGATACAGTGACACTGAACTGAGGTGCAGGACCGGCCGGTGATACAGGAGACTGAACTGAGGTGCAGGACCAGCCGGTGATACAGGAGACTGAACTGAGATGCTGGACTGGCCGGTGATACAGGAGACTGAACTGAGGTGAAGGTGTCACCAGAGATACAGTGATATTGAACTGAGGTGCAGGACCAGCCAGTGTTATAGGAGACTGAAGTCAGGTGCAGGACTGGCTGGTGATACAGACTTTACTGAGGTGCAAGACTGGCCGGTGATAGAGACTGAACTGATATGCAGGACTGGCCAGTGATACAGGAGACTGAACTGAGGTGCAGGACCGTCCGGTGATACAGGAGACTGAACTGAGGTGTAGGACTGGACGGCGATACAGCAGACTGAACTGAGGTGCAGGAGTCGCCAGTGATACAGTGATACTGAACTGAGGTGAAGGACCGGCCGGCGATACAGTGATACTGGACTGAGGTGCAGGACCGGCCGGCGACACAGGAGTCTGAACTGAGGTGAAGGTGTCACCAGAGATACAGTGATACTGAACTGAGGTGCAGGACCGGCCGGTGATACAGGAGACTGAACTGAGGTGCAGGACCAGCCGGTGATAAAGGAGACTGAACTGAGATGCTGGACTGGCCGGTGATACAGGAGACTGAACTGAGATGCATGACCGTCCGGCGATACACGAGACTGAACTGAGGTGCAGGACCGGCCGGTGATACAGGAGACTGAACTGAGGTGCAGGACCGGCCGGCGATACAAGAGACTGAACTGAGGTGCAGGACCGGCCGGTGATACAGTGATACTGAACTGAGGTGCAGTACCGGCCAGTGATAGAGGAGATTGAACTGAGATGCAGGACTGGCCGGCGATACAGGAGACTGAACTGAGGTGTAGGACCGGCCGGTGATAGAGGAGACTGAACTGAGGTGCAGGAGTCGCCAGTGATACAGTGATACTGAACTGAGGTGAAGGACCGGCCGGCTATACAGTGATACTGGACTGAGGTGCAGGACCGGCGGCGACACAGGAGTCTGAACTGAGGTGCAAGTCTGGCTGGTGATACAGGAGACTGAACTGAGGTGCAGGACCAGCCGGTGTTATAAGAGACTGAAGTCAGGTGCAGGACCGGCCGGTGATAGAGCAGATTGAACTGAGATGCAGGACTGGCCGGTGATACAGGAGACTGAACTGAGGTGTAGGACTGGACGGCGATACAGGAGACTGAACTGAGGTGTAGGACCGGCCGGTGATAGAGGAGACTGAACTGAGGTGCAGGAGTCGCCAGTGATACAGTGATACTGAACTGAGGTGAAGGACCGGCCGGCTATACAGTGATACTGGAC
Organism: Mobula birostris; assembly: GCF_030028105.1. Lineage (NCBI taxonomy): Eukaryota > Metazoa > Chordata > Chondrichthyes > Myliobatiformes > Myliobatidae > Mobula > Mobula birostris. The sequence goes on along the minus strand of NC_092373.1, from coordinate 106,280,441 downwards.
TGAGGTGCAGGACCGGCGGCGACACAGGAGTCTGAACTGAGGTGAAGGTGTCACCAGAGATACAGTGATACTGAACTGAGGTGCAGGACCGGCCGGTGATACAGGAGACTGAACTGAGGTGCAGGACCAGCCGGTGATACAGGAGACTGAACTGAGATGCTGGACTGGCCGGTGATACAGGAGACTGAACTGAGGTGAAGGTGTCACCAGAGATACAGTGATATTGAACTGAGGTGCAGGACCAGCCAGTGTTATAGGAGACTGAAGTCAGGTGCAGGACTGGCTGGTGATAGAGACTTTACTGAGGTGCAAGACTGGCCGGTGATAGAGACTGAACTGATATGCAGGACTGGCCAGTGATACAGGAGACTGAACTGAGGTGCAGGACCGTCCGGCGATACAGGAGACTGAACTGAGGTGCAGGACCGGCCGGTGATACAGGAGACTGAACTGAGGTGCAGGACCGGCCGGTGATACAGTGATACTGAACTGAGGTGCAGTACCGGCCAGTGATAGAGGAGATTGAACTGAGATGCAGGACTGGCCGGCGATACAGGAGACTGAACTGAAGTGCAGGACCGGCCGGTGATACAGGAGACTGAACTGAGGTGTAGCAGTTGCCAGTGATACAGTGATACTGAACTGAGGTGCAGGACCGGCCGGTGATAAAGGAGACTGAACTGAGGTGCAGGAGTCGCCAGTGATACAGTGATACTGAACTGAGGTGAAGGACCGGCCGGCGATACAGTGATACTGGACTGAGGTGCAGGACCGGCCGGCGACACAGGAGTCTGAACTGAGGTGAAGGTGTCACCAGAGGTACAGTGATACTGATCTGAGGAGCAGGTCCGGCCGGTGATACAGGAGACTGAACTGAGATGCAGGACTGGCTGGCGATACAGGAGACTGAACTGAGGTGCAGGACCGGCCGGTGATACAGGAGACTGAACTGCGATGCAGGACTGGCCGGCGATACAGGAGACTGAACTGAGGTGCAAGTCTGGCTGGTGATACAGGAGACTGAACTGAGGTGCAGGACCAGCCGGTGTTATAAGAGACTGAAGTCAGGTGCAGGACCGGCCGGTGACAGAGCAGATTGAACTGAGATGCAGGACTGGCCGGTGATACAGGAGACTGAACTGAGGTGTAGGACTGGACGGCGATACAGGAGACTGAACTGAGGTGCAGGAGTCGCCAGTGATACAGTGATACTGAACTGAGGTGAAGGACCGGCCGGCGATACAGTGATACTGGACTGAGGTGCAGGACCGGCCGGCGACACAGGAGTCTGAACTGAGGTGAAGGTGTCACCAGAGATACAGTGATACTGAACTGAGGTGCAGGACCGGCCGGTGATACAGGAGACTGAACTGAGGTGCAGGACCAGCCGGTGATACAGGAGACTGAACTGAGATGCTGGACTGGCCGGTGATACAGGAGACTGAACTGAGATGCAGGACTGGCCGGCGATACAGGAGACTGAACTGAGGTGCAGGACCGGCCGGTGATACAGGAGACTGAACTGAGGTGTAGGAGTTGCAGTTAAACAGTGATACTGAACTAGGTGCAGGACCGGCCGGTGATAGAGGAGACTGAACGGAGGTGCAGGTCTGGCTGGTGATACAGGAGACTGAACTGAGGTGCAGGACCGGCCGGTGTTATAGGAGACTGAAGTCAGGTGCAGGACCGGCTGGTGATAGAGACTTTACTGAGGTGCAGGACTGGCCGGTGATAGAGACTGAACTGATATGCAGGATTGGCCAGTGATACAGGAGACTGAACTGAGGTGCAGGACCGTCCGGCGACACAGGAGTCTGAACTGAGGTGAAGGTGTCACCAGAGGTACAGTGATACTGATCTGAGGAGCAGGTCCGGCCGGTGATACAGGAGACTGAACTGAGATGCAGGACTGGCTGGCGATACAGGAGACTGAACTGAGGTGCAGGACCGGCCGGTGATACAGGAGACTGAACTGCGATGCAGGACTGGCCGGCGATACAGGAGACTGAACTGAGGTGCAAGTCTGGCTGGTGATACAGGAGACTGAACTGAGGTGCAGGACCGGCCGGTGATACAGGAGACTGAACTGCGATGCAGGACTGGCCGGCGATACAGGAGACTGAACTGAGGTGCAAGTCTGGCTGGTGATACAGGAGACTGAACTGAGGTGCAGGACCAGCCGGTGATAGAGCAGATTGAACTGAGATGCAGGACTGGCCGGTGATACAGGAGACTGAACTGAGGTGTAGGACCGGCCGGTGATAGAGGAGACTGAACTGAGGTGCAGGAGTCGCCAGTGATACAGTGATACTGAACTGAGGTGAAGGACCGGCCGGCGATACAGTGATACTGGACTGAGGTGCAGGACCGGCCGGCGACACAGGAGTCTGAACTGAGGTGAAGGTGTCACCAGAGATACAGTGATACTGAACTGAGGTGCAGGACCGGCCGGTGATACAGGAGACTGAACTGAGGTGCAGGACCAGCCGGTGATACAGGAGACTGAACTGAGATGCTGGACTGGCCGGTGATACAGGAGACTGAACTGAGATGCAGGACTGGCCGGCGATACAGGAGACTGAACTGAGGTGCAGGACCGGCCGGTGATACAGGAGACTGAACTGAGGTGTAGAAGTTGCAGTTAAACAGTGATACTGAACTAGGTGCAGGACTGGCTGGTGATAGAGGAGACTGAACTGAGGTGCAGGAGTCGCCAGTGATACAGTGATACTGAACTGAGGTGCAGGACAGGCCGGTGATAGAGGAGACTTTACTGAGGTGCAGGAGTCGCCAGTGATACAGGAGACTGAACTGAGGTGCAGGACCGGCCGGTGTTATAGGAGACTGAAGTCAGGTGCAGGACCGGCTGGTGATAGAGACTTCACTGAGGTGCAGGACTGGCCGGTGATAGAGACTGAACTGATATGCAGGACTGGCCAGTGATACAGGAGACTGAACTGAGGTGCAGGACCTTCCGGCGATACAGGAGACTGAACTGAGGTGCAGGACCGTCCGGCGATACAGGAGACTGAACTGAGGTGCAGGACCGGCCGGCGATACAGGAGACTGAACTGAGGTGCAGGACCGGCCGGTGATACAGGAGACTGAACTGTGATGCAGGACTGGCCGGCGATACAGGAGACTGAACTGAGGTGCAAGTCTGGCTGGTGATACAGGAGACTGAACTGAGGTGCAGGACCAGCCGGTGTTATAAGAGACTGAAGTCAGGTGCAGGACCGGCCGGTGATAGAGCAGATTGAACTGAGATGCAGGACTGGCCGGTGATACAGGAGACTGAACTGAGGTGTAGGACTGGACGGCGATACAGAAGACTGAACTGAGGTGTAGGACCGGCCGGTGATAGAGGAGACTGAACTGAGGTGCAGGAGTCGCCAGTGATACAGTGATACTGAACTGAGGTGAAGGACCGGCCGGCGATACAGTGATACTGGACTGAGGTGCAGGACCGGCCGGCGACACAGGAGTCTGAACTGAGGTGAAGGTGTCACCAGAGATACAGTGATACTGAACTGAGGTGCAGGACCGGCCGGTGATACAGGAGACTGAACTGAGGTGCAGGACCAGCCGGTGATAAAGGAGACTGAACTGAGATGCTGGACTGGCCGGTGATACAGGAGACTGAACTGAGATGCATGACCGTCCGGCGATACACGAGACTGAACTGAGGTGCAGGACCGGCCGGTGATACAGGAGACTGAACTGAGGTGCAGGACCGGCCGGCGATACAGGAGACTGAACTGAGGTGCAGGACCGGCCGGTGATACAGTGATACTGAACTGAGGTGCAGTACCGGCCAGTGATAGAGGAGATTGAACTGAGATGCAGGACTGGCCGGCGATACAGGAGACTGAACTGAGGTGCAGGACCGGCCGGTGATAAAGGAGACTGAACTGAGGTGCAGGAGTCGCCAGTGATACAGTGATACTGAACTGAGGTGAAGGACCGGCCGGCGATACAGTGATACTGGACTGAGGTGCAGGACCGGCCGGCGACACAGGAGTCTGAACTGAGGTGAAAGTGTCACCAGAGGTACAGTGATACTGATCTGAGGAGCAGGTCCGGCCGGTGATACAGGAGACTGAACTGAGATGCAGGACTGGCTGGCGATACAGGAGACTGAACTGAGGTGCAGGACCGGCCGGTGATACAGGAGACTGAACTGCGATGCAGGACTGGCCGGCGATACAGGAGACTGAACTGAGGTGCAAGTCTGGCTGGTGATACAGGAGACTGAACTGAGGTGCAGGACCAGCCGGTGTTATAAGAGACTGAAGTCAGGTGCAGGACCGGCCGGTGATAGAGCAGATTGAACTGAGATGCAGGACTGGCCGGTGATACAGGAGACTGAACTGAGGTGTAGGACTGGACGGCGATACAGGAGACTGAACTGAGGTGTAGGACCGGCCGGTGATAGAGGAGACTGAACTGAGGTGCAGGAGTCGCCAGTGATACAGTGATACTGAACTGAGGTGAAGGACCGGCCGGCTATACAGTGATACTGGACTGAGGTGCAGGACCGGCGGCGACACAGGAGTCTGAACTGAGGTGAAGGTGTCACCAGAGATACAGTGATACTGAACTGAGGTGCAGGACCGGCCGGTGATACAGGAGACTGAACTGAGGTGCAGGACCAGCCGGTGATACAGGAGACTGAACTGAGATGCTGGACTGGCCGGTGATACAGGAGACTGAACTGAGGTGAAGGTGTCACCAGAGATACAGTGATATTGAACTGAGGTGCAGGACCAGCCAGTGTTATAGGAGACTGAAGTCAGGTGCAGGACTGGCTGGTGATAGAGACTTTACTGAGGTGCAAGACTGGCCGGTGATAGAGACTGAACTGATATGCAGGACTGGCCAGTGATACAGGAGACTGAACTGAGGTGCAGGACCGTCCGGCGATACAGGAGACTGAACTGAGGTGCAGGACCGGCCGGTGATACAGGAGACTGAACTGAGGTGCAGGACCGGCCGGTGATACAGTGATACTGAACTGAGGTGCAGTACCGGCCAGTGATAGAGGAGATTGAACTGAGATGCAGGACTGGCCGGCGATACAGGAGACTGAACTGAAGTGCAGGACCGGCCGGTGATACAGGAGACTGAACTGAGGTGTAGCAGTTGCCAGTGATACAGTGATACTGAACTGAGGTGCAGGACCGGCCGGTGATAAAGGAGACTGAACTGAGGTGCAGGAGTCGCCAGTGATACAGTGATACTGAACTGAGGTGAAGGACCGGCCGGCGATACAGTGATACTGGACTGAGGTGCAGGACCGGCCGGCGACACAGGAGTCTGAACTGAGGTGAAGGTGTCACCAGAGGTACAGTGATACTGATCTGAGGAGCAGGTCCGGCCGGTGATACAGGAGACTGAACTGAGATGCAGGACTGGCTGGCGATACAGGAGACTGAACTGAGGTGCAGGACCGGCCGGTGATACAGGAGACTGAACTGCGATGCAGGACTGGCCGGCGATACAGGAGACTGAACTGAGGTGCAAGTCTGGCTGGTGATACAGGAGACTGAACTGAGGTGCAGGACCAGCCGGTGTTATAAGAGACTGAAGTCAGGTGCAGGACCGGCCGGTGACAGAGCAGATTGAACTGAGATGCAGGACTGGCCGGTGATACAGGAGACTGAACTGAGGTGTAGGACTGGACGGCGATACAGGAGACTGAACTGAGGTGCAGGAGTCGCCAGTGATACAGTGATACTGAACTGAGGTGAAGGACCGGCCGGCGATACAGTGATACTGGACTGAGGTGCAGGACCGGCCGGCGACACAGGAGTCTGAACTGAGGTGAAGGTGTCACCAGAGATACAGTGATACTGAACTGAGGTGCAGGACCGGCCGGTGATACAGGAGACTGAACTGAGGTGCAGGACCAGCCGGTGATACAGGAGACTGAACTGAGATGCTGGACTGGCCGGTGATACAGGAGACTGAACTGAGATGCAGGACTGGCCGGCGATACAGGAGACTGAACTGAGGTGCAGGACCGGCCGGTGATACAGGAGACTGAACTGAGGTGTAGGAGTTGCAGTTAAACAGTGATACTGAACTAGGTGCAGGACCGGCCGGTGATAGAGGAGACTGAACGGAGGTGCAGGTCTGGCTGGTGATACAGGAGACTGAACTGAGGTGCAGGACCGGCCGGTGTTATAGGAGACTGAAGTCAGGTGCAGGACCGGCTGGTGATAGAGACTTTACTGAGGTGCAGGACTGGCCGGTGATAGAGACTGAACTGATATGCAGGACTGGCCAGTGATACAGGAGACTGAACTGAGGTGCAGGACCGTCCGGCGACACAGGAGTCTGAACTGAGGTGAAGGTGTCACCAGAGGTACAGTGATACTGATCTGAGGAGCAGGTCCGGCCGGTGATACAGGAGACTGAACTGAGATGCAGGACTGGCTGGCGATACAGGAGACTGAACTGAGGTGCAGGACCGGCCGGTGATACAGGAGACTGAACTGCGATGCAGGACTGGCCGGCGATACAGGAGACTGAACTGAGGTGCAAGTCTGGCTGGTGATACAGGAGACTGAACTGCGGTGCAGGACCGGCCGGTGATACAGGAGACTGAACTGCGATGCAGGACTGGCCGGCGATACAGGAGACTGAACTGAGGTGCAAGTCTGGCTGGTGATACAGGAGACTGAACTGAGGTGCAGGACCAGCCGGTGATAGAGCAGATTGAACTGAGATGCAGGACTGGCCGGTGATACAGGAGACTGAACTGAGGTGTAGGACCGGCCGGTGATAGAGGAGACTGAACTGAGGTGCAGGAGTCGCCAGTGATACAGTGATACTGAACTGAGGTGAAGGACCGGCCGGCGATACAGTGATACTGGACTGAGGTGCAGGACCGTCCGGCGACACAGGAGTCTGAACTGAGGTGAAGGTGTCACCAGAGATACAGTGATACTGAACTGAGGTGCAGGACCGGCCGGTGATACAGGAGACTGAACTGAGGTGCAGGACCAGCCGGTGATACAGGAGACTGAACTGAGATGCTGGACTGGCCGGTGATACAGGAGACTGAACTGAGATGCAGGACTGGCCGGCGATACAGGAGACTGAACTGAGGTGCAGGACCGGCCGGTGATACAGGAGACTGAACTGAGGTGTAGAAGTTGCAGTTAAACAGTGATACTGAACTAGGTGCAGGACCGGCTGGTGATAGAGGAGACTGAACTGAGGTGCAGGAGTCGCCAGTGATACAGTGATACTGAACTGAGGTGCAGGACAGGCCGGTGATAGAGGAGACTTTACTGAGGTGCAGGAGTCGCCAGTGATACAGGAGACTGAACTGAGGTGCAGGACCGGCCGGTGTTATAGGAGACTGAAGTCAGGTGCAGGACCGGCTGGTGATAGAGACTTCACTGAGGTGCAGGACTGGCCGGTGATAGAGACTGAACTGATATGCAGGACTGGCCAGTGATACAGGAGACTGAACTGAGGTGCAGGACCTTCCGGCGATACAGGAGACTGAACTGAGGTGCAGGACCGTCCGGCGATACAGGAGACTGAACTGAGGTGCAGGACCGGCCGGCGATACAGGAGACTGAACTGAGGTGCAGGACCGGCCGGTGATACAGGAGACTGAACTGTGATGCAGGACTGGCCGGCGATACAGGAGACTGAACTGAGGTGCAAGTCTGGCTGGTGATACAGGAGACTGAACTGAGGTGCAGGACCAGCCGGTGTTATAAGAGACTGAAGTCAGGTGCAGGACCGGCCGGTGATAGAGCAGATTGAACTGAGATGCAGGACTGGCCGGTGATACAGGAGACTGAACTGAGGTGTAGGACTGGACGGCGATACAGAAGACTGAACTGAGGTGTAGGACCGGCCGGTGATAGAGGAGACTGAACTGAGGTGCAGGAGTCGCCAGTGATACAGTGATACTGAACTGAGGTGAAGGACCGGCCGGCGATACAGTGATACTGGACTGAGGTGCAGGACCGGCCGGCGACACAGGAGTCTGAATTGAGGTGAAGGTGTCACCAGAGATACAGTGATACTGAACTGAGGTGCAGGACCGGCCGGTGATACAGGAGACTGAACTGAGGTGCAGGACCAGCCGGTGATACAGGAGACTGAACTGAGATGCTGGACTGGCCGGTGATACAGGAGACTGAACTGAGGTGAAGGTGTCACCAGAGATACAGTGATACTGAACTGAGGTGCACGACAGGCCGGTGATAGAGGAGACTTTACTGAGGTGCAGGAGTCGCCAGTGATACAGTGATACTGAACTGAGGTGCAGGACCGGCCGGTGATAGAGGAGACTGAACGGAGGTGCAGGTCTGGCTGGTGATACAGGAGACTGAACTGAGGTGCAGGACCGGCCGGTGATACAGCAGATTGAACTGAGGTGGAGGACCGGCCAATGTTACAGGGGACTGAACTGAGGTGCAGGACTGGCCGGTGATACAGGAGACTGAACTGAGGTGCAGGACCGGCCGGTGATACAGGAGACTGAACTGAGGTGCAGGTCCGGCCGGTGATACAGGAGACTGAACTGAGATGCAGGACTGGACGGCGATACAGGAGACTGAACTGAGGTGAAGGTGTCACCAGAGATACAGTGATATTGAATTGAGGTGCAGGACTGGCCGGTGATACAGGAGACTGAACTGAGGTGGAGGACCAGCCGGTGATACAGTGATACTGAACTGAGGTGCGGGACCGGCCGGTGATACAGTGATACTGAACTGAGATGCAGGACTGGCTGGCGATACAGGAGACTGAACTGAGGTGCAGGACCGGCCGGTGATACAGGAGACTGAACTGAGATGCAGGACTGGCCGGCGATACAGGAGACTGAACTGAGGTGCAGGACCGGCTGGTGATACAGGAGACTGAACTGAGGTGCAGGACCGGCCGGTGATACAGGAGACTGAAATGAGGTGCAGGAGTTGCAGTTAAACAGTGATACTGAACTAGGTGCAGGACCGGCTGGTGATAGAAGAGACTGAACTGAGGTGCAGGAGTCGCCAGTGATACAGTGATACAGTGATACTGAACTGAGCTGCAGGACAGGCCGGTGATAGAGGAGACTTTACTGAGGTGCAGGAGTCGCCAGTGATACAGTGATACTGAACTGAGGTGCAGGACCGGCCGGTGATACAGCAGATTGAACTGAGGTGGAGGACCGGCCGGTGATACAGTGATACTGAACTGAGGTGCAGGACTGGCCGGTGATACAGGAGACTGAACTGAGGTGAAGGAGTCATCAGTGATACAGTGATACTGAACTGAGGTGAAGGAGTCATCAGTCATACAGTGATACTGAACTGAGGTGCAGGTCTGGCTGGTGATACAGGAGACTGAACTGAGGTGAAGGTGTCATCAGTGATACAGTGATACTGAACTGAGGTGCAGGACCGTCCGGTGATAGAGGAGATTGAACTGAGATGCAGGACTGGCCGGTGATACAGGAGACTGAACTGAGGTGCAGGACTGGCCGGTGATAGATACTGAACTGAGATGCAGGACAGGCCGGTGATACAGAAGACTGAACTGAGATGCAGGACAGGCCAGTGATACAGGAGACTGAACTGAAGTGTAGAACTGGCTGGCGATACAGGAGACTGAACTGACATGAAGGAGTTGCCAGTGATACAGTGTTACTGAACTGTGGTGCAGGACCGGCCAGTGATAGAGGAGATTGAAATGAGATGCAGGACTGGCCGTTGATGCAGGAGACTGAACTGAGGTGCAGGACTGGCCGGCGATACAGGAGACTGAACCGAGGTGCAGGTCTGGCTGGTGATACAGGAGACTGAACTGATATGCCTGTCCGGCTGTTTATATAGGATCTCAACTGAGGTGCAGGACTGGCTGGTGATGCAGGATCTGAATTGAGGTGCAGGACCGGCCGGTAATACAGCGAGATTGAACTGAGATGCACGACTGGCCAGCGATACAGGAGACTGAACCTAGGTGCAGGACAGGCCGGTGATACAGTGATACTGAACTGAGATGCAGGACCAGCCGGTGATACACGAGACTGAACTGGGATGCAGGGCCGGCCGGTGATACAGGAGACTGAATTGAGATGCAGGACCAGCCAGTGATACAGGAGACTGAACTGAGGTGCAGGACAGGCCGGTGATACAGGAGACTGAACTGAGATGCAGGACTGGCCGGCACTATAGGCAACTGAACTGAGGTGAAGGAGTCATCAGTGATACAGTGATACTGAACTGAGGTGCAGGACCGGCCGGTGATACAGGAGATTGAACTGAGGTGCAGGACCGTCCAGTGATACAGGATCTGAACTGAGATGCAGGACTGGCCGGTGATACAGGAGACTGAACTGAGGTGTAGGACCGGCCGGTGATACCGGAGATTGAACTGAGGTGCAGGACCGGCCGGTGATACAGGAGACTGAACTGAGGTGCAGGACCGGCTGGTGATACAGGAGACTGAACTGTGGTGCAGAAGGAGCAGCATGATGGGTTCATTTCTGACCTCCAGTTCTCTCTGTGTGGAGTTTGGACATTTTCTTGATGACCACAGGAATTTGTGTCACATGGTCTCCTTACCCCTCCCCCCCATCCCAGAGATGTGTGGTTAATATCCTAGTTTGCAGATGAGTGATAAAATATGCAGAATTCATGAGAAAGTACAAGAATAGGTTTAATTTAAATGGTTTTTTGATGGCCAGTGCACTTTCAGTGGGCCAAAGAATCAGCTTCTGACTTCATCCTAGCCTGTTTCCGTGCTGTAATTATTATATGATTATATGGTTATATGGTTTTTCATGCTTTACTGTTTTCTCCCTTTTTTGAGTTAATTCTGTTTCTCTCACCATAGATGTCACTAAGCCTGCTGAATATTTCCTGCATTTCTGTTTTTAATTTCAGATTTCTAATATTGGGCGTTGACAGATAATTGGATCACGTGAAATTTAATGCTGAGAAGTGAGGTAGGAAAAATGTGAAGGCAGCACAATTCTAAATGGGGCACAGAAGCAGAGCGATCTGGGGTTATTCACAAAGGATTCTTTCAATACAGTAGGGTAGTTTGCAAAAGTAGTTATAAGGTGAACAGGATGCTGAAATAAAAGCTGAAAATGCTGGAAACTCTGCCAGGTCAGGCAGCATCCATAGAAATGGAAATACAGAACATTTCTAATTCAGGACTCATTTGTCAATACTGGAAGACAAACCAAAAATATGAGTTTTTAGTTGCAGGAAAAATGGAGGAAGAATAGACAACAACAAGAATATCTCTAATAGGGTGAGACCAAATGGGACAATCGGAGAAGTTAATTTAGCAGTAAAACATAAGCTTCTTTGTCTGTAAAATCTAACGTTAATAGCAAGCTAAGCCATGGCATTTGCCCAACAGGTCACCTTATGAAAAGAAAAATTGGGCCAAACTGATAATTGCTAGAGTACCCAGTTTTGGGGTGGCATGGTAGTGTAGTAGTTAGCAGAAAGCTTTATAGTTCAGGCAACCAGGGTTCAATTCCCGCCACAGCCTGTTAAGGAGATTGTACATCTTCACCGTGATTGAATGGGTTTCCTCTGGGTGCTCCAGTTCCGTCCCAAAGTCCAAACACTTTGGTTGATCATTGCAAATTGTGCTGTGATTCTGCTAGCGTTAAATCGGGAGCTGCTGGGCGGCGTGGTTCGAAGGACTGGAAGGGCCTATTCTGTGCTATATCTCAATAAACAAACAAATCGGCCTTCACTCTGCCTTGTGCAGCTGGATCCTGACTCCCTGTCAGATCGCCACCAGGTGGTAAGAGTGGGCTCCCTCACCTCCACCCCTCTGACCCTCAACATAGCAGCCCCCTAGGGCTGTGTCCTATGCCCCTTTCCTTACTGCCTGTATATCCATGACTGTGTTGCCACCCACAGCTTCAATCTGCTAATTAAATTTGCAGATGATACTACACTGATTGGCCTAATCTCAAATAATAATGAGGCAACCTACAGAGAGGAAGTCATCACCTTGACACAGTGGTGTCAAGAAAACAATGTCTCCCTCAATGTCGCAAAAACAAAGGAGCTGGTTGTGGATTACAGGAGGAATGGAGTCAGACTCACCCCTACTGACATCAGTGGATCTGCGGCTGAGAGGGCGAACAGCTTTAAATTCCTTGGCATTCACATCACTGAAGATCTCACGTACATACCGTCTATGTGGTGAAAAAAGCACATTAGCGCCTTTTTCACCTCAGACGGTTGAAGAAGTTTGGCATGAGTTCCCAAATCCTAAGAACTTCCTACAGTTGAGGGCATCCTGACTGGTATGGGAACAGTACTTCGCTCAATAACAGGACACAACAGAGAGTGGTGCGGACAGCCTAGCTCACCTGTAGATGTGAACTTCCCACTATTCAGGATGTTTACAGAGACAGGTGTTTAGAGAGGGCCCAAAGAATTATTGGGGACCTGAGTCACCCCAACCACAAACTGTTCCAGCTGCTACCATCTGGGAAACGGTACCGCAGCAGAAAAGCCAGGACCAACAGGTTCCGGGACAGCTTCTTCCACCAGGCCATCAGACTGATTAACTCATGCTGACACAATTGTATTTCTAAGCTATAATGACTGTTCTGTTGTATATCTTACTGTACATACTATTTATTACAAATGACTATAATCTGTATATTGCACATTCAGATAGAGACGTTATGCAAAGATATTTACTCCTCACGTATGTGAAGGATGTAAGAAAAAAAGTCAATTCAATTCAAAGATAAATAAAGATAGAAAGGAAGAATGAGTTAAGATATCCAAAATCGAAGAATTCAGTGCTGAGTCCTGAAGTGCCCAAATGGAAAATGAGATGATGTGTGGTCACAGGCAGAAAGATCAGAGCGGGAGTGGATGTTGAATTAATGTGGCAGACAAATGGAGGCACTTAAATACATGAAGACAGGTAGAGTGAAAATATTCCCATCGGCAGAGGAGCCAAGAAACAGGGGGCACAGAACAAAGTTGTTTGGCAGAAGAATCAAATCATTAAAAAACGCATTCATAAGGGAGCTGAATAAAGGAAAGAATGTGTAGTGAAGTGGGAAATAGCTGATGTAATAGACTGGCTGGGTTGCTTCTAGACATACTCTGGCTGGTATGGACTTTTCAGACTGACAGATCCCCTGCTCTGCACTAACCATAATACAGTACTCAGTGGTGTGGAGGACTCAGCAAAAGTCTATTTCTGGAAGTACCAAATGGCAGTGAAAGCAGTTGAAGGAAGAGGTATCATCATACGTTGGACAGTAGAGGTCTGATCATGAGGATAGAGTGGTACTGAAAATATTAGACTTGATTTGGCTAGTAGAGGATAAGATTACCCCATACAAAATTATTTATTGTTCAATATTTTTATTCATCATCAACATAGCTTGTCGCACCAGACAGCCAGATACTCCAGTGTTGTTTGGTTGATGTTGAACAGGGTCAGCTAAATCAGGTGAGAGTGGGCAGTTGTGCAGAATGTGTTCAATGTTCTGCACCCTTTCACCACACTCACAGGATTCGCTGGTCTTTAAACCCCACTTCACCATATTGTCTACTGTCCTACAACCTCCCGCTCTGTTGAGAGTGCACCACTTCCGTCTGTCAAGCAGTGCCCCGTCTGGCAACATTTCTGTGGGGTCTTGCACTGTATTGTTTGGCGGGGTTCTGGCTTCTGTTTGTTGCCAGAGGTCAATCCTGTATGTCTGGGGGGATGTTCCGCGCGGTAGTTCCTCCACTGTAGCTTTTCCTTGATTTTAGGCGTTTGAAACTGGCACATGATGATGTAGTAGGTGCTGTGGATCCAAGTTCTGTTTATCTTGTTCAATTTTTGTTGTAGTGTATCTTTGGATCTCTGGGGAAGCAATGCCTGCAAGTCTGTAAATGATGTTAATGGGTGTGGGGCACAGTGTGCCCGTGATTATTTGGCAGGCTTCGTTAAGCAACGGGTCTATTTTCTTTGCATGGGTTGATCTGCCCCATATTCTGCAGGTGCATAGCAGAGTGCTAGGGCAGTTGATCTAAGTGTGTGAGCATTAGCTCCCCATTTCGTGGCTGCTAATTTTTTTCAAGAGAGAATTACGAGAGCCATCTTTCCCTTGGAGTTTTTGGATGTGGGTGGCAAATGAGAGCATCCTATCCAGTGACACGCCCAGGTAAATTGGAGTCAGATGGTGTTCGAGCTCCTTCCCACACCAGAAGATTTTGAGTTTCCGAGCGGCTTCTCGATTCCTCAGGTGGAATGCACACACTTGAGTTTTTGGTGGATTTGGGTTCAGAGACCATTTTTCATAATACTACTTCATTCCTTCGAGGACTGCTGTAAGTCATACTTCAACTTCTTGGAAGGAGTTAGCTTGTGTTGCTATGCATAGGTCGTCTGCATAGATAAACCTGCGTGTGTTAGGAAAGGTTGGTTTGTCGTTTGTGTAAACACTAAATAGTAGAGGTGCCAGGACTGATCCCTATGGTAGTCCATTCTTTAGTGGACGCCACCTACTCTTAATTCCATTCATTTCTACATAAAATCTGTGACTTTCTAGGAGGCTTCTTATTACTTTGACTGTGGTTTTGTTCTTTAACATTTTAGATAATTTCAGTAGAAGGTTCAATTAAAAAAAAACTGGATATTTAAAAAATAAATCCACATTCTGAAATTATCATGTTAGGGTCCGAACTTACACCTCATTATTCCGAGCCACCAATACCTCCTTTTGATAAACTCAAGGACCCCTGCCAATCCCTGGGTGAGCGGTCATTCCCAAGCAATTTCCCCAATGGAGTACCTGGGACTGGACGAAGGACGAAACTCGGGTCGAACAGATGACCATTCTTAGGAATCTCCCCTTGTGCCTGGGCCCTGAGAACAAGAGCGTTGAATACCCAACGAATTAGAACTACCACCTCGGCCAGTGGCAAAATGGTGGTGGGCTGCTCTTCTCATTCCAGTTCGTCAAACCGATGGGACAAGGCATCTGTTTTCTAGTTTTTTGACCCCGGTCGATAAGGCAGGATGAAATTAAAGTGGTAAAGAACAAAGACTACTTGGCCTGTCTGGAATTCAGCCTCTTGGCCTGCTGAATACATGCCAGGTTCTTGTACTCTGCCCAAACCACAGAACTATAGAACATTACAGCACAGAAACAGGCCTTTTGGCCCTTCTTGTCTGTGCCGAACCATTTTTCTGCTGAGTCCCACTGACCTGCACCTGGACTATATCCCTCCATACACCTCTCATCCAGGTACCTGTCCAAGTTTTTCTTAAATGTTAAAAGTGAGCCCGCATTTACCACTTCATCTGGCAGCTCATTCCACACTCCCACCACTCTCTGTGTGAAGAAGCCCCCCCCCAATGTTCCCTTTAAACTTTTCCCCCCTTCACCCTTAACCCATGTCCTCTGGTTTTTTTCTCCCCTAGCCTCAGTGGAAAAAGCCTGCTTGCATTCACTCTATCCATACCCATCATAATTTTATATACCTCTATCAAATCTCCCCTCGTTCTTCTACGCTCCAGGGAATAAAGTCCTAACTTATTCAACCTTTCTCTGTAACTCAGTTTCTCAAGTCCCGGCAACATCCTTGTAAACCTTCTCTGCACTCTTTCAACCTTTATTAATATCCTTCCTGTAATTTGTGACCAAAACTGAACACAATACTCCAAATTCAGCCTCACTAATGCCTTATACAACCTCACCATAATATTCCAACTCTTATTCTCAATACTTTGATTTATAAAGGCCAATGTACCAAAAGCTCTCTTTACGACCCTATCTACCTGTGACGCCACTTTTAGGGAATTTTGTATCTGTATTCCCAGGTCCCTCTGTTCTACTGCACTCCTCAGTGCCCTACCATATACCTTGTATATTCTACCTTGGTTTGTCCTTCCAAAGTGCAATACCTCACACTTGTCTGTATTAAACTCCATCTGTCATTTTTCAGCCCATTTTTCCAGCTGGTCCAAATCCCTCTGCAAGCTTTGAAAACCTTCCTCACCGTCCACTACACCTCCAATCTTTGTATCATCAGCAAATTTGCTGATCCAATTTACCACATTATCATCCAGATCATTGATAGAGATGACAAATAGCAATGGACCCAGCATTGATCCCTGTGGCACACCACTAGTCACAGGCCTCCACTCAGAGAAGCAATTCTCCACTACCACTCTCTGGCTTCTTCCATTCAGACAATATCTCATCCAATTTACTACCTCTCCATGTACCTCCCATGTGGGACCTTGTCAAAGGCCTTACTGAAGTCCATGTAGACAACATCCACTGCCTTCACTTCATCCACTTTCCTGGTACCCTCTTCGAAAAACTCCAACAGATTTGTCAAACATGACCTACCACGCACAAAGCCATGTTGACTTTCACTAATAAGTCCCTGTTTATCCAAATATTTGTAGATCCTATCTCTTAGTACTCCTTCCAGTAATTTACCTACTACCGACGTCAAACTTACCCCTATAAAATTACTTTTAGAGCCTTGTTTAAACAACGGAACAATATGAGCTATCCTGCAATCCTCCGGCACCTCACCTGTGGATACCGACATTTTAAATATATCTGCCAGGGCCCCTGAAATTTCAACACTAGTCTTCTTCAAGGTCCGAGGGAATACCCTGTCAGCTCCTGGGGATTTATCTACTCTGATTTGCCTCAAGATAGCAAGCACCTCCTCCTCTTCAATCTGTATAGGTTCCATGACCTCACTATTTGTTTGCCTTATTTCCATAGACTCCATGTCAGTTTCCTTAGTAAATACAGACGCAAAAAACCCATTTAAGATCTCGCCCATTTCTTTTTGTTCCATACATAGCCGACCACTCTGATCTTCAAGAGGACTAATTTTATCCCTTGCTATCCTTTTGCTGTTAATATACCTGTAGAAGTTCTTTGGATTATCCTTCACCTTGCCTGCCAAAGCAACCTCATGTCTTCTTTTCGCCCTCCTGATTTCTTTCTTAAGTATTTTTTTACACTTTTTATACTCCTCAAGCACTTTATTTGCTCCGTTTCCTATACATGTCATACATCTCTCTTCTTCTTTATCAGAGTTCCAATATCCTTTGAGAACCAAGGTTCCTTACTCTTATTCACTTCGTCTTTAATCCTGATAGGAATATACAAACTCTGCACTCTCAAAATTTCTCCTTTGAAGGCCTCCCATTTACCAATCACATCCTTGCCTGAGCACTGCTGTAACATTTTCCCTGACTACCATTGCCACCCCCCCTCCACCCTTCATTCCTCTGCTTCTATTACTTTTGAAACATCGGAACCCTGGAATATTAAGCTGCCAGTCCTGCCTCTCCTGTAGCCAAGTTTCACTAATGGCTATAATGTTGTAATTCCACGTGTCAATCCACGCCCTCAGCTTGTCTGCCTTCCCAACAATGCTCCTCGCATTGAAATAGACACACCTCAGAAGATTATTACCACCACACACAACCCTTCTATTTGTGACTTTGCATGGAATTTTAACATCATTTATTTTCAGCCCCACTCCACTATCTGCTCTGGCACTCTGGTTCCCATCCCCCCCTGTAAATCTAGTTTAAACCCTCCCCAGTAGCACTTACAAAGCTTCCTATGTTAGATATGTTGGAACAGCATATCTTGAAACTCCGGTCTGCTGCAAAATTTCTGCTTGGGAGAGACCTTGCTGATGTAGGATGACCACCTTGTGTTTTGTTCCTCTGCTCATTCTTGCCCTTGCGTAAGAATTGATGAATTGCCGGTTAAACTGTCACATCTGCCACACCTTCAGCTTTTAGTTTGGTTGTCCTTCACTAATTTTGATTCCTTCTACACCTGTTTCTGTTTCAGTTGATCAGTTTTAGTTGGACCAAGTGCTAGAAATTGGGTCTAGCTGGGTGGGCACAGTATTGTGTCGAATGGTCTGTATCTGTGAGGTATTTATTGCACAACTCTATGGATAGGCTAGGACTTACCCACTGCACCCCTAGCGCACAGGTGATCTTATGGAGGTTTATAAAAACCATGAGCAACTTAGAAAAGGTGAATAGTCACAGCCTTCTTCCCCGAGATAGGGGAGTCTAAAACAAGAGAGTGAAGACTTGAGCGGAAATAAGGATTAAAAAGGGCCAAGGGTCAAGTTGTCCCTACAGAGGATGGAAGCTACGTAGGATGAGATACCACAATTAGTAGATGCAGGTACAATTACAACATTTAAAAGACATCAGTACGAAAGGTTTTGAGGGATAAGTGCCAAAAGCAGGCAAACGGGACTAGATTGGGTGGGCAACTCAGCCAGCGTGAGTCATAGGGCCTGTTTTGTTCCTCATAATTTTATATATATTACATCTAGGTCTCCCCTCAGCTTCTTTAGAGAAAAAAATCCGTCTCCAACCTCCCATTTCAGTTAGAAGTCTATAATCTAGTCAATATTCCAGTGAACTTCTCTTGCACCCTCGCCAAAGCCTCCACATCCTTACTGTAATGTAACAACTAGAATTATATGTAATACACCCTATCCTCGTTATATGCGTCTTCAGACAATGCGGATTCACAGTTATGCGAGGAACCTATTTCTACTAACTGCTCCTTATATGTGTCCAAAACTCAGTTATGCGAGGAGCACTCATTCTTGGCCCCTTCTAGCCAGTGGCGCCATTCCTCCAAAACTAATTTAACTGCAAGAAGCTCTTGATTGCTGATGTCATAGTTCACCTTTGCCGGGGATAGCTGCCTGGAAAAGAACACACACGGTGCAGTTTATTGTCCAAAGGTGTCTGTTGAGACAACACTGCACCTACTCTGACGTTCGAGGCATCCACTTCCACAATGAAGGGAAGGTCCGGGTTAGGTGCAACCAAATTGGGAGCTGTTGTGAATCACTGTTTGTGTTCTGCGAAAGCAGCCTCTGCCTCGGTGGTCCAAACAAGAGGACCCGTGGATCTCTTGGTTAGTGCTGTCAGCAGAGCTGCCACTGAGCTGAAGTTTCTGATACACTTCCAGTAAAAGCTGGCAAATCCCAGGAATCATTGGACTTGTTTCACATTGGATGGTTGTGGCCAATCTCCAACCACCTGTGTCTTACTAGGGTCCATCTTGAGACTACCATTAGAGATGATGAAGTCCAAAATTTAAATGTTGGTTAAGTGAAATTCAGACTTTTCCAGCTTGACATAAAATCCATGATCAAGAAGCCTCTTTAGGATATTTCTGATGTGAGCGGTGCTCCTCCATGGACTTTGAGAAAATCAGGATGTTGTCCAAGTAGACGAAGGTGTACTTATGGACAGAATCCCAGAGCACGTTGTTTATAAAAGCCTGGTAAACTACTGGTGCATTCACAAGGCCAAAGGGCATGACCAGGTACTCATAGTGCCCTGTTGGTGTGTTGAATGCCGTCTTCCACTCGTCACCCTCCTTTATATGAACCAGGTTGTACGCACTCAGCAAGTCTAGCTTTGAGAATACTCTTGCCCCTTGGAGAATCTCGAAGGCAGTGTTCTGAGTGGAAGGGCGTAACGATTCTTGATAAATTAGTCCTCTCTCTAATCAATGCAAGGCCACAGGCTCCCGTCCTTCTGTATGAAGAAGCCAGCACTGGCTAGAGGTGGAGGGCTGAATGAATACCAAGGCAAGAGACTCCTTTATATTCTCCTCCTTAGTGCTTCGCTCATGGCCTGAGAGCGTGTATAATTGATCCCATGGAGTACAAGTACCAAGCAATAGATCTATGGCACAGTCATAGGGGTAATGCAGTGGAAGAGTGGAGGCCTTTCCTTTACTGAAGACTTCTTCCAAATCCTTGTAGACGGATGGGATTTCTACCAGCTTGGGTGCTACAATGACCCCCCGAACCTTCCTCCGAGGACGACTCCTTGTTGTTGTTTCATATGACAGGTGTTTCTCCTTCTTCACACTTCTAATTGGTTATTGTCAAGACACTCGTCCAGCTTGTGGCTGCATTGATGGACCGTAGCAAAGCCATCTCGGATCTTGGTGAGAGGACATGTTTGGACCAGGTGGAGGATGTCCTGGGTTGGGGCAACACAAAGGCAAGCTGGGATTTGTCTGGCGCCCCATTGGTGTACTGTTTACGCTGTTTTGGCATGGCGATGTATGAGTCTATTTGCAGCTGTCCAGTTTTTTCTGGTAGCTGTAGTAAAGCCTGGGAGGAGTGAGGTGGGGGTTATTGATCAGTTCTCTGTTGGGGGTGGGGGCGTGTTTGGTGTGCCAGTATTGGAGCCGTTCAGCATGTTCGTCACAGGAATCAAGATTTTTCAAGTTGTAGAAAGTTTTTTGGGATCTAAGTCAGGAACTTGGGGGGGAGAATTTTCGATGAGTTTATGAACTGGAATGTTGTGTATATTTTGAATACGCTTGTAGATCTTTGCCGAAGCTGCTCTTCTACGGATCTCCGGGGGTGCTATTCCACTCATTGTTGGGAGCCATTGGACAGGTGTGCATTTTAGGGCTCCTGAGATTACTCTCATAGAAGTATGGAGCTGTGTACTGATGATGTTTGTGTGATACCTCTCTCCCAGGTGGGTGCACAATATTCGGTGACTGAGAAACATAGTGCTAGGCTAGAGAGGAGTTGGCCAAAGCAAATTGGAAGGAGATGCTGGTAGGGATGACAGCAGAGCAACAATGGTGAGGGTTTCTGGGGAAAATGAGGAAGATGCAGGAGAGACGTATTCCAAAAATGAAGAAATACTCAAATGGCAAAATAATACAACTGTGGCTGACAAGGTAAGTTAAAACTAATGGGCATCCAATAAAGCAAAAATTAGTGGAAAGGCAGAGGATTGGGAAGCTTTTAAAAACTTGCAGCAAACCAAAATTAGAATGGAAAAGACGAAATATGAAAGCAAGCTAGCAAACAATATCAAAGTGGATAGTAAAAGCTTTTTTAAGTATGTAAAAAAATATAAGAGATGACAGTAGATGTGGGACTGCTGGAAAATGAGGCTGGAGAAATAATAACAGGGGACAAGGAGATGGCAGATGAACTAAGTGAGTATTTTGCATCAGTCTTCACTGTGGAAGACACCAGCAGTGTGCCGGGTGTTGAAAGGTGTGAGGGAAGAGAAATGAGTGCAGTTACTATTACAAGGCAGAAGGTACTTAAAAAGCTGAAAGACCTAAAGGTACATAAATTACCTGGACCAGATGAACTGCACCCTAGGGTTTTGAAAGAGGTAGAGATTGTGGAGACATACTAACCTTTCAAAAATCATTGGACTCAGGGATGGTACCAGAGGACTGGAAAATTGCAAATATCACTCCACTCTTTAAGAAAGGAGGAAGGCCACAGAAAGGAAATTATAGACCAGTTAGTCTGACTTCAGTGGTCAGGAAGATATTGGAGTCAATTGTTAACAATGAGGTTATGGTGCACATGGTAACACAGGACAAGATGGGACAAAGCCAGCATAGTTTCCTTAAGGGAAAATCTTGCCTGACAAACCTGTTGAAATTCTTTGAGGAGTAGGATAGATAAAGGGGATATAGTGGAAGTTGTATATTTGGACTTTCAGAAGGCCTTTGACAAGGTGCCACACATGAGTCTGCTTACCAAGTTAAGAGCCCATGGTATTACAGGAAAGTTACTGGCATGGTTAGAGTGTTGGCTGATTGGTAGGAGGCAGTGAGTGGGAATAAAAAGATCCTTTTCTGGTTGGCTGCCAGAAACTAGTGGTGTTTTGCAGTGGTTGGTGTTGGGACTGCTTCTTTTTATGCTGTATATCAATGATTTAGATGATGGGATAGATGGCTCTGTTGCCAAGTTTGCAGATGATATGAAGATTAGTGGAGGGGCAGGAAGTCTTCAGGAAACAGGAAGGAAGCAGAAGGTCTTGTACAGATTAGGAGAATGGACAAGAATGTAGCAAATGAAATACAATGTTGGAAAATGCATGGTCATGTACTTTGGTTTAGAAATAAATGTGCAGGGCCAGCTGGTGGCGCAATAACATTGGCGCCGGACCCAGGAGCGGAGGTTCCCAGGTTCGAAACCAGTTGGGTCCTTTCCTGAGTACGCTTTCCATCTGTGCCGGGTTGAGTGTCGAGATCGCAACTCGACCTCGTAAAATAAAGGGAAAAATACTGCGAAAATGTCTGTGTGAGGAGTGGCGCGCCACACAGTCTCTCTCTCGCTCCGCGCCTTGCAAAAGCCATGAAAAAGACATCATCACGGACGCACGCAAGCACACGCAGATGCACAGACTCGCACGCATGCAGGCACACGCCAAAAACAAAAGGAAGAAATAAATGTGCAGACTATTTTCTAAGTGGAGATAAAACCTAAAAATCTGAGATGCAAAGTCACTTGGGAGTCTCTGTACAGAACAAACTAAAGGTTAACTTGCAGGTAGAGTCAGTAGTGAGGAGGGCAAATGCAATGTTAGCATTAATTTCAAGAGGTTTAGAATACAAGCGCAAGGATGTGATGCTGAGCCTTTATGAAGCTGCACCAGTGCCTTATCTGTGTTTTGCTACTGCGCCTGCATGACTGGATAATTGGTTTGTTGCTTTGGTGCTGTGTCGGGGTCTAGGTTTTTGAGGAGGGTCCATGCAGGTTTGCTGGAATGAGTGAAGTCCATGTTTTCGACAGTTTCCATCCATCTATTTCATCTGTTGTTGTGGAGTGATTTGAGGAGATCATTAGCTGTAGTCGTATCGCCTGTTGTTTTACAACTCTAAGTAGTTCCTCGCCTTTTTTAGACCAACAAGGAATGTATTCTTGTCAATAACCTCTTGGTATTGCCTCTTTTGCACATTTTAGCATGAGCCTATGAAATTGGAGGAAATTTTCAGTGGTGGGTAGTATTTCACTACAAATTGTTGATTTGCAAGATGAAAGTTTCTCAGTTTGCTTTTCTGAAGTTCCATCTGAGATTTGGGATCGAGAGATGAGTGGGATTTGGGATCCAACCATTATTAGCACGGGTCTGTGCTGACTACGAGGAAAATCACCAAGGATTTCTCATGTTGCTGGTCAAGTTGACTGTTGTTACAAAACAGAGGTGTGTTCTGTAATTTTGTTGCCATCTAGCTGAGAAGAATGTTCCTTTATTTTTAGGATCATAGGTTGTTATTAAATGCCCAATGACTGATCACATATCTGGCTGTGTTGTTTTCTGAATATCCCCAATCTGAATGATGACTGTTAAAGTCTCCGAGGAATATTGTTTGGTGTTTGATTTTTGGTAACAGTGGAATTGGCCATTCCTCATTTGGAGGTTTATAGATATTTACTCGACTTAGATCTTCACCAATTTGAATAGTAGTGGAGATTGTTATCTGGTGTGATGTTAGAGCTAGTAACTGAAATGGAACTGTGATGGCTGGAGTTCAAACACTAATCAACAGTGGACAAGAAAGCTGCAGCAAGAACCCGCATCACCATCAGATCTCTCCGGGCTCGTAGATCGACTGGGTCCGCAGAGCGAAAGACAGCCTCACCCAAGTGACTTTGGCTTCTCTCAAGGCAACCTGGAGGTCATATATCTCCAGAATCTGTCTTGAAATATTCTCACTGTGGCTGGCCACAGATGATACACGGAACTGCTGAGTCCATGTTGGCTCAATTATACTGTGACAAGGATGGCTTGGACCCAAATGCTGGAGCAAGGATTGAGACACTGTATCAAAATGGATCGAGAACTGAGCACAAAATAAACTAGACTAAATCACTAGTGAGGCTTACGATTGAACCCTGAACCTCAGTTCCTATGCTCCTTAAATACTCAATTCTTGATGCTCAAACCATGATTGCCAATTCGCAGGTCAGTACTGAATCTTTAAAGGGGCCATGTCAGCTATCCATATTCCAGGGAGTTAGAGTGTCTAAACCCCGGAAACTGATGTGGATGGGTGCCTGTCGCAACATCACTGGTGCTTTATAAAGTCTCAACATTACATCTTTGTTTTCATATTCTGGTCCTCTTGAAATGAATGCTAATATTGCATTTGCTTTCCTCATCACAGACTCAACCTACAAATTAACCTTTAGGGAATCCTGCACAAGGACTCCCAAGTCCCTTTGCACCTCAGTTTTTGTATTTTCGCTCCATTTAGAAACAGTCAACCCTTTCAGTTCTTCTTAAGTGCATGACCATGTACTTCCCAAAACTATTCCATCTGCCACTTCTTTGCCTATTCTCCTAATCTGTCTAAGTTCTTCTGCAGCCTCTCTACTTCTCAAAACTACCTGCCCCTCCACCCATCTTCATATCTACAGAATTTGCAACCAAGCCATCATTTCCATCATCCAAATTATTGACATATAATGTTAAAAAAAAGAATCAGTCCCAACCTGTAGAACATCACTAGTCACCAGCAGCCAACCAGAAAAGGCTCCCTTCATCTCCACCCTTTGCCTCCTGCCAATCAGCCACTGCTTTATCTATGCTAGAATCTTTCCTATAATACCATGCTTGTTAAGCAGTCTCATGTGCCAAAGGTCTTCTGAAAGCCCAAGTACACAACATCAACCGATTTTCCTTTGTCTCTCCTGCCTGTTACTTCTTCAAATAATTCCAACAGATTTGTCAGGCAAGATTTTCCCTTGAGGAAAAACTGCCTTTTTTTTCATCATGTCCCTCTAAGTACCATGAAACCATATCCTTAACAATCGACTCCAGCATCTTCCCAACCACTGAGATCAGACTTATTGGCCTCCAATTTCCTTTCTTCTGCCTCTCTCCCTTCTTGAAGGGTGGAGTGCCATTTGCAATTTTCCAGAATCTAGAGTTACATTACTTCTCTTCAGCCACTCTCTCAGAACTCTGGGGTGTACACCATCTGGTCCAGGTGACTTATCTACCTTCAGACCTTTCAGTTTCACAAGAAACTTCACACACTTCATGCCTCCAACACCTGGAACTTTCACCATACTGTTAGCGTCTTCCATAATGAAGACTGATGCAAAATAATTATTCAGTTCGTCCACCAATTTGTTGTCTCCCATTACTATCTCTCCAGCATCATTTTCCACTGGTCCAATATCCACTCTTTCCTTTCTTTTACACTTATTATATCTGAAGAAACTTTTTGTCTCCTACTTAAATTTATTGGCTAGCTATAACCTTTTCAGCCATGATTCAGTGATGCCTACAACGTAATACCTGCCAATTTGCAGCTATGCTGCAAGTTCTTCTAGCTTATTCCATATACTGCGTACATTCAAATATCATACCTTCAATCCTGTAATCACCCTTTTCGATTTTGTCCGCCTTTTACATTGCACTCATATTGTTGGCTGCAATTTTGCCCTATCAACAGTCTCTCCTCAGCACATTGCCTGTTTGTAAAGCAGCTACCTCATCTTCAGCACGATCATCCATCTTTTTAATGATATTTCTCGCATTGAAATATATGCAGCCTGGGACACTACTCACACCATACTCAACCTTTTCATTCCTAACCTTGTCTGAGGTCTTACCAACACAATGCCTCCACAACCTCTTCACTAACTGTTCTGGCACCTAACTCCCTGAACTCCCGATGCAGAACCTTGGTCACTCCTCCTAAACAATTAAGAATGCTGAGGACTCGATCCGAGATATACCTGACCCTGGCACCCGAGAGGCAACATACCATGCAGAAACCCCATTCTCGCCCACAGTGTCATTCCCCTAACACTGCAATGCATCTCTTCTCCCCCGTCCCCTTCTGAGCCACAGAAGCAGCCTTAGTGCAGAGACTCTACCACTGCAATTCTTCTCAGCCCCCCACCCCCCAGCAATATCCAAAGTGATAGACATGTTGTTGGGGGGGGGGTGGCCACAGGGGTGCTCTGCACTGTCTCCTTAACCCCTTTCCACTTCTTGACTTTTATATGGAAAGAGATGCCAGAAGAAAAGTGACAGAGGTGGGTAGAATTACAATGTTTGAATTATATTTGAGCAGGTACAGATAGGGAACGTTTAGTGGGATAAGGGACAAATGCAAGCATATGGGAGTAATTCAGACAGGCAATATGGACAAGCTCATTTCCTGCTGTAAAATCATACGCCTCCAAATCCTACATAACATTCTTTCTCTCTCCACAGATGCTCCCTAACAACACCTTATATTCCGTTTGGGTAGTCTTCAACATGATTTTTCGAATTTCCGGTAATACACCCGTACCCCCCTTCACCATTTACCATCCCCTTTTCCCTCTCTCACCTAATCTCCTTGTTCCGCCCATCACCTCCCTCTGGCACTCCTCCCCCATTTTCTTTCTTCCATGGCCTTCTGTTTCTTTCACCAATCAACTTCCCAGCTCTTTGCTTCATCCCTCCCCCCTTCAGGTTTCATCTATAACCTTGTGTTTCTCTCTCCATTCCCCCAATCTTTTAAATCTACTGCTCTGTTTTTTTTATCCAGCTCTGCTGAAGGGTTTCGGCCTGAAACATCGACAGTACTCCTTTCTATAGATGCCGCCCGGCCAGCATTTTGTGTGTGTTGCTCGGATTTCCAGCATCTGCAGATTTTCTTGTTTGTGACAAAGTATGTATTAGCTGTCCTACATCATATTCTTCTTGCCCTTATATCTTTCTTGTACTTTTCTTAAATTTGTCTAGATAAGATTTGGCCATTCTCCCAAGTGACCATCTTTTCCAAGTAAGGAGAATTAAGTTAAATATAATGGAAGTTATCTATTTGAGCCCTATCCTGATTCGTGCAATATGTAGAACAAGTTTTACAGAATGATGAACATTTCCGATTTCTGTAAACAATAGTAGTAGCCAGCTTTTCTCATTTAATATATCTGCTGCACAGGTTGCGAGCAGCACCAACCAAAGACTGATGTCATTTGTAATTTGATACTATGGGTGAAATGAGTTTTCAGAGAACCTCTCCATCAATTCTCCAAAGTTCTCTAGGTCACAAGGAAATCCTTTCAACTTTAATGCATGAGACCTGCAACCTAGGTATACTATAGAAAGTTTGCTGATGATTGCTGGAGGGAGATCTTCTTCTTCACAGCCAGACACGTTTTCAGATTACTTATCACCCTTAAAGAGTTTTGTGAATTCTGAAATAGCTCATGAGGCCAAGGTGGAAAATAATGGGAAGATAATTATTTGGAAAGGGTAGCTAGGGGTTGGAGAAAAGTTAAGAGAACCACAGACAGAGATAGAAACAGAGGAAAAATGAGGGAGAAGGCTACCCAGTTCAGTGGCTAATGAACGTACCGTATAATGATTAAAACTCACTTTCAATCAATAGGGTGGGGCACTGGTTACACTCGCTCCTACAGAAGAACACCACACTGGGTTCCACTGCTGTACCTAATAAAATGGCCACAATGGGTATGTCCCCATTATTACCTGGAGTAATTGTAAGTCCATACCTGGTTACCATCATTGTGTCAGAATCTTCTTTCTGTATTAAATGCTGGAAATATTCCTCCACAGCCTTGGCAGTCACTGCTTTCCGTAAATAAGGATAATAGAGAGGGTGCCGAGCGATGACACCTAGTTGCACAAAGTAATCATTGAAAAAAGTAAAAATAAACTTATGAGTTATATCTCAGGTGATTATGAGGCCAGAAAATGCACAATCAGGACATGCTGACTGACTGAACAGAGAACATAGATGCACAAGATGCAGAGCTGAACTAATGAAGCTAATGATGCCTAATTACACTAATCCCTTCAATTTGCACATGGTTCATATTCCTCCATTCTCTGCTCATTCATGTGCATATCAAAAAGCCTCTTCAATGCCCTTATTGTACCACCCCTGGCACTGCATTCCAGGCACCCATCATCCTCCATCTAAACAACTTGCCCTGCACATTTCCTTTTCACCTCAAATGAATGTCCTCTAGTACTAGACATTCTGACCCTGTAAAGAAGATACGGGCTGTCTATCTATGCATCTCATAACTTTCTAAACTGCTGCTTCAGAGAAACAATCCAAGTTTAACCAACCTCATCTTACAGCACATGCCTTCTTATCCAAGCATCATCCTGGTAAACCTCTTCTGCACCTTATCCAAAGCCTCCACATCCTTCCTATAATGAGGCGACCAGAATTGATTGCAATACTTTATATGTGGCCCAACCAGGATTTATAAAGCTGCAGCATAACTTCCCAAGTCTTGAACTTAAGACCTTGATAAATAAAGGCAAGAATGCCATGTGCCTTCTTTACCACCCTTTCAAGGTGTGCAGCCACTGCCAGGGAGCTATCCCACGACCCCTTTGTACATCAACATTGTTAAGGGTTCAGCCATTAACTGTACTTTCCCATTACATTTGATCTCCCAGCTATAACACCTCACACCTCAGGTGTAGAAACATAGAAAACCTACAGCACAATGCAGGCCCTTTGGCCCACAAAGCTGTGCTGAACATATACTTACTTTAGAAATTACCTAGGGTTACCCATAGCCCTCTATTTTTTGAAGCTCTTAAAAGACACTATCGTATCTGCCTCCACCACCGTTGCCAGCAGCCCATTCCACGCACTCACCACTCTCTGCATGAAAAAACTTACCCCTGACATCTCTGTACCTACTTTCAAGCACCTTAAAATTGTGCCCTCTCGTATTAGCCATTACAATCTTGGGAAAAAGCTTCTGACTATCCACACGATCAATACCTCTCATCATCTTACACTCCTCTATCAAGTCACGTAAAAGATGTTTAATAGTGGATGCAAATATGATAGAGGCATTTATAAGGCTCTAAGATAGGCATATGAATGGACACAGAATGGAGGGATTAGGATATGGACATTGAGCAGGCAGAAGAGATTAGTTTTGTTTGGCATTTAATTACTACTTTAAGTAGTCCTGTGAAACACTGTGGGTTGAAGGGCCTGTTCCTTTGCTGTACTTTGTCAGAGACTTTCTTTCACCATCACCTCAAGACCAGTGTCAAATAACTTTGTATGGGCAAATGAAAGTAATCAGTTGCTTGAGTTGTCTGAGGACAACAGAGTAAGTAGAGGAAAACCTGTAGAACCTGTAATGGATTTTAAGAGGCATTCAATTGGGTGAGGTATAAATAGGCTGGCGCACAAGAAAAGTTCTTGTGGGGGGGAGGGGTTATGTGTTAATAAGGGCTGAAGACTGGCATCACATGGAAGGCCAAAGTTAGGGTAAATATTTCCTTTTTAAACTGGGAAGGTGTTGCTCATGGATTGCTGCACGGATCAGATTTTGATGTTTGAATAATTACTATTTATGCATGTTATACTACATAATGCACAATTGCGGATTGTGACCAAAAGTGCTCAGGTACAATGCTGTGATCGGCATAAACCTACGTTCCATACGGTAGGCTTATTCAGAAGGTCAGAAGGCATGGGATCCAGGGAAGTTTGGCCAGGTGGATTCAGAATTGGCTTGCCTGCAGAAAGCAGAGGGTCATGGTGGAGGGAGTACCTCTATTTTTCGTGATTTTTATTAACGACCTGGATGTGGGGGTAGAAGAGTGGGTTGGCAAGTTTGCAGATGACAGAAAGGTTGGTGGTGTTGTGGACAGTATAGAGCAGCGGTCCCCAACCACCGGGCCACAAAGCATGTGCTACTGGGATGCGAGGAAACGATATAATTTGGTGATATGAGTCAGCTGCACCTTTCCTCATTCCCTGTCACGCACTGTTGAACTTGAACAAATGCGAGGTCATTACGCGCACATTCTTGTCAGCGCGGGAAGGAGATCAGCTCCTGGAGCTTGCAAATGACGGCGGTCTGAAAAGTATGTTTGACATAACATCTCTGCCGGCATTCTGGATCAAAGTCAAGGTTAAATATCCTGAGATAGCCATGAAAGCACTGAAAACTTTGCTTCCATTTCCAACATATCTCTGCAATGAATACAACGAAAACTAAATTGCGGAACAGACTGGACATAAGGAACCCCCTTTGAGTATCGCTGTCTCCCATCACCCCTCAATAGGACTGTCTTGTTGCAGGGAAACAAGCCCAGGGCTCCCACTGATTCAGCGATATTGGTGCATTGCAATAACTTTATAAGTCCATACAGGGAAAATATGTGCCGTGTGTTTAATATCCAAATGGTACTTAAAATGTTATGATGCTATTGACTTATATAACCATATAATAATTTCAGCATGGAAACAAACCATCTCTGCCCTTCTAGTCCTTGCTGGACGCTACTCTCACCTAGTCCCACTGACCTGTCCTCAGCCCATAACCCTCCATTCCTTTCCTGTCCATATACCTACCCAATTTTTCTTCAAATGATAATATTGAACCTGCCTCTACCACTCCTACTGGAAGTTCGTTCAACACCCTTCAAGCTCCCCTGATAATTGACTTATCACTATATTCAAGCGCTGTGTGTTTAATATTAAATTCGTTAGATAAACCCTTTTAGAAATGAAATTTCGAGTGTATTAGCCACTTATCACCTGTATTCCGGTCGTGATTAACACCCCCCTCCCGAACAGAATCACCAAAAATTATCTGTAGAAAAAAATCGGCACGTACATGCATGAGCACTGGTGCCCACGCAAGGCTTCATGGTCATTGTAGTCTTTCTCGGGGTAAACACAACGTATTTGACTACTACTCTTGTCCGTTGGCAACCCTACCTACCCCACCCCCCGGGGTCGGCCGGTCTGCAAGAATATTGTCAATAATAAACCGGTCCGCAGTGCAAAAAAGGTTGGGGACCCCTGGTATAGAGGATTGTCGAAGATTGCAGAGAGACATTGATAGGATGCAGAAGCGGGCTGAGAAGTGGCAGATGGAGTTCAACCTGGACACGTGTGAGGTAATACACTTTGGAAGGACAAACTCCAAGGCAGAGTACAAAGTAAATGGCAGGATACTTGGTAGTGTGGAGGAGCAGAGGGATCTGGGGGTACATGTCCACAGATCCCTGAAAGTTGCCTCACAGGTAGACAGGATAGTTAAGAAAGCTTATGGGGTGTTAGCTTTCATAAGTCGAGGGACAGAGTTTAAGAGTTGCAAGGTAATGATGCAGCTCTATAAAACTCTGGTTAGGCCACACTTGGAGTACTGTGTCCAGTTCTGGTCGTCTCACTATAGGAACGATGTGGAAGCATTGGAAAGGGTACAGAGGAGATTTACCGGGATGCTGCCTGGTTTAGAGAGTATGCATTATGATCAGAGATTAAGGGAGCTAGGGCTTTACTCTTTGGAGAGAAGGAGGATGAGAGGAGACATGATAGAGGTATACAAGATATTAAGAAAAATAGATAGAGTGGACAGCCAGCACCCCTTCCCCCAGGGCACCACTGCTCAGTACAAGAGGAAATGGCTTTAAGGTAAGGGGTGGGAAGTTCAAGGGGGATATGAGAGGAACATTTTTTACTCAGAGAGTGGTTGGTGCGTGGAATGCACTGCCTGAGTGGAGGCAGATACACTAGTGAAATTTAAAAGACTACTAGACAAGTATATGGAGGAATTTAAGGTGGGGGGTTATATGGGAGGCAGGGTTTAAGGGTCGGCACAACACTGTGTGCCAAAGGGCCTGTACTGTGCTGTACTATTCTATGTTCTGTAAATACAGCCAGAATGATTACTAGAGCAACACACTCTTGTGTCATTTGTAAATAAAGAAATATCCATATATGATACAATTTCTAGGTTAAAAAGGAATGTGACAAAGAACAAAAATGATATGAAATGGAAGACTCAGTCATGCCTGCAGATTGAATGATATTTTGCATTTGGTTTCCGTATTGAAAGACTGTAGTTTGAGAAATGAGGTAGTATATTAAACTGAATGAAGTATAATTAAATTATGATTTTACATGATATTTTGAGTCTTGGATGGTGGGATGAAAGAAGTAAAAGAGCAGGGTGTTGAGCTCCTTCACAGTGAAATACTACAGGGAACGGTGTTGATGTGGGATGACTGGAGAGTGGATTGCAGTGTAGCCTAGGAATGGTCACATTAAAATGTTGAAAGGAGTCTTAAAATCATCTCCGAAAGGTACCTGACTTGTTCATTTTTAATTAGTAAATAACAAGTATTAAAAATCAGATTAGTAATCATTTCCAATGCATTTTGAGGAAATAAAGTAAGGGGAGAGGTCAATTTAGATGAAGGGTCTGGCAAATGTGACCTGTTGCCATGAACAACTGTATATTTTACTTTTTCTGAGAGTGAAGGGAATTAATGAGGAGGCTATGGGGAGACTGCCCCTGTGGTGAAAGGGGGCAGAATACAGGCCACTATATTAGAGATGAATTATTTTAGAAGTGACACATTTCAACAGTTTAACTTAATCAACTAAAATGAATTACCTATGTTAGCGGTGTTGCCTTTGTCACCACTCCTGGTGTAGGCTAGTTCTTCTAGTCGATAGCTGCAAGGGCCAGTAGGCAAATCTAAAAAAATTAAATCAAAGCAAGGGTCATAGATAATGTAAAATGAAGACCTGCAATGATTCAAAAGTTGTGTTGTGTAACTACATTCCATTACAATACAATATAATACTCTCTTAGTAAGTCAAGATGTGGATTCAAAATTCCACTCAAATGTAATCTATTAAAATAAACAGAATTAAAGGGTACTAATTAAACATATGACCTGTAAGAGACAAACAGATTTCTAGATATTCCATGAAATTCAAAAATACTCTTTCAATGCTGAAAACATTAATTTCACATGATTAAATTAAAGAAACTAGCTATGATACTAAACATCCCAAGCTGGTTTAAGCCCACATCTATTCATGTAATTGATAACTAACACAAAAGCAAGAGTGCTAGTCAACAGCAAATGCTGGAAATTAATGAAGAAGAAAATGCTGAAAATACCACCTGCAGAAAGAGCAGCAGAATAAATGCATCAGGCTGATAACTACTACCCTGGCGACTTTCCCTCTTTGACCTCAAAGTCAACTCTATTTCTCTCTTTACTAGTTGCGTTACAGCCTAGTGTGGAAAGACCAATGCCCATGAACAGAAAAGCCTACAGAAAGTAGTGGATACAGCCCGATCCATCACAGGAAAAACCTTCCCCACCATTGAGCACATCTACAAGAAAGCAGCATCCATCATCAAGGAACCCCACCATCCAGGCCATGCTCTCTTCTCACTGCTGCCATCAGGTATAGAAGCCATAGGCCACAACAGCTATTACCCTTCAACCATCAGGCTCCTGAACTTCAACACTGAACTGATTCCATAACCACTTTCAAGGACTCTACAACTCATGTTCTCAATATTATTTATTAATTATTTGTTTTTCTTTTTGTATTTGCATAGCTTGTTGTCCTTTGCACATTGGGTGTTTGTCTATCTTAGTTTGTCTGTAGTTTGTCATTCATTCTATTGTGTTTTGTTGCATCTACTGTGAAATGCTGTAAGAAAATGAAAATCAGGTTGATACAAGTATATGCACTTGGATAATAAATCTACTTTGAACTTTGATTTCTTTTGGTCTTATGGTCTTCAAAAACACATCCAATTCATTTTGAAGTGCATGGACAAGAATCCAGCATTGGTACAGTTGGACTGACAGTAAAGAGAACAGCATGTCCTGGACAGCACTGAACAGTGCAGCATAGCTAGGAGTTAAAAAAAAATTACCAACAAGAGTTTAAACCTACATAGAAAGAGAACCTTATAATGATAACACAATTGTTGAATATTCTTACTATTCAACCTCAACCAATCAATTTACAATAGATGAAAATATAGTATTAAATGAAGAAATCCTCATCACTGGGTAACTTTCGGAGTCGCGTTCCCAGTTACCTTTTCCTTTCAGTCATGTTGCTTTTTCTGTAAATTATATTTTAAATTGCCTATATGGTGCAAAATGTTCTAATTTGCACTTGAATTAATCGACACTATGTTCCTTCAGGACCTCTTTCACTGAATTATTCACACAAATCAAACTGCATTTCCACCTGCAAAACCAAAACCATTATTCCTAATTTTCCTGGTGAAATGCCACATCATAGATATATGGACAGACAACATTAAAAA
Source organism: Mobula birostris (assembly GCF_030028105.1). NCBI lineage: Eukaryota > Metazoa > Chordata > Chondrichthyes > Myliobatiformes > Myliobatidae > Mobula > Mobula birostris. The sequence continues at coordinate 106,246,509 of NC_092373.1, read as the reverse complement.
TGCTCAAAATTAAACCAGAAAGTGCAATCAAATTTTCTATTAGAAGATTTGAAATTGTTTTATTTACAGGTATTCCTAGATTTACAAATTTCAGTACAATGTCTTGGATTTTTCAGAGTATGTATTTTGCATTTATGACATAATGTAACTTTGTCTTGGTTGAGGTCTCTGTAACACACTTGTTTCTAAACTCTTCACAAGTTATTTTGTACATTGTTGCAGATGATTTCAAAATACTTATGCGTCTTCTTTAATATGATGAACTTTAACTTCAGTATAATTAATAGAAGTAGGAAAAGTGAATGCTTAGCAGACATCAGCCATACAATTTTTGGGAGTTTCAGTGGGGTAAACAATCCTCAACAATGTGGACAAGATAGAAGTTGACCTCTAAAATGTAACCTCTGAAAGTGCATAATGTGTTACGATGGGCAGAGTTGTAATAGGAAAGAAACTAGGGTTAAGAATGTGGCTAGAAGATCATGCACTCCCGAGTTTGATGATGATCCATGTGAAAGCGAGGTCCTTATGGTATGATGTGAAAGAATGTAAAACTGGGATTGAAAATGCCAAAATGTAATGCTAGGGGTGGGGTCTTTGAAGTTTTCATAAAACATACAAGCCTGCCAAATGTTTACTTTGCAGGGAGGCAGCAACTGCACGAAGGATTTTTGCCAACAATCTTGCAAACTTGATCAAGGTCTAAATCCCAGACAACATAATCTGAACTGTCTTTCATCTTCCCCATTGCCACCTTGACATGTAAAACCGGCATCAGTTAAGACTAGGAGTAGGTCATTTGAACCTGCTTTGCCACTCAATCAAACTGTAAAATCAATTCCATATTCTCATCTACTCTTAAACTTTCACTTATCTGTCTCTGGCTTAAATAAATTTCTTCTTCCATCAGGCTTTCAGAAAAAGAAATTCAAAAGTTCTTGAGAAAATGTTTTCAATGGGCAACCAACTTTTAAACAGTGACCTCCAGTTCTACATTCTTTCTTGAGGGGATGCATCCTCTCTTCATCTATCCTTCAGGTGAGTGTTCTGAAAGGGTACATTATGATTGTTTTTATCTTAATTTAAATTTTTTAATTGTTAAAAATACTTTGTTATTCCAGATACTTATATGGATGTTTATTTAAGTGTTTACATTAATCTGAATGAAAATTTTGAAACTGGTTAACAAATCTGATTAACAATTTTTACATGAGGTAAAACAGTACTCACACACCAATTAGGTCATCCTGCTCCTGTTCTGCATTTTCTTCTGACGCAGACGAATGTGGATAGTTAAAATCTTCTTTAAATGTTTCCACATGATTTCCATTCATAAATAGATCAATCTGCAAAGCAAGTACATTTATCACAGACACAGGAGATTCTGCAGATGCTGGAAATCTTGAGTAACACACACAGAATGGTGGAGGAACTTAGCAGGTCAGACAGCATCGAAGGAAATGAACAAACAGTTAAAGTTTTGGGCAGAGACCCAGATGAATCTCCAAAACAGTGTCTGTTTATTTCCTTCCATAGATACTGCTTGACATAGAACATCTGGCATTATAGCATCGTACAATGCTTCAGCCTACAATGTTATGCCAACGTTTTAACCTACTCTAAGATTAATCTAGCCTGTGGCTCCTACATAAGCTTTCATTTTTCTATCATCATTTAGGTTTCTTAAATGCCTTTAGTACCACCCCTGCAGCATGTTCCATGTACCAACCACTCTCTGTATAAAGAATTTACCTCTGACATCACCACTGTACTTTTCTTCAAACAGTTAATGTTTTGGGCAGAGACCCTGATGACTGCCCAAAACAGTGACTGTTTATTTCCTTTCAAAGATGCTGTCTGACATAGAACATCAGGCATTAGAGCATAGTATAATGCTTCAGCCTACAATGTTATGCCACCTTTTAACCTACTCTAAAATTAATTAAGATTAAGTACAAATTTCAAAGTAATATATTATCAAAGTACACATACAGTACTGTGCAAAAGTCTTAAACACATGCAAAAAAATTCTGTAAAGCAAAGACACTTTCAAAAGTAATAAATTGAAAAGTTTCTAAATATAAAAAAATCACTATAAAGAACAGTAAACATTTTAAAAAAACAAATCCATATTTGGTGTGACCACCTTTGCCTTCAAAACTGCATCAATTCTCTTTGGTACATGTATACTGTTGTGCAGTTTTGTAAGAAAAATCGGCTGGTAGGTTGTTCCAGGCATCTTGGCATACTTGCCACAGTCCTTCTGCAGCCTTTGGTTGTCTTGCTTGCTTCTGTCTCTCCAGATTATCACAGACAGCCTCAATGACATTGAGATCAGGGCTCTGTGGAGGCCATGTCATCTGAAACCATATAAAAAGAGAGTCTTGGGTGCCTAAGACTTTTGCACAGCACTATATGTCACCATATACTACCCTGAGATCCATTTCCTTGCAGGCATTCACAGCAAATATAAAGAAATACAATAGAGTCAATATAAAACTGCACAAAATAAAATGGACAATCAATGTACAAAAGGCAATGCAAATACAAAAAGAAAAAAACAAGTTAATAATAAGCAATAAATATCGAGAACATGAGATGAACATAGGTTGAGGGAACAGTTCAGTGTTGGTGTGAGTGAGGTTATTCCCTCTGGTTCAAGTGCCCAGTGTTTCAGGGGAATAACTGTTTCTGAACCTGGTGGTGTGGGGCCTGACGCTCCGGTACCTCTTTTCCAATGGCAGCAGTGAGAAGCAAGTGCGGTCTAGATGGTGGGGGCCCTTGATGATGGATGCTGCTTTCCTGTGACAGCACTGCTTGTGCTCACTGGTGAGGAGGACTTTACCTGTGATGAACTGGGTTGTATCTATTACATTTGATGGCATTTCTGTTCAAGGGCATCAGTGTTTTTGTAAGGAGCCATGATGCAACTCTCCATCGCACACCTATAGAAGCTTGTCAAAGTTTTAGATGACATGCCAAATCTTTGCAAATTTCAAAGAGTACAGGTGCTGCTGTGCCTTTTTTGTAATGGCAGTTACGTACTGGACCCAGGACGGATCCTCTAAATTCCGCAGTGTTATCATTTCAAAGTTGCTGACCCTCTCCACTTCTGATCCTTGAGGAGGGCTTCCAGTTTCCTCCTCCTGTAGTCCATAATCAGCTCTTTGGTTTTGCTGACATTGAGTGAGTGGTTGTTGTTGTGGCACCATTTCAATCTCCCAACAGGAGATGTTGTTGCCAATCCAAACTGACTGGGTCTGCAAGGAAGGAAATCGAGGATCCAGTTGCACCAGGAGGTATTGAGGGCTAGGTTACTGAATGGAGAGATTCATAGTACTGCATACAGAACTGTAGTCAATGAAGAGCATCCTAATGTATGTATCTTCAATGTCAAGATATGAAAAGCCAATGAAATAGCATATGCTGTTGACCTGTTGTGATGGAAGGCAGTTGGAGCAGATCCAAGTCGCTTCTCAGGCAGGAATTGATATGCTTCATCACCAACCTCTCAAAGTACTTTGTCCAGTAGTACTTACACCCATTGTGATGATAATCTTTGAGGCAGGTTACCACGTTCTTTTTGGGTATAACTGAAGCCTGCTTGAAGCAGGTGGATAACTCATACTGCCTAAGCAAGAGGTTGAAGACATCAGTAAACACTCCAGCCAGTTGATCAGCACAGGTCTTTAGTACTTGGTCAGATAGCCCGTCTGGGCTGGATGCTTTCCGTGAGTTTACTCTTCTGAAGGATGTTCTTACATCAGGCTCCGAGACTGAAATCACAGGGTTGCTGGGGGCTGTGGGAGTTTAAGGTGCCTCCATATTTTGTTAGTCAAAGTGGCATAAAAGTCATTAAGTTAATCTGTAAGCAAAACTTTGTCACACATGTTGCTTGGTTTTACTTTGTAGGAGGTGAAAGCATTCAAGCCCTGCCACAGCTGTCAAGAATTCTTCTATGATTCTAGTTTCATCCGGAATTGCCACTTCTCATGTGAGATGGTTTTCCAGAGGTCATACACGGACCTCTTGTATTTTACTTGGTCACCAGATCCAAATGCCATTGTCCTGGCTCTCACCAGATTGTGGATCTCTTGGTTCATTCAGGGCTTATGGTTGGGGAAAGCTCTACATGATGTTGTGGAGACAAATTCAACCAGACCAGACTTTATAAAAAGTCTGTGACAACCGTTTGTTAGGATGCTCTGATGAGTCGTTGAACAAGTCCACTAACTCGAAGCAATCCCATAGCTGCTCATCTGACTCCCTCAACCACCTCTTTGTTGTCCTTACTTCTGGAGCTTTGCTCTTTAGCCTCTTCCTGTATACAGGGAGGAGAATACCGAGATGATCAGATTTCCCAAGATGCAGTATAGGGATGTAATTCCTTGTATTAGACATTTCCACCCTTGGAAAAAGGCTCTGGCTATCCACTCACCTATCCCTATTATCATCATCATCTACACCTCTATCAAGTCACCTCTCATCCTTCTTTGCTCCAGAGAGAAGCCCTAGATCACTAAAAATATCTTCAGGAAACAGGCCTTTTAATTCAGGTAGCATCCTGGTAGATCTCCTCCACACTTTCTCTAAAGTTTCCACATCCTTCCTAAAATGAGGCAACCAGACCTGAACACAATATTTCAGGTGCGGTCTTACCAGAGTTGTACAGTGCTGCAACTTTAGCTTGCAGGTCTAGAACGCAGTACCCCAATTCATGAAGGCCAACACACCATATACCTTCATAACAACCGTATCAACTTGAAGGGCAATTTTAAGGGATCCATGGATGTGGACCCCATGACTCCTCTGTTCCATCACACTGCCATTAACCCTGTATTCTGCCTTCAAATTCGAACTTCAACAATGAACCGCTTCACAATTTTCTGGGTTGAAATTAATCTGCCACTTCTCAACCCAGCTCTGCATCTAAAGCATCATCCTGTCATATAACCATATAACAATTACAGCATGGAAACAGGCCATCTCGGTCCTTCTAGTCCGTGCTGAACTCTTACTCTCACCTAGTCCCACCGACCTGCACTCAGCCCATAACTCTCCATTCCTTTCCTGTCCATATATTTATCCAATTTAACTTTAAACGACAACATTGAACCTGCCTCAACCACTTCTGCTGGTAGCTCGTTCCACACAGCTACCACTCTCTGAGTAAAGAAGTTCCCCCTCATGTTACCCCTAAACTTTTGTCCTTTAACTCTCAAATCATGTCATGGTGCAACCAACAACCTTTGTGTAATCTACAATCTTACGAACTTTATATTATTAACCAAATAAAACATACAATCATCTGGTATTATGACTGCGGCCAATGAGGATATGAAGATCATTGTCAGGGGCACAGCAATCTCTTCCTTCACTTCCTGGGGTTACCCCATTTTGCCCTGGGAATTTATCTATCCAAATGCTTTTCAAAGGTTCCAGTACCTCCTCTCTCTCAGCATCAATATGGTCCAGCATACCAGCCCGTTTTATGCTTCCTCACAAAGTTAAAGGACCCTCTCACCGGTGAATACTAAAAACAAACATTACCCTCACACGGGTGAATAGTGAAACACTCATTACCTTCACACGGGTGAATACAGAAACACACGTTACCCTCACACGGGTGCATACTGAAACACTCGTTACCCTCTCACAGGTGCATACTGAAACACACATTACCCTCACACAGGTGAATACAGAAACACTCGTTACCCTCTCACTGGTGAATACTGAAACACACATTACCCTCTCACTGGCGAATACTGAAACATTCGTTACCCTCTCACTGGCGAATACTGAAACATTCGTTACCCTCTCACTGGGGAATACTGAAACACTCGTTACCCTCTCACTGGTGAATACTGAAACACTCATTACCCTCTCACTGGTGAATACTGAAACACACATTACCTTCTCACTGGTGAATACTGAAACACACATTACCTTCTCACTAGTGAATACGGAAACACACATTACCTTCTCACTGGTGAATACGGAAATACACATTACTCTCTCACTGGTGAATACTGAATCACACATTACTCTCTCACTGACGAATACTGAAACACTCGTTTTCCCCTCTCACTGGCGAATACTGAAACACACATTACCTTCTCACTGGCGAATACTGAAACACACATTACCCTCTCACTGGCGAATACTGAAACACACAATACCTTCTCACTGGTGAATACGGAAACACACATTACCCTCTCACTGGCGAATACTGAAACCCACATTACCCTCTCACTGGCGAATACTGAAACACACATTACCTTCTCACTGGCGAATAGTGAAACACACATTACCCTCTCACTGGTGAATACTGAAACACACATTACCCTCTTACTGGGGAATACTGAAACACACATTACCTTCTCACTAGTGAATAGAGAAACACACATTACCCTCTCACTGGTGAATACGGAAACACACATTACTCTCTCACTGGTGAATACTGAAACACACATTACCCTCTCACTGGCGAATAGTGAAACACACATTACCTTCTCACCGGTGAATACGGAAACACACATTACCCTCTCATTGGTAAATACTGAAACACACATTACCCTCTCACTGGTGAATACTGAAATACACATTACCCTCTCACTGGCTAATACTGAAACACACATTACCTTTTCAGTGGCGAATAGAGAAACACACATTACCTTCTCACTGGTGAATACTGAAACACACATTACCTTCTCACTGGTGAATACGGAAACACACATTACCCTCTCACTGGTGAATACTGAAACACACATTACCTTCAAACTGGTGAATACTGAAACACACATTACCTTCAAACTGGTGAATAGTGAAACACATATTACCCTCTCATTGGGGAATACTGAAACACACATTACCTTCTCACTGGCGAATAGTGAAACACACATTACCTTCTCACTGGCGAATACTGAAACACACATTACCCTCTCACTGGTGAATACGGAAACACACATTACTCTCTCACTGGTGAATACTGAAACACACATTACCCTCTCACTGGCGAATACCGAAACACACATTACCTTCTCACTGGCGAATACTGAAACACACATTACCCTCTCACTGGCGAATAGTGAAACACACATTACCTTCTCACCGGTGAATACGGAAACACACATTACCCTCTCATTGGTAAATACTGAAACACACATTACCCTCTCACTGGTGAATACTGAAACACACATTACCCTCTTACTGGTGAATACTGAAACACACATTACCTTCTCACTGGTGAATACTGAAACACACATTACCCTCTCACAGGTGCATACTGAAACACACATTACCCTCACACGGGTGAATACAGAAGCAAACATTACCCTCACACGGGTGAATACTGAAACACTCATTACCCTCTCACTGGGGAATACTGAAACATTCGTTACCCTCTCACTGGGGAATACTGAAACATTCGTTACCCTCTCACTGGTGAATACTGAAACACATATTACCTTCTCACTGGTGAATACGGAAACACACATTACCTTCTCACTGGTGAATAAGGAAACACACATTACTCTCTCACTGGTGAATACTGAATCACACATTACTCTCTCACTGGCGAATACTGAAACACTCGTTTCCCCCTCTCACTGGCGAATACTGAAACACACATTACCTTCTCACTGGCGAATACTGAAACACACATTACCCTCTCACTGGCGAATACTGAAACACACATTACCTTCTCACCGGTGAATACGGAAACACACATTACCCTCTCACTGGCGAATACTGAAACACACATTACCCTCTCACTGGGGAATACTGAAACACACATTACCTTCTCACTGGTGAATACGGAAACACACATTACCCTCTCACTGGTGAATACTGAAACACACATTACCTTCTCACTGGTGAATACTGAAACACACATTACCTTTTCACTGGTGAATACGGAAACACACATTACCTTCTCACTGGTGAATACTGAAAAACACATTACCTTCTCACTGACGAATAGTGAAACACACATTATCCTCTCACTGGTGAATACTGAAACACACATTACCCTCTCACTTGTGAATACTGAAACACACATTAGCTTCTCACTGGCGAATACTGAAACACACATTACCTTCTCACCGGTGAATACGGAAACACACGTTACCCTCTCCCTGGTGAATACTGAAACACACATTACCTTCTCACTGGTGAATAGTGAAACACACATTACCCTCTCACTGGTGAATACTGAAACACACATTACTTTCTCACTGGTGAATAGTGAAACACACATTACCCTCTCACCGGTGAATACGGAAACACACATTACCCTCACACTGGTGAATACGGAAACAAACATTACCCTGTGACTGGTGAATAGTGAAACATACATCATGGACCTACCCTACCTTTTCGACACCAGACACTTTACCTCTTCTATCTCTGATTGGTCCTACCTTCATTCTAGTCATCCTTCTGCTCTTCACATATATGTAGAGATCCTTGGGGATTTCATTAATCCTACTCTCCGAGACCTTCTCACCCCACCTTCTAGCTCTAAGTCCATTCTTCAGCTGCTTCCTAGCCACCCTGTAACTCTCTGGAGCCCTGTTTAACCCTTGATTCCTAAACCTCCTTTCTTCTTTTTTTTCTTTTGACTCTATATTCCACATCTCTTGTGAACCATAGTTTCTTCATCCTACCTCAATGGGACAAACCTATCCAGACCCACAGCATGAACTCACTAAACGACTTTCACACTTTTATTGTGCGTCTGTTCCCAATTTACACTTCCCAGTTCCTGACTAATCCCACTATAATTCTCCCTCCCACATTTAAATACTTTTCTATACTGTCTGCTCCTATCCCTCACCAAGGCAGTGCTGAGCAAACTTGTGGGCCTGAAGCTAGACCAGTCCCCTGGTCCTGATGGAATGCACGCCAGGGTGCCGAGAGAAATGGCGAAAGTTATAGCAGAGGCTTCGGAGAGAATTTACCAAAATTCTCTAGACTCTAGGCAGATTGGAACATAGCAAATGTCACGCCACTGTTCAAAAGAGGGTGTAGGCAAAATGCAGATAACTATAGGCCAGTTAGTTTAACATCTACAGTTGGGAAAATGCTTGAAGCTATCATAGAAGGAGAAATAGCGAGGCATCTGGAAGGAAATGGATCCATCAAACAGACACAGCATGTATTCAGCAAAGGCAGATCCTGTTTGACAAACTTACCGGAGTTCTCTGAGGATATAACGAGCGCAGTGGATAGAGGGGAACAACTGGACTTTATTTACTTGGATTTCCAGAAGGTGTTCAGTAAGGTGCTGCATAAAAGACTTATCCATAAGATAAGGATGCATAGAGTTGGGTGATGTATTAGCATGGATAGAGGATTGGTTAACTAATAGAAAGCAGAGAGTTGGGATACATGGGTGTTATTCTGGTTGGCAATGAGTGGTGAGAAGTGTGCCACAGGAATCGGCGCCGGGCCTGCAATTGTTCATGAAATACATTAATGATCTGGAAGAGGAGACCAAGTATAGTGTGTCTAAGTTTGCTGATGATACTAAATTGAGTGGAAAAGCAAATTGTGCAGAAGATATGGAGAGTCTGCAGAGAGATATGGATAGGTTAATTAGATTAGATTAGATTAGATTCAACTTTATTGTCATTGTGCCTAGTACAGATACAAACCCAATGAAAAGCAGTTAGCATCTAACCAGAAATATAAAGAATAGTGTTATTACAAAATAACTGCGAATAAAAATATGGGTGCAATACTGCTGAGCACTGTGATGTGAGGTTCTGCAGGGTCACAGCCTCAGGGAAGAAGCTCTTCCTGTGCCTGCTGGTGTGGGAGCGGAGGCTCCTGTAGCGCCTAAGTGACATTGGCCTTCAATGCTTAGAGGCATTGAACTTAAGAGCAGGGAGGTTATGCCGCAACTGTACAGGGTACTGGTGAGTCTGCACTTGGAGTACTATGTGCAGTCTCATCTCCTTACTTGAGGAAGGATATAATGTCTTTGGAGGCGGTTCACCAGGTTGATTCCAGAGATGAGGAGGCTAGTCTACAAGGAGAGATTGAGTCGCCTGGGACTGTACTTGCTGGAATTCAGAATGAGAGGAGATCTTATTGAAACATATGAAATTATGAAAGGGATAGATAAGATAGAAGCAGGAATGTTGTCTCATTCTAGAATCAGGGGACATAGCCTCAAGATTTGGGAGAGTAGGTTTAGGACGGCGATGAGGAGGAACTGCTTTTCTCAGAGAGTGGTAAATCTGTGGAATTCTTTGTCCAATGAAGCAGTGGAGGCTACCTCAGTAAATTATTTAAGACAAGGTTTTTGTATAGTAGGGAAATTAAGGGTTATGGGGAAAAGGCAGGTAGGTAGAGATGCCGTGATTTTAATTGAATGACAAAGCAGGCTTAACAGGCCAGGTGACCTACTCCTACTCCTATCTCTTATGTTCTGGACTATAATAAAGTTGATGGAGTTGTACTCTCTGTCTCTGAAATGCTCTCCCACTCAGAGCTCTGACATCTGACCTGGTTCATTGCCTAGCACCAAATCCAAAATTACAAATGCCACCCCCCTCACCTCTTTTACCTCATTCCCTGCTCCTTTTGAAATATCTAAACCCTGGAATATCCAGCTGCTATTCCTGCCCTTGTGACAGCCAAGTCTCTGTAATAGCCACGACATCGTAGTTCCATGTACTGACTCATGCTCTTAAACTCATTACCCTTGTTCCTGGTTCTTCTTGTTTAAAATAAATATGCTACTGTGGCGACCCACTTTCTGGCACACACGAACCGGCTCACAACAGCGCGTGCAGGCAGAAGGCCGGCCCCAAAAAGGGCGCCAGGCCATCTTCACCAGCAGGGGGAAAATCCCGCGCGCGGAAAGGGTCTGAGAATATGCATTCCCCACAGCAATCCCGCCCCAGGGAGGGCAGGAACGGGAACGCTTTAAAGCAGGCCGCGAAGTTTGAATAAATCTCTTTCATCGCAACTTTAACTCACCGACTCCGTGTGGTTATTCTAGCGCTGTGTGTAGCACACCGCTACAATTGGTGACCCCGATGGCCCAAACGATATTTGGACCAGAGATGACTGACGCCGCATCTGTTCACGCAGTTCCATTAAAACTGCCAAGCTTCTGGACACTGCGACCCCATTTATGGTTCAAACAAGCAGAAGCTCAATTCCACATTCAGCAGATAACCTCGGAGTACACTCGCTACTACTACGTGCTGAGCTCCCTCGACCAGGAGACAGCTGCACAAGTTGAGGAGTTTATACAGTCGCCCCCGGAGGACGGCAAATACACAGCATTCAAAGCCCTGCTCATAAGGACTTTCGGACTCTCACGGCGTGAACGAGCACGCCGCTTAATGCACCTGGATGGTTTGGGAGACAGGCCGCCGTCAGCATTAATGAACGAGATGCTGGCCCTGGCTGAAGGACACAAACCCTGCCTCATGTTTGAGCAGGTGTTCCTACAGCAACTGCCCGAGGACATACGCCTGCTGCTGTCCGATGCAGATTTCAGCAACCCCCGGGAGGTGGCGGCCTGAGCAGATGTGCTGTGGAATGCCAGGAAAGAGAGAGGGGCATCCGTTGCACAGATCACCAAGCCGCGAGCCCAACGAACAATAGTGTTTCTACCACCAGCGGTGGGGCACAGAGGCCCGCCACTGCAGACCACCCTGCAAGTTCCCGGGAAACGCCAAGGCCCAGCTGCCGCCGATCGCTACGGCAGCTGGCCGTCAGGACAGCCTCCTGTACGTCTGGGACAAGCAGTCGGGACGCTGCTTTTTGGTCGACACCGGAGCGGAGATCAGCGTTTTACCTCCAACGAGTTATGATATCCACAACAGAGAACCGGGACCCACCCTGAGAGCCGCAAATGGCAGCACAATATGAACCTACGGCACCCGCACGGTACGGCTACAGTTCAGCTCCAGCCGGTTCACGTGGGACTTCACACTGGCCGCCGTGGCCCAACCACTCCTGGGGGCGGATTTTCTATGAGCCCACAGCCTGCTGGTCGACCTGCAAGGGAAGCGATTAGTCCACGCCAAGACTTTTCAAATGTTCTCCCTGGGTGAAGCACAGTTGCCAGCCCCACACCTGGACTCCATCACGCTGTCCGACGACAAATTCACCAGGGTCCTGGCGGATTTCCCATCAGTACTGACACCGCAGTTCACGGCAGCCATGCCCAGACACGGAGTACAGCACCGCATCCCGACCCAGGGACCACCCCTCCACGCCCGTGCTCGAAGGCTTCCCCCGGACAAGCTCCAACTGGCGAAGGAGGAGTTCAAGAAGATGGAGGAATTGGGGATCATACAACGGTCTGACAGCCCATGGGCCTCCCCGCTTCACATGGTGTCCAAGGCAACGGGGGGCTGGACACCATGCGGTGACTACCGCAGGCTGAACGAGGCTACAACGCCAGACTGCTACCCTGTGCTGCACATTCAAGACTTCGCAGCAAACCTACACGGCGTAAGGATCTTTTCCAAGGTAGACCTCGTCCGGGGATACCATCAAATCCCTGTACATCCGGACGACATCCCCAAAACAGCACTTATCACCTCGTTCGGACTTTTTGAATGCCGTTTGGTCTAAAGAATGCCGCACAGACTTTCCAGCGGCTAATGGACGCAGTGGGACGCGATCTGGACTTTGCATTCATCTATTTGGACGACATCCTCATAACAAGCAGTAGTCGGCAGGAGCATCTGTCCCACCTCCGCCAGCTCTACTCCCGCCTGAGCGAATCCGGCCTTACAATCAACCCAGCCAAATGCCAGTTCGGACTCGACACCATCGACTTCCTGGGCCACAGGATTACTAAAGACGGGGCAACCCCGCTGCCCGCCAAGGTAGACGCGGTCCGCAACTTCCCCCAACCCAACACAATCAAAGGCTTGCAGGAATTCGTGGGTATGGTGAATTTCTACCACCGTTTCCTCCCCTCAGCAGCCCGAACCATGCGCCCCCTGTTCACTCTGATGTCGGGTAAGGGCAAGGACATTACCTGGGACGAAGAGGCCGCAACCGCTTTCGTTAAAACCAAAGAAGTCTTGGCAAACGCCGTGATGCTAGTGCACCCCAGAACGGACCTCATGGTGGACACATCCAACACAGCGGTCGGTGGAGTGCTGGAACAACTCATCGAGGGTCGCTGGCAACCCCTGGCATTCTTCAGCAAACACCTACGACCACCTGAACTCAAATACAGTGCTTTCGACCGGGAGCTATTGGCACTATACCTGGCAATCTGGCATTTCAGGTACTTCTTAGAAGGTAGGCCCTTCACCGCGTTCACAGACCACAAACCGCTTACCTTTGTGTTCATGAAGGTGTCCGACCCCTGGTCATCCCGCCAGCAGCGACATCTGTCCTACATCTCCGAGTACACGACGGACATCCGGCATGTCTCTGGAAAGGACAACGTCGTGGCGGACGCACTATCCAGACCTACCATACAGGGCCTGTCCCAGGGGGTGGACTATGCAGCGCTGGCAGAGGCACAGCAGGCAGATGCTGAGATCCCCAGTTACAGGACTGCAGTCTCCGGTTTGCAGCTCCAAGACCTCCCCGTAGGCCCAGGTGAGAGGACCCTACTATGTGACGTAGCTACCGGCCAACCCCGCCCCGTCGTCCCAGCAGCCTGGCGCCGGCGGGTTTTCGAGTCCATTCACAACTTAGCGCACCCCTCCATCAGGACAACCGTCCAGCTGGTCACCAACAGGTTCGTGTGGCATGGACTGCGTAAACAGGTCAGTGAATGGGCCAAAACGTGCATGCAGTGCCAAACGGTCAAGGTGCAGTGGCATACCAAGGCTCCGCCGCAGCGGTTCGAACCCACCCGCCGGAGGTTCGACCACATCCATGTGGATATCGTGGGGGCCCTGCCAGTGTCACGAGGAGCACGGTACCTCCTAACTATGATAGACTGGTTCACCAGATGGCCAGAGGCAGTCCCGCTCACCGACACCACCTCCGAATCCTGCGCCCGAGCACTGATCGCAACCTGGGTAGCCCACTTCAGGGTACCGGCCCACATTACCTCCGACAGAGGCGCCCAGTTTACCTCCAGCCTGTGGTCGGCTATGGCCAACCTTTTAGGAACACAGCTACACCACACAACTGCCTACCACCCACAGTCGAACAGACTAGTGGAGCACTTCCACCGTCACCTGAAATCGGCTCTCATGGCCGCCTGGAGGGACCTAACTGGGTGGACGAGCTTCCCTGGGTCCTGCTTGGAATCCGCAAGGCGCCCAGAGGATCTGCACACCTCGTCGGCCGAGTTGGTGTACGGCGCACCCCTGGTCATCCCAGGAGAGTTCATACCAGCCCCAAGGGGGCAAAAGGAAGAACCCACAGCAGTCCTGGACAGACTACGGGAGAGGCTCGGTAACCTGGCCCCCATCCCCACTTCACAGCATGGACAGAGCCCGACCTGCGTACCCAAAGACCTGCAGAACTGTAAGTCTCTTTTTGTATGACGGGGCGGACACCGGGCACTGCTACAATGGCCCTACGAGGGGCCGTTTAAGGTGATCAGGGGCAACGGGTCCACGTTCGTGCTGGACACTGGGGGGAGAGAGGAAGTTTTCACGGTGGACCGACTCAAACCAGCCCATGTGGACTTGGCGCAGCCGGTCCAGGCTCAGGCACTGCGGCGCAGGGGCAGACCTCCCAGAGGCCGATCCAGACTGTGGACATTGGGGGAGGTATCGCCGGTTCTGGGGGGGGGGGTTATGTGGCGACCCACTTTCTGGCACACACGAACCGGCTCACAACAGCACGCGCAGGCAGAGGGCCGGCCCCAAAAAGGGCGCCAGGCCATCTTCACCAGCAGGGGGAAAATCCCGTACGCGGAAAGGGTCTGGGAATATGCATTCCCCACAGCAGTCCAACCCCAGGGAGGGCTGGAACAAGAAGGCTTTAAAGCAGGCCGCGAAGTTTGAATAAATCTTGTTCATTGCAACTCTAACTCACGGACTCAGTGTGGTTATTCTAGCGCTATGTAGCACACCGCTACACTACAACCCAAACAAGAGAAAACCTGTAGATGCTGAAAATTAAAGTTGAAGAACCAGTGACTGAAAGTGTGGATCCGGTGGAGGATAATGCAGCTGACAGGCGGCAGACAGAGAATACCAGAGTTGTGGAAGTGACTGGGATAGGGTAGGGACCCCAGATATCTCCTCATGGCGGAAAGCGTGGTGCGTAGAATGCGGTGGGCGAAGCAGTCAACTGAAAGAGAGTACCTGGGGCACTCAGAGCATCCAAACTGAGAGGCTTGAAAATAGATTTGCAACCCATTCCACTGATGCAATTTTGCCCTACTGCCTGTCTCCTTCCTCACAGACTCTCTACACGCTGCATTTACCTGTGCATTAGCTGCAGCATCCTCTGACCTATCATTCCGATTCTCATCCCCCTACTAAGCCTTCCCGAACAGCTCTAGCAAACCTGCCTGCAAGGATATTGGTCCATCTCAAGTTCATGTGTATCTCATCCTTTTTGTACAGGTCATGCCTTCCCCAGAAGATATCCCAATGATACAAAAATCTGAAATCCAGCCCCCTGCACCAAGCCCTCAGCCATGTATTCATCTGCAAATTATCCCATCTTATCCTCACCAGCATGTAGAACAGGCAGCAATCTAGGGATTAGTACCCTTGAGAATTGGACGATTTGGTTGGGGTGTTCGGGTCAGAGGCAAGAGTCAGGCTGGTTCAGCTCACTGCTCCGTGGGGCTTGTTCATCTCTGTGCTGGACTGAGGCTGTGGCCTGCAACTAGTTGACTTCTGGACTGGCTGCAGTGATGCCTGGCATGGTGAACTTCAGTTCTAAATGTTGTTTGCTTGCATGATTTGATTTTATTTCTCTCTCTGCACACTGGGTGTTTGGATGGTCTTCTTTTGTTTCTGATGAGTTCAATTGGGTTTCTTTGTTTCATGGCTGCCTGTAAGGAGATGAATCTCAAGGTTGGATAAAGTATACATACTTGGATAATAAAATGTAC
Source organism: Mobula birostris (assembly GCF_030028105.1). Taxonomy (NCBI): domain Eukaryota; kingdom Metazoa; phylum Chordata; class Chondrichthyes; order Myliobatiformes; family Myliobatidae; genus Mobula; species Mobula birostris. The sequence continues at coordinate 106,230,488 of NC_092373.1, read as the reverse complement.
TTTGAACTTCGCTTTCCAGCTTCCTTGCTAGCCCTCTCTATTCTCTCTTCAGAACCTCACCCTTTTTTCCTACCTACATCAATGGCACCAGTATGTACCACGACTTTTGAGAGTTCACTCTCCCCTTTAGAATGTTGTCGACCTGATCTGTGATTCCCTGACCCTCGCACTTGGGAGGCAACAGACCAACTGACCTGCTGAGTTTCTCCAGCATGTTACTCAAGTAAATTCATTATTTGTAATACAAGGACATTGGATATGCCAATGATCCAAGAATCTGAAACCCTGCTCCAATTCCTCAGCTATGCATTCATCCACAGTTGTAAGCAATTCATTAGGTTCATAGTCATTGTCATATAGCACATAAATATCATCCACGCTGACCAAGTTACCTTCCTGAAATAGTTCTATTTGCCTGCTTTTGGCCCTCGTCTCTCTAAACCTTTCCTATTGATGAACCTATCCAAACGGTCATATACTGAGGGCACAGAAGTCTTCGGGCAGTGCCAACAAGAAGCTTTTCCTAAAGGCAGTACAGGTTTCCAAGTAGCAGGGCCATAGATACCATCTACCCGGTTACAAGCCTGTGATTGTCTTTTAAATATGCTTCTAAACTAGTGTTAAATAATTTGATTTGAATGAGGTAACCAAATGTATTATTTTGCAGACAGTTTATATTCTCTTGCTATGATTATCACTCTTATTGTTTACTATACCCGCAAGCTTAATGTTGGCTACCGTCTAGCACGATCCATCAAGATAATATTTTATCCCAACTGCCACTTACCCTTTCCCATGGGTAACTTGAATTTTAACTGTTGAAGATTACTTTAAAAGAATAAACACAACGTTTACTAGTTGGGGTACTACAATGAGGTAGCAAGCTTTTCTTAAATCTTTAAAATACTCACTGTACCTTGTATCCTTGTACTTCAAGAGGTTAAATATTTAGAGTTTGTTGAAAGATTTACAACCATGTATAACCATGGGAAACATCCAGTGAAGATTAGTTCACCTTGGGGGAACTGCTGGTTTTATGGCTGAGGCCTGTCTCAAGTGTGAAACTGCAACTACAATGTGCTCTGCTGGGTTTATCAGAATCAATGTCAATACTATACCGTAACATTCTGTTTTGGATGCAAAAAGAAGAATGGCTTTAGAACAGGAGACCTAGAAACAAAATAAATGATAATTTAGAATTGCTTTCCACCAAATTATTGAAGTAGTTTATGGAACTGCTCATCTTTGTTCAAAATATATAGCATAGTAGCAGCAACAGTTAAAGCTTCAAAAGAGTCACAAAGGCTAGCGCTCCAATCACTGCTCCGGACTGAGTCAGCTGGTTAGCAACTGGGGAATGATAACTGGTCTCAACACCCTTCAGACATGCAAGTTGGCCAAGATCCTGATACTGCACTATTCTCAAAACCTACATCATGACTGAAATCAGCTGAGGCATGCCTTATGGGCCAATAACTTTCTATCAAAGGCTGTACATGATCTTAGGCTAAGGTACCAAAGTCCATGCTATATTCTGGGCAGATAGAGATTCTCAGGTGTGGTTAGCAGCTCATCCAGGAGAAGGAAAGCTCTGATCTCAAACTACCGCTGCCTTGCAGCTATATACACTCATGGGGAAAGATTCGGGTGTAAACCCCAAAGGAAAAATCCGGAGATGAAGTTCCTAAGGCAGTCCTATGTTGAGTTCAATGCTGACTGGAAACTCCTGCGATGCTTCTGGCACCAAACTGTATTGGTCTCTGCTGTTCTTTTGGGTTCATCAGATGCATGAAGAAGGGGATCTTGGTACATGGCCAACAGCTTGCTCTCCATATCGTATGGCCCAGGCTCGTGTAGCTAGACAGCTAGGACACAATATCCACGGTCAATTCTGACTGACGGAGGCCAACACAAACACTTTGGGATTATATCCCCAAAAAATTTAATAAACGCTTTGGAAGAATAGGCAGTGAAAAAAAGATGCAATGTATAAAATCTATCCAATTTGAAGAGGTTGAAAGTGGTAACTGAACTGAAGGGAGTAAAATTATGAGGCTATGAGGAACATCTGTACACAATATCGTGGGGTAACATAACTTGCTACAACTGTTCTCTTCTTTGTTTATCACCCCAACTCCAATTGCATTACAGTCCTGATACAAATTCTACAAGAATGGTAGATCATTGAAATACTCTATGATAAAAATATAAGAACACGTTTACCCAAATAAAGTAAGTAGAAATGTAACAGAACTGGGAAAATAATAATGACTATTACTTAGCAGTGGAGAAAGACAAGCTGTAAAGAAAGTACCGTACATCAAGTATTCTACACATTAGGGTTGGAAAATAATGGCCAAAAACTTTTAGATTTTTGATTTCTTTTTGTATATTTGTGATACGAGTCTCATGCCTGAATTCATTATTTTTGTGCATACTCACACCTTGGGTCTTCCACCAACAATTCCAGTAAGACCTGGTGCTGTTCAAAACAAAAGAATATTTTGTATAGAATCAGTAATGTCAGTCATCTCCTTTGTCTCTCATAGCAGGCTTACATATATCACACTGGTCCCTGGGATTTATCTTCCTTTAAACCCACATACAAAAGTTTGGGCACCCCTGGTCAAAATTTTCTGTTACTGTGAATAGTTAAGTGAGTAGAAGATACACTGATCTCCAAAAGTCATAAAGTTAAAGATGAAACATTCTTAAGCAAGATTAGTGTATTATTTTTGTTTTGTACAATTTTAGTTTAGAGTGGAAAAAAGGAAAGAAGCACCATGCAAAAGTCTGGGCACCCGAAGAGATTTGAGCTCTCAGATAACTTTTACCAAGGTCTCAGACCTTAAATAGCTTGTTAGGGCTATGGCTTGTTCACAATCATCGTTAGGAAAGGCCAGGTGATGCAAATTTCAAAGCTTTATAAATACCCTGACTCCTCAAACCTTGTCCCAACAATCAGCAGCCATGGGCTCCTCTAAGCAGCTGCCTAGCATGCTGAAAATTAAAATAAATGATGCCCACAAAGCAGGAAAAGGCTATAAGAAGATAGCAAAATGTTTTCAGGTAGCTGTTTCCTCAGTTTGTAATGTAATTAAGAAATGCAGTTACCAGGAATGGTGGAGATCAAGTTGAGGTCTGGAAGACCAAGAAAACTTTCCAAGAGAACTGCTTGTAGGATTGCTAAAAAGGCAAATCAAAACCCCCGTTTGACTGCAAAAGACCTTCAAGAAGATTTAGCAGACTCTGGAGTGGTGGTGCACTGTTCTACTGTGCGGCAACACCTGCACAAATATGACCTTCATGGAAGAGTCATCAGAAGAAAACCTTTCTCATCACAAAATTCAGCGTCAAAGGTTTGCAAAGGAACACCTAAACAAGCCTGATGCATTTTGGAAATGGGTCCTGTGGACTGATGAAGTTAAAATAAAACTTTTTGGCTGCAATGAGCAAAGGTATGTTTGGAGAAAAGAGGGTTCAGAATTTCATGAAAAGAACACCTCTCCAACTGTTAAGCATAGGGGTGGATCGATCATGCTTTGAGCTTGTGTTGCAGCCAGTGGCACGGGGAACATTTCACTGATCGAGGGAAGAATGAATTCAATTAAATACCAGCAAATTCTAGAAACAAACATCACACTGTCTGTAAAAAAGCTGAAGATGAAAAGAGCATAGCTTCTACAACAGGATAATGATCCTAAACACACCTCAAAATCCACAATGGACTACCTCAAGAGGCGTAAGCTGAAGGTTTGCCATGGCCCTCACAGTCCCTGACCTAAACATCATCGAAAATCTGTGGATAGACCTCAAAAGAGCAGTGCATGCAAGATGGCTCAAGAATCTCACAGAACTAGAAGCCTTTTACAAGGAAAAATGGGTGAAAATCCCCCAAACAAGAATTGAAAGACTCTTTGCTGGCTACAGAAAGCTTTTATAAGCTGTGATACTTGCCAAAGGGGGTGTTAGTAAGTATCCAAGTATGTATACTTTATACAACCTTGAGATTCATCTCCTTACAGGCAGCCATGAAACAAAGAAACCCAATTGAACTCATCAGAAACAAAAGAAGACCATCCAAACACCCAGTGTGCAGAGAGAGAAATAAAATCAAATCATGCAAGCAAACAACATTTAGAACTGAAGTTCACCATGCCAGGCATCACTGTTCATTCCCTGGTTATGTTCTTGCCCTTAATCTAGTTATATAGCACTTGGGGAATTTTGTTCATTTTATCTGCCAATTTATATTTTGTGCTCTCTCTTTGCCCCTGTAATTATTTTTTTAAGTAACATTGTCTGGTCTCACCTTGTCTTTTCTAAAGATGCCATAAAGTATCTCTTCAAGCAACACACACAAAACGCTGGAGGAACTCTGATGCTGCCTATCCTGCTATGGAAAAGAGTAAACAGCCACATTTCAGGCAGAGACCCTTCATCAGGACTGGGAAAGAGCATAAGTAGTTAGAGCAAAAGCTGGGAGGGGGGTGGGGGAAGGAAGGAATAAGTACAAGGTGGTACCATGAAAGCAAGGGAAGGGAAGAGGAGCACCAGAGGGAAACGGGAATGGGAATAGTGAGGTAGGGGGCAATTACCGGAAGTTTGAGAAATCAGTGTCTGGCCTGATTCCTCCAGCATCTTATGTGATTCCCATTCCCATTTCCCTCTCCCACCTCATCTCCTATCCCACCCATCACCTCCCTCAGGTGCTCCTCTCCCTTCCCATTCTTCAATGGTCTTTTACCCTCTCCTATCAGATTCCCCTTTCTCCAGCCGTTTATCTCTTTTACCTATCAGCTTCCCAGCTTTTTACTTCATCCTTCCCTCTCACGGTTTTACCCATCACCTTGTACTTCTTCTGCCCCTCCCTCCACCTCCTCATCTTTTTTTTCCAGTCCTGATGAAGGGTCTCGGCCCAAAATGTTGACTGTTTACTCTTTTCCATAGATGCTACCTGGCCTGCTGAGTTCCTCCAGCATTTTGTGTGGCTTGTTTGGATTTGAAAGATCTGCAGAATTTCTCATGTACGTCATCTCTATTTCCTTTAACCAACCCTCAACATCCTCTGACCATTGGCCTTACTGTTCACCATTGGGGAATACACTAGCCTTGAACTCTTACTTAATTTTTCTTTGTTTCCCACCGGCCACCCATAGTTCCTTGCAAGTATTTGCTTCCAATCTAATTTTGCTTGTCCCTGTCTTATTAAATAGACATGGGCACTTCCCCTAAAGTCAAGATCTTAATTTCCAGTCCTTCCTTGTCCTTATTCAGAACAAAGCTTGCAGACAGATGGTCACTATTTTCAGAATGCTCCCCTGCACTTGATTGACTGCATCCCATCTTAGAATTGCCTCCTCCTTAGTAGGACCATTTGCACACCAGCTCAGAAAGCTCTCCTAGACACATTTTAAAAATTCCATTTCTTTTAATAGACACTAGACAACAGACAATAGACAACAGGTGCAGGAGTAGGCCACTCAGCCCTTCGAGCCAGCACCACCATTCATTGTGATCATGGCTGATCATCCACAATCAGTACCCCGTTCCTGCTTTCTTCCCATATCCCTTGACTCCGCTATCATTAAGAGCTCTATCTAACTCTTTCTTGAAAGTATCCTGAGAATTGGCCTCCACTGCCTTCTGAGGCAGAGTATTCCACAGAACCACAACTCTCTGGGTGAAAAAGATTTTCCTCAACTCCGTTCTAAATTCAAAGAAGGAAGTCTGAGGATCGGAGCGGGAGCGCGGAAGAAGCCATTCTGAATTTTTTGTTTTTTTTTTCATCGCATTCAGAGAGGCGGGACTGCGCAGGCATGTGATGTCGGGGAGTGAAGCGCGGAAGATTTAAAAGGACAGAAATCCTGATTCGGGTTTAATTCGGAGAAGGAAGTCTGAGAATCGGAGCGGGAGTGCGGAGGAAGCCTTTTTTGAATTTTTCGGTTTTTTTCATCAGCGTTCAGAGAGGCGGGACTGCGCAGGCGTGTGATGTCGGGGAGTGAAGTGCGGAAGATTTGAAAGGAACAGAGCCTTATACAGCGGGCAGCATCATTTTGCTGGCAGCAGAGTGAGCCGGGAGCAGAGTGAAGGCTTAAGGGCTTCGGCTCAACGGGCTTAGGCGGAAACGGGCAAGGCGAGGAAGGTTTGGTATTTATTTTTTGTTGTTATTTGAGGAAGGGAGAAGTATGAGTGTGAGGGAAGCTTGTTGTTCTCAGTGCCGGATGTGGGAGGTTGTGGAGTCTCCCATCCTCCTGGACGTCCACATCTGCACTAGGTGCGCCGAGATGCAGCTCCGAAGAGACCGCGTTAGGGAACTGGAGCTGCAGCTCGATGACCTTCACCTTGTCAGGGAGAGTGAGGAGTTGATAGAGAGGAGTTACAGGCAGGTGGTCACACCGGGGCCACGGGAGGCAGACAAGTGGGTCACGGTTAGGAGGGGGAATAGGAAGAGTCAGGTAATAGAGAGTACTCCAGTGGCTGTGCCCCTTGACAATAAGTACTCCTGTTTGAGTACTGTTGGGCGGGGACAGCTTACCTGGGGGAAGCAACCGTGGCCGTGCCTCTGGCACAGAGTCCAGCCCTGTAGCTCAAAAGGGTCGGGAAAGGAAGAGGAGGGCAGTAGTAATAAGGGACTGGATAGTTAGGGGGTCAGATAGGCGATTCTGTAGACGGCGTCCGGAGACCCGGATGGTAGTTTGCCTCCCTGGTGCCAGGGTCCGGGATGTTTCTGATCACGTACAAGATATCCTGAAGTGGGAGGGAGAGGAACCAGAGGTCGTGGTACATATAGGTACCAATGACATAGGTAGGAAAAGGGGAGAGGTCCTGAAAGGAGAATACAGGGAGTCAGGAAGGGAGTTGAGAGAAAGGACCGCAAAGTAGTAATCTCAGGATTACTGCCTGTGTCACGCGACAGTGAGGTGGAGGATAAATGCGTGGCTGAGGGATTGGAGCAGGGGGCAGGGATTCAAGTTTTTGGATCACTGGGACCTCTCTTGGCGCAGGCGTGACCTGTACAAAAAGGACGGGTTACACTTGAATCCTAGGGGGACCAACATCCTGGCGGGGAGATTTGTGAGGGATACTGAGGTGACTTTAAACTAGAATGGTTGGGGGTGGGAATCAAATTAAAGAGACTAGGAGGGAGGAGGTTAGTTCACAAATAGAGAAAGCTAGTAGACAGTGTGTAAGGGAGGATAGGCAGGGAACAGAGATCAGGAGCACTCACACCAAAGATGTAGAGGACGAGGAAGAAAATAACAAAGTTGCTTGCTCTATTAAGGATAAACAGAGAGTAAGAGGTGCAGAGTTTCTTAAATGCATCTATTTTAATGCTAGGAGCATTGTAAGAAAGGTAGATGAACTTAAAGCATGGATTGATACTTGGAAATATGATGTTGTAGCAATTAGTGAAACGTGGCTGCAGGAGGGGTGTGATTGGCAACTAAATATTCCAGGATTTCGTTGCTTCAGGTGTGATAGAATGGGAGGGGCAAGAGGGGGAGGTGTTGCATTGCTTGTCAGAGGAAATATAGCAGCAGTGCTCTGGCAGGATAGATTAGTGGACTCGTCTAGGGAGGCTATTTGGGTGGAATTGAGGAATAGGAAAGGTGTTGTGACGCTTATACGGGTGTATTATAGACCTCCTAATGGGGACTAAGAACTGGAAGAGCAAATTTGTAAGGAGATAGCAGATATTTGTAGTAAGCACAAGGTTGTGATTGTGGGAGATTTTAATTTTCCACACATAGACTGGGAAGCCCATTCTGTAAAAGGGCTGGATGGTTTGGAGTTTGTCAAATGTGTGCAAGATAGTTTTCTGCAGCAATACATAGAGGTACCAACTAGAGAAGGGGCAGTGTTGGATCTCCTGTTAGGAAATGAGATAGGGCAGGTGACAGAGGTATGTGTTGGGGAGCACTTCGGTTCCAGCGATCACTATACCATTAGTTTCAATATAATTATGGAGAAGGATAGGACTGGACCTGGGGTTGAGATTTTTGATTGTTGAAAGGCTAACTTTGAGGAAATGCGAAAGGATTTAGAAGGAGTGGATTGGGACAATTTGTTTTATGGAAAGGATGTAATAGAGAAATGGAGGTCATTAAAAGGTGAAATTTTGAGGGTACAGGATCTTTATGTTCCTGTTAGGCCAAAAGTTTGAGAGAGCCATGGTTTTCAAGGGATATTGGAAACTTGGTTCGGAAAAAGAGGGGTCTTCAATAAATATAGGCAGCTTGGAGTTAATGAGGTGCTTAAGGAATATAAAGAATGTAAAGAGAATCTTAAGAAATAAATTAGAAAAGCTAAAAGAAGATACAAGGCTGCTTTGGCAAGTAAGGTGAAAATAAATCCAAAGGGTTTCTACAGTTATGTTAATAGCAAAAGGATAGTGAGGGATAAAATTGGTCCTTTAGAGAATCAGAGTGGACAGCTATGTGCGGAGCCAAAAGAGATGGGGGAGATTTTGAACAATTTCTTTTCTTTGGTATTCACTAAGGAGAAGGATATTGAATTGTGTAAAGTAAAGGGAACAAGAAGGGTAGTTATGGAAAGTATGACGATTAACGAAGAGGAAGTACTGGCTCTTTTAAGGAATATAAAAGTGGATAAGTCTCCGGTTCTGGACAAGATATTCCCTAAGGCCTTGAGGGAAGTTAGTGTGGAAATAGCAGGGGCTCTGACAGAAATATTTCAAATGTCATTAGAAACAGGGATGGTACCAGAGGATTGAGGTATTGCTCATATGGTTCCATTGTTTAAAAAGGGTTCTAAGAGTAAACCTAGCAATTATCGGCCTGTGAGTTTGACATCAGTGGTGGGTAAATTGATGGAAAGTATTCTTAGAGATGGTATATATAATTATCTGGATAGACAGGGTCTGATTCGGAACAGTCAACATGGATTTGTGCGTGGAAGGTCATATTTGACAAATCTTACTGAATTTTTTGATGAGGTTACTAAGAAAGTTGACGAGGCTAAAGCAGTGGATGTTGTCTATATGGACTTCAGTAAGGCCTTGACAAGGTTCCACACGGAAGGTTAGTTAGGAAGGTTCAATCGTTAGGCATTAATATCGAAGTAGTAAAATGGATTCAGCGGTGGCTAGATGGGAGATGCCAGAGAGTATTAGTGGATAACTGTGTGTCAGATTGGAGGACGGTGTGTAGCGGTGTGCCTCAGGGATCTGTACTGGGTCCAATGTTGTTTGTCATATATATTAATGATCTGGATGACGGGGTGGTAAATTGGATTAGTAAGTATGCAGATGATACTAAGGTAGGTGGCGTTGTGGATAATGAAGTAGGTTTTCAAAGCTTGCAGAGAGATTTAGGTCAGTTAGAAGAGTGGGCTGAAAGTTGGCAGATGGAGTTTAATGCAGAAAAATGTGAGGTGCTATATTTTGGTAGGACTAATCAAAATAGGCATCCGTTAGTCCTGCGAGACCATGGATCTGCGCCTGGAAAGTCTTCACTCTCCAGGGTGCAGGCCTGGGCAAAGTTGTATGGAAGACCAGCAGTTGCCCATGCTGCAAGTCTCCCCTCTCCACGATACCAATGTTGTCCAAGGGAAGGTCATTAGGACCCATACAGAGGGTGAGAGGGTGCTGAATCTGTGTAATTTGTTGCTAGCCAGCTGTTGAGGGCATGTCATTGGCTATAGTTAAAATGGAAGCTGATTGGTTATTGATTAGTAAGGACAGCAAAGGTTATGGGGAGAAGGCAAGAGAAAGGGGTTGAGAGGGAAAATAAAGCAGCCATGATGGAATGGCGGAGCAGACACGATGGGCCGAATGTCTTAATTTTGCTCCTATGTTTTATGGTCTAAACTCAATGAATATTATGGAATTTGAAACCCGTTATACTATTAAAATCAAAGTTTATTGTTTTATGCACAAATACATGTTTACAAAGGTACAATGAGAAACTTTCTTGAAGCCATAAGGTAGTGATGATGCTACATTATTCTGTTATCACTTCCCTGCAATTTCTCTCCATTATCTGTTGTGATTTGAAGGTCTATAATACAAAGTGATCACTCTTCTTGTTTTGAGACCCCCTTTTCAATATTCTCCTTCCTCAATGTAACAATAAGCCATGAGTTATACTGCAATATAACCTCCTCTTCTATACTTTTCTCATCTCATGAATAGATTTTATATTCTGGAATGTGGGGTTGCCAGTCATTCCCATCTTTCAATCATGTCTTCATCAAAGCAACACCATTTAATTCCTATATGTTAATTACCACCCTCAGTCATAAGCCATACTTGTCAGACTCTTCAGATTAAAATAGATGCAGTTCAGCCTGGCACTCCTCCAAGGTGCCTGAAGGCTTTTCAGGCACACATTCTTCACACATTGTGGTGACTAGAACAGCACCCATTACTCTAAGTATTTTTACAACTATAACATGACACCCTAACTCCTGCACTCGATGTCTTGGCCAATGAAGGCAAGTATTCTATTTGACTTTTGCACTATCTGTTTACCTGGCTCAACAGTTTTAGTGAACTGTGTACATGTACCCAAGCCTTCAATTCCTAAGGGTTGTGCTATTCACATTCTTCTGCATTGCGTTAACTTCTCAAAATGCATCAGTTCCATCTTCCATTCCTCACCCACTTTCCTAGTTGATCTCTATCCTACTGCAATATCAAAACACCCTTCTTCACTATCAACAATTCCATTATCATCTGCAAACTTATGTATCATTGTACCAACATTCTCATTAATATATGACAATCAACATAAGACCCAGCACACCACTGATCACAGGCCTCCAATCTGATAAACAACCCTCCACCAAGCCTATTTTGTATCCATTTGGCTAACTCAGTCTACAACCCATGTATTCTAATGTTCTGGACCGGACTACCTTGTGACAGGCCCACCCAAGTCCATGTTTATTGTCCTGCCCTCACCAATCCTGTTGCTCATCTCTTATACAAACTCAATCAAACTTGAGAGACCTTCCATGCACCATGCCATGCTGACTAGCCCTAAACAGGCCTTCCCTTTACAAAAGCAAATAAATCCTGCCTCTCAGAATCCTTTCTAATAACTATTCCAGCACTGATGTAAGACTCACTGTCCTGTCGTCTCCTGACTTCTCCCTGCTACCCTTCTTAAATAAAGGCAAAATATTTGTCATCCTCAAGTCTTCTGATTCCTCACTTCTGGCTAATGAAGACATAAAAATCTCTGCCAGAACGGCTGCAATCTCATCTCTTACTACTCATTCTCGTTCCAGGATACATTTGTTCCAGGCCTCATGGATTTATCCACCTTAGAAATTTCAAGACACCTTTTCCTTTGTAAAGTTGATATGCTCCAGGATATCACTGTTCACTACTCTGAACTCGCTAACTGCCATGTCCTACTTTACAGTAAATATGTCACCCATTTTCTATGGCTCTACATAGATTACCACACTGATCCTAAAGGATACCTACGCTCTCTAGCTACCTTTTTATTCTTACTACACTGACAGAATCAGTAGGATTCTCCTTCATCTTAACTGCCAGGGATATTAAATTCTCCAGACCAAAAACAGTCAGATCCAGTTTTCATAGCATAGATTATTTGTTGCTTAGTCCACGAATGAATAAATAAAACATTTTATTCACTTATTCCTAAAGAACAAATAATGTAAATTTCCTTATAGTTTTCCTTGTTGCTCATATAGAATGTACAGAGTTCAAAAGTCTTAGTTCAAAACGTGCTTTCTTTCTGGAAAGGCCTAAACAAAAAGAAGGAAGTCATTTGTTTCAGTAGACTGTTTTGTCTTTGCAGTGGAAGGAAATATCTGATGTGTGTTCTCTGTGACAGCTGGCCATCTTGTTTTAATATTTGGACAATCTGGTCATTAAGAGAATAATTAGCCAAATCAGAATCATCTAACAGTCCCTGTAGTGTAAATAGTAGACATTCCAAAGAAAATCAAGGGTCAGTATTAACTTCTTTTGGAATATCTTGAAGAGATTCAGGCTTCTAAATATGTAAAGATACATGACACAGAGATGGGGTGAAGATAGCTCTTTTTGGTTAGCAGATGTCTACACAATCTGGACAAAATTAATTGAAGCAACAACAGATAGTAAAAATTTAAAAACAATCCATACTAATGAAACTCAGTTTGCTTTTGCATTCTTTTATGCTGGCTTAAGACCATTTCACTATTGTGGGGTTCTGTCAAATTGGGATATGGTTTCAAATCATGTTCATTTTCTTTGGCATATGGCACCACCAGGCATACATTTAAAAACTCTTTCATCTCAAACTGTACATAACCTACTTAAAAATTATTGAGATAAATGATTGGAGAGTTTTATGAAGTAATTTAAAGTGATTTTAAACCCACAAGGTAGAGGACTAGAAAATTTTTTGAAATACTCAATTTTGCCATCACATCTAATAAACCAGCAAACACCATTTACTACTCTCAGAATTCTACTTCTGAATCAAAGTCAGATTCTAGTCCTGACTTGGCAGATTCACAATGTTTGAGCATGAAGAGAAACATGAAGTGCAACTGAACAAGGGCAATTTCCGAACTGCCACCCAAATGAAAATATCCTTATAAACCGGGTTACCCTTCTTTTTAAATTTCTGATTTAGAGTCATCGGACACTACATCAAAGAAACAGGTTCCTTGGCCCATCTAGTCCATGTTGAACTGTTATTCTACCTAGCCCCAATAACCCGCACCTGGACCATTGCCCTCTATATCCCTCTCACCCATATACTTATCCAAATTTCTCTTAAATGTTGCAATTAAACCTGCATCCACCACTTTTGGTGGCCAGCTCACTCCACACTTCCCTGAGTGAAGATCCCCCTCAGGTTCCCCTTAAATATTTCACCTTTCACCCCTAATATATGACCTCTGGTTCTAGTCTTGCCCAAACTCAGTGAAAAAAACTTGCTTCCATTTACCCTATCTATAACATAGAACATAGAATAGTACAGCACATTACAGGCCCTTCGGCCCACAATGTTGTGCTGACCCTCAAACCCTGCCTCCCATATAACCCCCCACCTTAAATTCCTCCATATACCTGTCTAGTAGTCTCTTAAACTTCACTAGTGTATCTGCCCCCACCACTGACTCTTGAACTTTCTACCCCTTACCTTAAAGCTATGTCCTCTTGTATTGAGCAGTGGTGCCCTGGGAAAAAGGCACTATCTATTCCTCTTATTTTACTCTTATACCCCTCATAATTTTGTATAATCAAATATCCCCTCATTCTCCTACAGTCCCTGGAATACAGTACTAACCTATTCAATCTTTCCTTATAACTCAGGTCCCAGCACACAATATTTCAAATTTGGCCTCACCAACATCTTATACAACTTCAACATAGCATCCCACTCCAAATATCGGTCAGGATGGCACTGAGCTGCTGTCTCTGTTGAGGTCTGGCTCAGACTTAGTTGCGTTTTAGTTGTTTTTGGTTTCATTGGGATAGTTTTAGGGACAGAGAGGGGTGTTATGGGGCCAGGTTAGGGTTTAGGGATATAGGGGAATTAGAAGTCAACAACCAGCAACACGGACATTGGGCCAGCAGAACAGCGAGTATGAGGGCTGATGCCTCCTCCTCGCCCCAAGGCTGCGAGTTATCAGTAGAGTTCCATGCGGGCAGGAACATGAGGACTGGTGACCCTCACGTATGAGTGAAGGTATGACCAGAGCTTGAGGCCTTGGGTTAGCGGCCCTGTCATCAGCGAGTCTGGGTCCTCATTCATCAGTGGGTTCTGGAGTCAATAAGAAATCTACATCCCTGTGGAGGCCTCAGTCTGTGGGTCCCTGCGAGACGGCTGGGGAAGCCAAGGCCAATGTCTGTGAATCCATGAATCTGCTGGAGGCTGGAGGTGACCTGTCCTGGGTTTGGAGGATTGTGTATGTGCATGGTTCAGAGGGTGGGAGGAGGAACGAGGCTAGTTTTACTGTTGTTTTGTTGCTTGGTACGTTCTGTTCTTCGTTGTTCTGCTGAGCTTTGTGGGCATGCTATGTTGATGCTGGAATGTGTGGTGACACTTGCGGGCTGCCCTCAGCACATCCTCAAGTTGGTTGTTCATGCAAACAGCACATTTCATTCTATATTTCGATGTATATGTGGTAAACAAATGAATCCGAATCTGTACTCAGTACTCTGATTTATCAAAGGCCAATGTGTGAAAAACTTTCTTTGCAATACCATCTACCCATGACACCTCTTTCAAGGAATTACAGATCTGTATTCCCAGATCCTTCATCTACTGTACTCCCCAGTGCTCTACCATTCACTGTGCATATTGTACAATTGTTGATCTTCCCAAAGTGCAACACCTCACACTTGTCTGCATTAAATTCCATCTGCCATTTTTCTAGCTGGTCCAGAACCCACTACAAGTGTTGATAGCCTTCCTTGCTATTCATTACACTTCCAATCTTAGTGTTATCCACAAAATTACTGATCCAGTTTATCACATTACCATGCAAATTATTAATATAGATGACAAACAACAGACCCAGCAATGAGCTCTGTGGCACATTACTAGTCACAGGTCTTCAGTCAGAGAGGCAACCATCTACTACCAATTTCTGGTTTCTCCCACTAAGCTAATGTTGAATCTAATTTATTACTTCACCTTAAATGCCAAGTGACTGCTCTTTCTGGACCACCCTCCAATATGGGACTTTTTCCAAAGACCTTGCTAAAGTTCATGTAGACCACACCCATTGCCTTTCCTTTATCAACTTTCCTGGTAACGTCAAAAAACTCAATTAGATTGGTTAGACACAAACTACCACACACAAAACCATGATCCCTAATCAGACCCTGTCTATCCAAATACTCATATATACCATCCCTTAGAATACCTTCCAATAATTTACCCACTATTGAATCCAGGCTCACTGGCCTATAATTTCCTGGCTTATTTGTAGGGTTTTTCTTGAACAGAACATTAGCTGTCCTGCAGCTCCCAGACACCTCACCAGTGGCCAGTACCTCTGCTGGGCTCCTGCATTTTCTGCACCAGCCTCCCAAAACGTGCAAGCAGACACCTTGACACACCCTGGAGACATATCCACCGTAACTTGACTCAAGACAGCAAACACTTCCTCTTTTGTAATCTGGATAGGGGCTCATGACCTAACTATTGTTTTGCCTTGGTTCTATACACTCTGTGCCCGTCACCCAAATAAACACAGATACAAAAAATCCATTTAAACTCTCCCCTCCTCTTCTGCTCCATGCATAGATGACCATTTTAATCTTCAAGTGGACCAATTTTGTCCCTTGTATCCTTATGTCTTCTGTTAGTCCTTCTCATTTCCCTTTTAAGCGTTCTCTTGTACTTCTTATATTTATCAAGCAGCTCATTTGTTTCTTGCTGCCTATACCTGCTGTGCACCTCTTTCTTCTTAACCAGTGCTCAATATTCCTCAAAAAACAAGGTTTACTACACCTTTTATTCTAACAGGAACCAATCCAGTCTGAACTCTCAACATTTCACTTATGAAGGCCTCCCACTTGCCAGAATACCAACTACCTGAATCCACACATGACAGATCCTTTTTGATGCCATCAAAATTCAACTTCAAGTTCAAAATTCAAAGTCTTTTGCCAATTGGCCTTTCTCCAATTTAGAACAACCCAAGGACCAATCTATCCCTCTGCAGAGTTATTTTGAAGCTAATGGAAATATGGTTCCTTAAGGTTGTCATAGCTGGAGAGGTGGTGGGTATAAGATCCCACTACCTATTAAAAGCTCCCAATGGTATGTGCCCAAATAGACTCTGACAACCAAGTCCAGCACCTGGCCTTAGCTACTAAACCCCACGGAACCATTTCAACTGACAGGCGTAGGGCAAAGACAGATAACTAGCACCTTAAAACCAGTCACTTTGGGCAGATGGGACTTGTCAGCTGTGGGTGGCAGCTCATCTAAGAGAATGCTGTGGGAGTAAACCCAGAGGAAAAATCTAGAGTTGGAGTTGCTTAACGCAGTCCTATGTTAAGTTCTACACTGACTGACAACTCCTGTGATGCCACTGGCACCAAACTATATTTGTCTCTGCTGTCTCTTTGGATTCACCAGCTCTGTGGAGCTGGGGAGATTGTAACATAGGTAACAGCTTGCTCTCCATAATCGTACTGTCCTGGCTTGCATATCACATAGACAACTAGGCCACACCATCCATGGCTAACCTCACAACAGACACCTCAAAATGGAATTTTGATCACCAAATTCAAAGTGTCCCCCTCCACACATTTCTATCATCTGCCCTGTCTTGTTTCCGGTATCACACTCTCTCTAGATGAGAACTACAGAAGAAAACTTTCCTAAGCACAATTAATAAACTCTATACCATCCAGAACACAAGAAATTCTGCAGATGCTGGAAATCCAAATCAATACACACAACATGCTGGAGGAACTCAGCAAGTCAGTCAGGCAGCTTCTATGGAAATGAATAAACAGTCGATATTTCAGGCCAAGGCCCTTCTTCAGGAGATGAAAGGAAGGGGGAATAAAAAGGTGGTGGGGGGGGAGGAGGATAGCTAGAAGGTGATAGGTGAATCCTGGTGGGTAGGAAAGATAAGGGCTGGAGAGGAAGGAATCTGATAGGAAAGGAGAATGAACATGGAGAAAGGGAATAAGGAGGGGCACCAAGTGAAGGAGATAAACAAGTGAGAAGAGGTAAGAGGCCAGAATAAGTTCCTCCAACATTTTGTGTGTGTTGCTGTACCCCACCCAGTCCTTTTACAGTACGAGAGTCCCAATCAATATTTGGAAAGTTAAAATCATTTACTATCACAGCCTTATTTTTTGCAACTATCTGCTGATTATTGAGTGATCTATAATATAATCCCATTATTGTGTTGTTCCCTCAGTTCCACCCATACCGCCTCAGTAGACGAGCTCTCCTATCTGAGCACTGCAGTGATATTTTACTTGACGAGTAATGCCACCCTTCCCCCTTTAATCCTCCCTTTCTATCACGTCTAAAACAATGGAACCATGGAACAATGAGCTGCTTGTCCTGCCCCTCCTGCAACCATTGGCTACAATATCATAAATCCTTATGCTGATTATAATCTAATTCCATCTGCCTTACCCACAATACTCCTTGCATTGAAATAGATACAACTCAGAACATTAGTTTCACCATGCTCAATCTTTTCGGTTACAATCTTTGTATGTAGGCTTAACATCTACTTTTCCCACAATCATTCCATAACTGCCATGGTTCCCATACTCCTGCAGCTCTAAGCACCCCTGGAGCAACACCAGCAAACCTTCCCCCCAAAGTTACTGGTTCCCCTCCAATTCAGGTGCAAACCATCCTATTGTACATGTCCCACCTTCCCTGGAAGACAGCCTAATGATTCAAGAATCTGAAGGCCGCTATTTTGCACCACCTCCTTAGCTACGTGGTAAACTGTATTATCTAACTATTCGTAGCCTCACTAGTATGTGGCATGGTTAGCAATCCAGGATCACGACAGTACTGGAGGTTCCATCCTTTAACTAAGCACCTAACTCTCATAACTCACTTTGCAGAATGCCATCACCCTCCCTGCCTATGTCATTGGTATCAATGTGGACCATGGCATTAAAATCCAATAGCAACAGCGTCTGGGATCTCATGCTTCACAGAAAGTCCCAACAGGCCCTGCTGGCTCTTTAAATCTGGTGCTAATATCCACAAACAACAACTTCCACAATCTCCAGCTCTGCAGAGATCTTTTCTGAAGCAGGACCTTACTCAGGAATGGTTCTCGACTATTTTTATATAAGCAATCTCAACTATCCTAGTGAGATGAGGAAAATAGATTCTCTAACAATATGTAATCAATATACATTAAAAACAAAGCTGTGTGTGTTTTGCATGCACTAAAATGGAACTTTTGGTCTCCAATGGGAGTTGCATGCTGATCAATGGGGATGGCATTGATCCTCAAGGAACTCTACGGCAGCTCCAAAACAAACCATTCTGAGCAGGAGGACAACATGAGGGAAGAGGATATACAGATCTAACATATGTGTGGAGGTGCCACACGGTGACCATCGGCCCTGACTAACACCAAAACTGCAAGTGCTCCTACTGAGAGGTGCAGGGATGACTGATAATGCAGTGATTGCTGCACTATCATGAATCTATTTAAGGGTAGTAATGAGGTTTCAAGTATCTTGAGCACTGAAAATAGAGATTGACAGGTGTGTTTTGTAAGTCATTTTTGATAAACATCCTTTAATTTATCACTTCGATCTCAACACAATGTGCTATTACCTTTATGAAAGTTGCTGGTGAACGCAGCAGGCCAGGCAACATCTCTAGGAAGAGGTGCAGTCAACGTTTCAGGCCGAGACCCTTCGTCAGGACTAACTGAAGGAAGAGTGAGTAAAGGATTTGAAAGTTGGAGGGGGAGGGGGAGATCCAAAATGATAGGAGAAGACAGAAGGAGGAGGGATGGAGCCAAGAGCTGGACAGGTGATAGGCAAAAGGGATACGAGAGGATCATGGGACAGGAGGTCCGGGAAGAAAGACAACGGTGGGGGACCCAGAGGATGGGCAAGGGGTATATTCAGTGGGACAGAGGGAGGAAAAGGAGAGTGAGAGAAAGAATGTGAGTGAGAGAGAAAGCTGGATCTCCCAGTGGCCACACATTTTAATTCCACATCCCATTCCCATTCTGACATGTCTATCCACGGCCTCCTCTACTGTAAAGATGAAGCCACACTCAGGTTGGAGGAATAACACCTTATATTCCGTCTGGGTAGCCTCCAACCTGATGGCATGAACATCGACTTCTCTAACTTCTGCTAATGCCCCACCTCCCCCTCGTACCCCATCTGTTACTTATTTTTATACACACATTCTTTCTCTCACTCTCCTTTTTCTCCCTCTGAATATACCGCTTGCCCATTCTCTGGGTCCACCCCCCCCCCCGTCTTTCTTCCCGGACCTCCTGTCCCATGATCCTCTCGTATCCCTTTTGCCTATCACCTGTCCAGCTCTTGGCTCCATCCCTCCCCCTCCTGTCTTCTCCTATCATTTTGGATCTCCCCTTCCCCCTCCAACTTTCAAATCTCTTACTCACTCTTCCTTCAGTTAGTCCTGACGAAGGGTCTCGGCCTGAAACGTCAACTACGCCTCTTCCTAGAGATGCTGCCCGGCCTGCTGCGTTCACCAGCAACTTTTATGTGCATTGCTTGAATTTCCAGCATCTGCAGAATTCCTGTTATTTGCGTTTATTACCTTTATGACAAAGGTTGTAAGTTGCACCCAAAGGCTCTAAGTTTTTAAACATGCAACATGTAATGTCATTAGGTGTGCAACTCATCCAGGAAAAAATATTAGTCACATGTGGATGTACTTTCCAGTGAAGACAATTTTCCATTGAGTACATTTTAACCCAGATGTGATAAATTGTATGAATCACTTTGGTTAGATTTGTATTCTTCAATAATTTGCTTATTGCAGCTCAACTCTTCTGGTTGGTTTTCCAAGGTCCTGTAACAACTAACTGTGGTTGGCATTTCAGCTAAATAATCAGTTTCCACATTCATTTCCAGCAGGACTAATGTCTACCCCAGCAATCACAAGTTTTGTCTTCAAAACTACTCTGCTATAGCCACTGTCAATATAGTTTGTTGAAGAGGACCAGATAACTTAACACAGGATTGCCCTACTCACCTTGAATTAGCAAGTTCGTGCCTATAAAAAGTATTCATCCTTCCCCAGAAGTTTTCATATTTTATTGCCTTATAGCATTGAATCACAGTGGATTTAATTTGGCTTTTTTGACACACATCAACAGAAAAGACTCTTTTGTGTCAAAGTGAAAACAAACTTCTACAAATTGGTGTAAGTTTATTACAATTATTAAACAGCAAATAATTGATTGCATAATTACTTACCCCCTTCATCAGTATTTAGTAGATGTACCTTTGACAGCAATTACACTCTTGGGTCTGTGTGGATAGGTCTCTATCAGCATTACACATCTGGACACTGCAATCTTTCATTAAAAAACTGCTCAAGCTCTGTCAGATTGCATGGGAATTATGAGTGAACAACCCTTTCCAACTCCAGCCACAAATTCTCGATTGGATTCAGGTCTGGTCTCTGATTTGGCCACTCCAGGACATTAATTTTGTTGTTTTAAAGCCATTCCTGTATAGCTTTGGCTTTATGCTTGCAATCATTGTCTTGCTGGAAAACAAATCTTCTCCCAAGTCACAGTTCTCTTGCAGACTGCGTCAGGTTTTCCTCCAGGATTTCCCTGTATTTTGCTGCATTTTACCCTTACGTTCACAAGCCTTCCAGGGCCTGCTGCAGTGAAGCATCCCCACAGCATGATGCAGCCACCAACATGCTTCACAGTAGGGATGGTGGGTTTTTGATGATGTGTGGTGTCTGGCTTACGCCAAACATAGCATTTAGTCTGTTTGTCAAAAAGCTCAATTTTGGTTTCATTAGACCATAGAACCTTCTTCCAACTGACTTCAGAGTCTCCCACGTGCCTTCTGACAAACTCCAGCTGAGATTTCATGTTTTTTTTTCAACAGTAGCTTTCTCTTTGCCACTCTCCCATAAAGCTGCGACTAGTGAAGCACCTGGGCAACAGTTGTTATATGCGCAGCCTCTCCACTGAAGTTTGTAACTCCTCCAGAGCTGTCATAGGTCTCTTGGTGGCCTCCCTCACTAGCCCCTTCTTGCACAGTCACTCAGTTTTTGAGGTCGGCCTGCTTTGGGCAGATTTACAGCTGTGCCATAGTCTTTGCATTTCTTGATCATTGACTTAACTGTACTCCAAGGGATATTCAGTGACTTGCCAATTTTCTTGTGTCCATCTCATGATTTATGCTTTTCAATAACCTAATCATGGGGTTGCTTGGAGTGTCGTCTTCTCTTCATGGTGCAGTTTTTGCCAGGATACTGAGGCTATGTCCACACTAGACTGGATAAATCCATAACCAAAGCTTTTTCTCTTCGTTTTGACCCTCTGTCCACACTGAAACGGCATTTTCCTCCCCCGAAAACGGAGCTTTTCTAAAACGTTCTCCAGAGTGTGTAAATTTGAAAACGCCGGTTGGCCGTTGTAGTGTGTACGGGGTAACCGGCTAATTTTAAAAACGCCGTCATGACGTGCCGGAACAGATGGTGGCGGCAGCGCGGCATTTCATTGTTTTCTTGAAAGCAACCTCCAACACCACAACAACAATATCTGACAATAGATGTGCAACAGCCTAATGTAACATTGTGTGGAAATACAAGATAACACCAATACAGAAATGTTTTATACATTTAACAAGGCGCTTTATTCGTCATGGTCCCTTCTGGCAATCCCCCACCTTACTATTTACCTCAGGAATTGGGCCTCAATCCCCTCATTTAATTTCCAATCATTCCCAGGTTCCACTAACTACGCACACCTGCTTTCCATCAGAAAATACAGGATAAAGACCCTGTGATCACAACAAGGAGCTGCCAGTTTGTTGGTCGACTCCAGTGTGAGTAACCTCATTTCATGGTTCTTAGGACTGTTAGTTCTAAGTCTAGCATCACTCTTGGATTCTCTTCAAACCCAAGACTTCGGGTAAAAACTCTCCTGGAAACTGATTCCATGTCCGACTCTGCCCCCGTGTCCGTGTTCTGCACTTGGGTTCGTCCACTGCCACGCTCGTGTAACATTATTAATGTATTGCTTGTGCAAACATTCAATAGATGCAATTGTCACTTTTGTCCAGTAACTCATTTTATTGCACATGTCAAAGACAGCAAAGTAATACACAAAGACATGGCAAAAGTAAAGGCAAACAAATGAGGTAACAGCAAATTCCACTTTTACCCAGTAACAAGCCTTATTGCATTTAGTTGTAGCTGTCGTCCCTTTCATCAGTAAAGAGACTATGGCTGTAGGAAATGTTTCTGGACAACTGCACACCAAGTCTTTCGTCTGCAACTGGACAAACGCGCACCAAGTATACCATTTCCTCTTCGCTTGTTTTCTGTGTGTCCCGCACATGCCCAGTAGGAGATGTGCCCAAATATCCATTCTAATGTGGACGGAGGTATTTTGAAAAATGCCTGGTGTGGACGCCTATCGTTTTTATGCGAAACCAGCATTTTCAAAATTATCTGCTCTAGTGTGGACGTAGCCTGACTCACCAGCAGTTGCACCTTCCAGACACATGTATTTTTACTCCAATCAATTGAAACACCTTGACTGCACATCGGTGATCTCCATTTAACTAATTATGCAACTTCTAAAACCAACTGACTGCACCAGTGATGAGTTGGTGAGTCATATGAGATTATGAGAACACTCAGTCATCATTTATTGTCATTTAGAAATGCATGCATGTATTAAGAAATGATACAATGTTCCTCCAGAGTGATATCACAGAAAAACAGGACAAACCAAAGACTAACACTGACAGAACCACATAATTATAACATATAGTTACAGCAGTGCAAAGCAATACCATATTTTGATAAAGAGTAGACCATGGGCATGGTAAAAAAAAATCTCAAAGTCCTGATCAACTCCCGAGTCCCCGATAACAGGCGGCAAAAGGGAGAAACTCCCTGCCATAAACCTTCAGGCACTGACAACTGCCGATGCATTGGAAGCACCCAACCGCAACCGACATCTGAAAACTTCGTGCCTCCGACCAGCCTTTCTGACACAGCCTCCCGAGCACCTTCAACCTTGCCCCAGCTGCCGAAACAAGCAAAGCCGAGGATTCGGGGCCTTCTCCTCTGGAGATTCTGAACCACACAGTAGCAGCGGCAGCGAAGTGGGCATTTCAGAAGTTTCTCCAGATGTTCCTCCGTACTCTCACATCTGTCTCCATCAAATCAGAATTGTGCACGGTCCCCTACTTGACACATAACAAATATCATTCACCGGAGTGGCCGCGCGCGCGCTGCCATCTTCTCCTCCCTTTCCTATTAAAGGAGGTAAATACATATGCAATCAATTATTTTATGTTTTACATTTGCAATTTATTTAGCTAACTTTGTAGAGATCTGTTTTCACTTTGACAAGTATTTTTCTGTTGATCACTGTAAAAGAGCCAAATTAAATCCACTGTGATTCAATGTTGTATAACAATAAAACATGAAAACTTCTGGGGCTGGGGTAGGGGGCTTGGTGAATACTTCTTATAGGCACTGTACTTGATGAAGCAACAAAGTAATTGAAAGGATAAAATACAACCAGTTTGTAAGTGAATTCCAAGTTTGCATTACCCAATCCCAATCAATTGCTCTGAAAAATCTAAATAACACCTGCTCTAATGTACCATCCCATAAATGTCTGTAGTCATCTGGGATTTCACTAATTTAGATTCAGAGAAACCCGTTGGAGCACAAATACTGCTTATTGTTAATTTTTATCATGGTGTGGTGATGTGGGAGGGCGATTGCAAGATTGTCTACAAATCTGGGTGTGGCTTGTTTGGGGTTCGCCAACTCATCAGAAAGTTTAACAAGATCATTCTCGATGACTTCAAGAAAAAATTCTGTTAAGTATATTAATTAGATTTGATATAACTTATGAATAGAACATTATGGAAAAAAAATGCTTCAATGAATCTTATACAGATTATGCAGGTTATTTGAAGTTTGAGACACTATTTTTGCCAGAATTCCCAAATACAAGTACTGTGTGCATACAAAGGGTGTTCTGAATCATCAAAAAACCTGAGGGCACTTTATAATCCAACAACTAAATCTACCTCAAACTGTATTCAATCGCTTCCAAAGTTACAAAGACAGACAGGCTCCAAGATAACCAAATTTGCATGGGAGTGCTGCTGCAATTTGTCAACTGAAAGTAAAGAACCTGCTTTGGCTAAGGTAGTGAATTGCAGCTTTATTTATTTATTTGGGCTCTAAATAAATGATTTTAGGGATACATTACAGAATAGGCCCTTCTGCCCCTTTGAGCAGCACTATCTAGCAACTCCCGACAACCCTGATTTAACGCTAATCTAATCACGGCACAATTTACAATGACCGATTAACCTATCTAGAACGTCTGTGGGAAGAAACTAAAGACCTGGAGAAAACCCATGCATTCCAAGGGGAGGATGTACAGACTCCTTACAGAATACACCAGGACTGAACTCTGAACTGCGATGCCCCGAGTTGTAATATCATTGCGTTAACCGCTACGCTACTGTGGCCCCCATAGGTAGTTATGAAGGAGTCTTACCCCAGTAAATGTTCGCTCTCGGAATGTATTATTGAACCAAATTGATTAGTCAATAACAAATTACAGGAAGAGATACTGCATAGGAACAGGTACTTTAGCCCAGAGTCTGTAACCATCATCCAGCTTTTATTCTGCGTACATTCTCATTAATCCCCACCACTCACCAACACATTAGGGGAAAGTTACAACAGCCAATTAGCTTACCAACCTGTCAACAGACCATTTCTGCCACCTTCAAAGAGACTGCACCACCAGACATATTTTCCCAGCAACCCACACAAAATGCTGAAGGAACTCAGCAGGCCAGGCAACATCTACGGAAACGAGTACAGTTGACATTTCGGGCTGAAACCCTTCACATGGACTGGAGAAAAAAAGATGAGAAGCCAGAGTAAGAAGGTGGGGGAGAGGAGGAAGAAATACAAGGTAGTAAGTAGTCGGTGAGGGATGAAGTAAAGAGATGGGAAGCTGATTGGTGAAAGAGAAGGTTTGAAGAAGTGGGAATCTGATTGGAGAGGACAGAAAGCCACTGAAGAAAGGAAGGGAGAGGAGCACCAGAGGGAGGTAAGGAGATAAGGTGAGCGAGGGAAATGGGAATGGGGAATGGTGAAGGAGAGGGGGAGGGGCCATTATTGGAAGTTCAAGAAATCAATGTTAATGCCACCACATTGGAGGTGACCCAGGCAGAATAAAAGGTGTTTCTTCTCCAACTTAAGTGTGCCCTTATTGTGGCAGTAGAGGAGGCCATGTCAGAATGGGACTGAGAAGTGGAATTAAAATAGGTGGCCTCTGGGAGATCCCACTTTTTCTGGCAGATGGAGCATAGGTGCTTGACAAAGCAGTCTCCCAATCTACATCCGGTCTCACTGATATACAGCAGGTCCCACTGGGAGCGCCAGATACAGTAGATGATCCCAACAGACTCACAGGTGAAATGTCACCTCATCTGGAAGGACTGTTTGTGGCCCTAAATGGTGGTGAGGGAGGAGGGAGGAGGTGGAGGTGCATTTGTTCTGTTTGCAAGGATAAGTGCCAGGAGAGAGATGAGTGGGGAGGGACGAATGGACAAGGGAGTTGTGAAGGGAGCAATTCCTGCAGAAAGCAGAAAGTGGGGTGGGGGGAGGGAAAGATGTGTTTGGTGGTAGCATCCTGTTGGAGGTGGTGGAAGTTTTGGAGAATTATGTGCTGGACGTGGAGACTGACGGGGAGGTAGGTGAGGACAAGTGGAACCCTATCCCTGATGGAGTGGTGGTAGGATAGGGTGAGGGCAGCATTGGTAGCGGAGGAAGGGAAGACTCGTTCTTTGAAGGAGGAGGACATCTCCTTAGTTTTGAAATGAAAAGCCTCATCCTGCTTCTCACAGCTACCTGGGCTATAGCTCTTCCCACTCTGTTACTTGTAAAAAATGCCATCCCCTTCTCTCAATTCCTCCATCTTTGCTGCATCTGCTCCCAGGATGAGGCCACACTCAGATTGGAGGAATAACACCTTATATTCCATCAGGGTGGTTCCCAACTGATGGCAGGAACATTGATTTCTTGAACATCTGGTAATTGCAACCCCCCCCCCGTTCACTTTTCGCCATTCCCATTTCCCTTGCTCACCTTATTTCCTTACCTGCCCTGCCCATCGCCTCCCTCTGGTACGCCGTCCCCTTTTCTTTCTTCCATGGCCTTCTATCAGATTCCCCCTTCTCCAGCCCTTTACCTCTTTCACCAATCAACTTCCCAGCTCTTTACTTCACCACTCCTCCTCCCAGTTTCACCTCGGATTTGTTCTTCCCTTCCCTCTACCTTCTTACTTTGATCTCATCTTTTTTTCTCAGTCTTGAGGAAGGGTCTTAGCCCGAAATGTCAACTGTTTATTCCTTCCCATAGATGCTGCCTGGCCTACTGAATTCCTCCAGCATTTTGTGTACATTGCTTGCATTTCCAGCATCTGCAGATTCCTCATTTGTGATTAGACATATCTTCCCCTCTACTTCACTTTCAGCATTTTGTAGTAACCAATCCCTTTCATGACTTTCTGACCCACTTTTCCGTTTTTACCAAACACTTCACTTTTTGTGACACTTTCCCTTGCAACTATACACAATACACTGCATGCCCTATCACCTCCAGCCTTCCCATGCAGGGGCTCAGCACTTCACTTGAACTTCTCCTCAACCATGTACTTTATTTACTGTTCACCATGTGTCTCCATTACATTGGAGAAATCAAATATAGTTTGGGTGATTGCTTTCCAGAATACCTGCATTTAGTTCATAGCCAGAGAGTGCTGAATTTGTGGAATTCATTGGTATATCTACGGCAGGGGTTAATATTAGTGAGGGCATGAAGGGAGATTGGGGCTGACAGGGAAAATTTCAGCCATGATGAAATGGCAGAGCAGACTTGATGGGCCAAGTGACCTAATTCTGCTCCTATGGTCTTATACGCAAACCCGGCTGCCGGGTACCATGACTGCTCATTCCTCTCTTGGTCTGCGGATCTCTGCATAGTCAGCAAGGCCTACTGCAAGCTCAGGGAACAGTACCATATTTTCTGTCTGAGCACACTGCAACATTCTGGACTCAATAGTGAATTCTACAAATTCAGGCAACCTAATCCCTCGCTTGCTTTTTGTCCCCTTCCTGTTTTTGGCTTTGGGACAGAGGTTCCACATGTCCTCCCGCTGTGCATTTCGCAACTTCCACATTTTGTCTGGATATTTTTGTCTCACACTCTAACTGCTCCCATTCATCCACTGACCAGTTAATCTTGTTTAAAGCTGATACACATGGTCTCCTGGTTTTACCCCATCAGAGATCCTCAGCAGCCACCCCCCCATCTTCCCTGCAGACTTACAAAAGCTTCTTTTGTTTCCTTCTCATTTCTGATGAAGGGTCTTTGACCCTAGACATTAACTGTTTCTCTCTGCACAGAATTCCACATGCTTGACCTGCTGGATATTTGCAACATTTCTGTTTTTGTTTTAATCTACTGGTTTAAGCTTTCCAGTTTTTGGGATCTTTTAGTGGTGGCAGAATCTGGAGGGAATGATGAGGAATGCAGTAAACTTTGGGATCAGTGACCATAATTCTATTAGTTATAAAATGTTTAAGCTGAAGAATAGCACTGGTTCAAAAGTTCAGTAGTCCTAAATTGAGGCAATGTTAGTTTTCAAAACAGGAACTTGCAAAGGTTGGCTGGGAAAGGCCATGAGTAGGTAAAGGGACACCTGGGAGGTTTTTAAGAATGAGATGAGGAGCATTAAGGACCAATGTGCTCCTGTTATTGTGAAGGGCAAGGCTGACAGTATTAGAGACCCCTAGCTGATGAATGATATTGAGCCTCTGATCAAGAAAAAGTTCAAAGTACATTTATTATCAAAGTATGTATGCAGTATACAACCCTGTGATTTATCTTCCTACAGGCAGCCACAAAACAATGAAACACCATGGAACCTGTTCAAGGAAACCATCAAACACCCAAAGTGCAAAAATAAAGAACAAATCCCACAAACATCAAAAAAAAAACACAGAATATAAAAGATCAAACCACAAAGTCCTTGACCAGAAATGTTCAGTTTAGTTCAGCTCATTTCAATTTAGCGTTGTATTGTTTGTTGACTGCAGGCCACAGAGCCTGCATATCAAAATAGCAAAAATAAAAAGGAGTAAGCAGAAACACATACAAGATGAACTAAAGAGTCCTGGGTCCTGGGAAAGGTTTGTAGACTGGATTCAAATTGAATACTCAGTTTTAAGTACAGAATGACAAAGAATTTTTATATAAAGAATGTTAAATTGTTTATTTTTTACCAAGATTGGCGATTTTGTGTACTGTGTGAAAGATTGTTAAAGGCTACAGTGGGATACAGATCAATTGAAGAAATGGGTTGAGAAATGGCAGATGATGTTTTACTCAACTAAATGTGAGGTGTTACACTTTGGGAGATCAAATATAGAGGTCTGTACGTTGTTAATGGTAGGACCCTTAACAGTGTTGATGCATCTTGGGGTCCAAGTCCACAGCTCCCTGCATTTTCTAGGGTGATAAAGATGGTGTATAACATATTTGCCTTTATTTGTCAAGGCATTTGAGTTCAAGAGTTGGGAAGTTACATTGCTGTTTCATAAAACTCAAGTTAAACTGAATCTGGAGATTGCATCCAATTCTGGTCACCTTTATAGGAGGTATTGGAGAGGGTGCACAAGAGGCTTAAAAGGATCCTGCCTAGATTAGCGATCATATCTATTAGGAAAGGATAGACAAGTGTGTGTTGTTTTCTGTGGAGTGGAGGAGGCTGGGGGCAGACCTCATAGATGGTTATGAGAGACATAAATAAAGAGAACGGTATCTTTTTTCTAGGTTATAAATGTCTAAAACTCAATGGCCTCTTCCTGTGTTCTACTGTTCCATGTTCTGTGATCTATGAATGCCTTACTTTAATTGTTCTCCAGTTACATTCTATTGCATAGTGTGTAAAACAGCAGTTAGCTTTGGGAGCCTGACTTGCAAGATGAAATCATGTTCAAAGCAGACAGACCAATGGGATTCCTTAGCAGTGCGTTCCTTTGCTCTTTGTTGCATGTAATTATGTTTCAGAATTTCACATCATTTGAAGTCTGCAACACTCATGTTGAATGGCTCTGGGTGAATACTTGAAACAAATTAGTTCAACTGTTTAAATATCTTGGAATTTGAACACCCACAAGCTACTTCAACCAAAGGCAAACTTCTATTGGGAGCACATGTTAAGTTTTAAACAAATTGTACCCTTTAGCACAAATAAGGGGAAAGAATTGAGTTCATGTAACATAGTAAGTTTATTACGTGTTTGTGCAACTAATTCAATTAATTGTTGAAATATTGGATGTAAGAAGATAATTAACCTACTGATCTTCTCTCTTAATTACAGTACGTAATGGTTATCTTTCTCTGAGCAATGCTTCCTGTCAAAGACAAAAACGTGCAGAAAGAACTAAACGTTTCCTTCTTGGGTTTAATGTCTTCCTGTTAGTCCCCTTTTTCTGTATATTAAATATACACAGATGGTCAAAATACAACCAGTTCAGAATGTCATCCTCTTCAAAGAAATTATTTATGAGCTAAGTAATTCAATTCAACAGAAACAGCTTATGAACTTATATTTTATATTTCTGTATATACATTTGAAAGCAGATTGATAGGCTACATATAAATGCATCAATACTCTTTTTGGCTTACTGGCCAAATCATACATTATCACTGATTAGACTGTCCACTTTGATACAAAGGCAGCTACCAAATGAAATCTAGGTTAAGAGCTCAAATTTAACTTAGTTATTAACTTCATTAAAATGAACTAGTCTTTCATTTTTTTCTATAAGAGTACTCTGGCAGTGTGGGAATGATTGCAACGTACACAATTATTAAGTACATGAAAAATATGTGGAAAGATATTACAGATGAAAGCCAATATGCAAATGAAAAGAAAGAGGCATATAAGACTCATAACTTAAAAAAACAAATTAAAGAGTATCTTTGGGGGAACAGACCATTTAGAAGAGTAAAGTTGTATTTGTCAGTGAGGGAATGCAGAGGCACTAATTGAGAACTTTGCCTCAGGCTTTACAGAGGAAGGTAGAAAGTGGGGCAGTAAAATTACCTGAGCAGGATGTGGAGGAGCCAGCACTAAAATGTTCAAAAGGAGCAAAAGTAGAAGGTAATTATGCCCAGATGGCATGCATTTGAAAGCAGTGAAGGAAATTAGGGAAGAGTTAGTAGAGACACAAGCTGTGGGCTACAGAAAGAGAAGTAATAAATGGAGTGGTCACATAGAGTTCAAGGAGTTGAAAAGTGAAGTCCTATTTTGGGTTAAACAAGTGAAATGCAAATTCAATGAAATTCTGGTTTTGAATGCAAAAATTAACTCAATATGTTATTAAAACTACAGCTAAATCAGTGCATGCAGTTCCAAGCTCAGGGATATTTGGCAAAGGGTATGCGACAATTCTACAGTCGTATGGCACTGAACTACAGTAGGCCATTAGGCCCACCACGTCTATGCTGCCCATTGTATCTATCTGCATTAATCCCAGCTACCTATGTTAGATTCAGAGGTTTCGACGTTGAGCCAAGTCAAGTACTCATGTAATTGCTTTAAGTATCGATTACAATGAAACAATAAAAAAATAGAACTTGTTCATGGGAGTAGAAAAAGATTGAAAGCCAATAGAATTGTAATCCTCAGAGACTTTGAAATTCAGATGCAAAGAACGCATTTAAGATCTCCCTCATCTGCTTTGGCTCCACACATGGATTACCATTCTGATCTTCCAAAGGACCAATTTTGTTCCTTGCAATCCTTTTGCTCTTAACATATCTGTAGAACCCCTTAGGATTCTCCTTCACTTTGTCTGCTGGAACCTCTTCACGCCTTCTTTTAGGCCTAATTTCTTGGACTCCACAAGCACCTCATTTGTTCCTACTTGCCTATACCTGCTAGGCACCTCCTTTTTTCTCTTAACCAGAGCCTCAGTATCTCTTGAAAACCAAGGCTCCCTACACCTGTCATCTTTACCTTATTCTGACAGGCACATACAAGCTTTGTACTCTCGAAATTTCACTATTGAAGGCCTCCCACTTAACAAGTACACCTTTGCCAAACAACAGCCTGTCCCAATGCATACTTGCCAGTTCCTTTCTGATGCCATCAAAGTTGGACTTTCCCCAATTTAGAATCTCAACCAGCAGGCGAGACCTATCTCTTTGCATATTTACATGGAAAGTGGTCACTTGACGCAAAGTGTTCCCTACACAAACTTCTGTCACCTGCCCTGTCTCGTTCCCTATTAGCAGATCCAGTATCGCACATTCTCTCGCTGGGTCTTCTACATACTGATGAAGGAAACTTTCCTGAACTCCTTCCCACCTAGTCCTTTTACAATATGGGATACCCAGTCAATATGTGTAAAGTTAAAATCACCCACTTTAACAATCTTATGTTTCTTTTAACAGCTTGCAAACTCTTTACAAATTTGCTCCTCTAAATCCGAAGGACTGTTAAGTGGTCTGTAATATAGCCCCATTAATGTGGTCATACCTTTCTTATTTCTCAGTTCCACCCATAACGCCTCCCTAGTCGAGTTCTTCAGTCTGTCCTGATGAGCAATGCCACGACATTTTCCCTGACCAGTAATGCCACCCCTCCTCCTTTAATCCCTCCCACTTGTTCATGCCTAAAACAATGACACCCCACAATACCAAGCTGCCAGTCATGCCCCTCCTGCACCTCAGACTCACTAATGGCTACAACGTGTTGATCCATGCCCTGAGCTCATCCGCCTTTCCTATGATACATAGGTTGTGGGAATACTTCAATGATAGGGCAAGTGAAGTTGAATTAAGTTATCCCCTTTGGTTTAAGAGTCTGATGGTAATAATAAATATTTCTGAGCCTGGTGTCTCCTGATGGCATAAATAGTGGAAATCCCAAGTCCATCATGAGTAAAGCCATCCCCATCATTGAACAGATCTACACAGAGCATTGTCACATGAAAGTAGCATCCATCAGGGACCCCCAGCAGCCAGAACATGCTCTCTTCTCGCTGCTCCCACCAGGAAGAAGGTATAGGTGCCTCAGGACTCACACCATCAGGTTCAGGAAAAGTTATTATCCTCAACCATTAGGCTCTTGAACTAAAGGAGATAACTTCACTTACTCTCACTTGCCACATCACTGAAATGTTCCCACAACCTATGGACTTACTTTCAAGGACACTTAATTTCATGTTCTCAATATTCATTGCTAATTTATTTATTATTATTTTTGTTTTTTTCAGCTCAATCTGGTTAAACCACAGGCATGGGTATAACGAAGCATACTCATTTCTCAATTTATAGGAACTTTCGGACTATCCTAGTGCTGTTTAGTACTGTGGCTTTCTGAAGATATACATAAAATACTGCCGTGCAGGCCTAATTGTTTAATGCTACTGTGTAGTGACTTTGGGATGATACTAGCTATAGATATTACAATTGGAACAATAGTCTTTCAAGTTCCTCTTTAAGTTCAGCATATTTCTGGTATGTTTCACTTATTGATTTCTGTATGTTGTGTGTATTTGGAATGGCTCTACCTATTAAGTAAGTTGTGGAGTGTTCTTGCTTGTTTATCCTGTAATATCATATCTGGACCGTTATTATGGATTGTTCTAGCTAAAATAATGGATTGGTCAAAATATAATTTGTAGTACTCCAACTCTAAACCTGAAGTAAGTTAAGGTGTTTTTCATGAGTTTGTATTTGAAAGTAAGATTTTGGGGAATGATGTTTGCCACTTGATTGTAAGTAATCAGATTGAGTTAAACTGCTACAGGATCCTGTAATGTCTTGGATTGTTTCTGCTTTCTCTTGGCATTTTCTGTATTTATCATCTTGAATTTGTTGGTCTTTCATTATGAATGTTTCATAATTTTCTGTATTAAACACCTGCTCCTGTATTGCCACCAGGAATCCCTGTTTCTGGGAAAAGGTCTTCAACTCTGAGCCAGGCATTTGACGTTTCCTTGTTGACATCTAGTCTGCTCAGAATGTGGGGATGTCTTCCATGGAGGGTCAGGCTCTTCCATTGGTTAACTTCCTCTTCTATAGTGATAATTTCTTCATTTTTCTGGGTTGTGCTTTCATTTAAATTCAGTGGCGTGTACTTCTTAGCAGAATTGCATTTGTATTCATTGATGGAAATATATCCATCCTTAGAAGGTTTATATGACTTGGGTAATTTTTAAAAATATACCTGTTATTCCTCTTCCTCCTTCTGTCCAAGGCAGTGTTAATCTAAGAGGGTTTGAGTGCACATCATTTTCTAAAATTTGTCATTTCAATTCTTATTTTTCTTTGTAAATTTTCCAGATCTGTTTTGGAGTAAGATATTATGCCAACACAATATATTAATATGGGTATAGCGGAAGTGTTTATTGCCTTTGTTGTATTTTTACTATTGAGCTGTTTACCAAATTTTTTGAAGTTTGAAGTAAATTCTGTTGAAAGTTTTCTCTTTATCTTTTTCTTTGCTTGTTGAGATCTCAAATACTTATACAAGACCATAAGACCATAAGATATAGGATCAGAATTAGGCCATTTGGTCCTCGTGGCTGCTCTGCCATTTCATCCCGGCTGATCCATTTTTTTCCCCAGCCTCAGGGTCTCCTGTCTTCCCCCATATCCCTTCATGCCCTGACCATTCAAGAATATATCAACTTGTGCCTTAAACATACATAAAGACTTGGCCTCCACAGTTGCCTGTGGCAAAGAATTCCACAGATTAACCACTCTCTGGCAAGGAATTCCTCTTAATCTCTGTTCTAAAAGGACACTCTTCTATCCTGAGGCTGTGTCCTCTGGTTTTAAGACACTCCCACCATAGGAAACATCCTCTCCACATCCACTCTATCAACACCTTTCACCATTTGGTAAACTTCCATGAGTCATCCCTCAGTGTTCAGATTTTCAGTGAATACAGGTTCCAAGCCATCAAGTGCTCTTTATATGAGAAGCCATTCAATTCTGCAATCATTTTTGGGATCATCCTTTGAACTCTCTCCACTTTCAGCACATCCTATCTAAGAGGACCAAACCTGCTCACAATACTCTAAGTGAGGCCTCAACAGTGCTTTATAAAGTCTCAACATTATATCCTTGCTTTTATATTCTAGTCCTCTTGACATGAATGCTAAAATTGAATTTGCTTCCTCACAACATACTCAACCAGCAAATTAACCTTCAGGGAAGCTTGCACAAGGACTCCCAAATTCCTTTGCGTCTCAGATTTTTGTATTTTCTCTCCATTTAGAAAATAGTCAACCCTTTCATTTCTTCTACCAAAGTGCATGACCATACACTTCTTGACACTGTATTCAATCTGCCACTTCTTTGCCCATTCTCCTAATCTGTCTGCCCTCTTGTAGCCTATTTCCTTAAACCTATATACCCCTCCACCCATCTTCATAACATCTACAAACTTTGCAACAAATCTATCAATTCCATCATCCAACATATAACGTAAAAAAAAACGGTCCCAACACAGGCCCCTGTGGAACACTACTAGTCACTGGCAGCCAATCAGAAAAGGCTCCCTTCATTCCCACTCTCTGTTTCCTGCCAATCAGCCACTGCTTTATCCATGCTAGGATCTTTCATGTAATACCATGGGCTTATAGCTTGTTAAGCAGCCTCGTGTGGTACTAGTCAAAGGCCTTCTGAAAATCCAAGTAAACAACATCAGCCGATTCTCCTTTGTCTATCCTGCTTGTTATTTCTTCAAAGAATTCCAACAAATTTGCCAGGCAAGATTTTCCCTTGAGGGAGACACTCCCACCATAGAAAACATCCTCTCCACATCCACTCTACAATGAGTCCACAACTTTCCCTTGTAGTAGAACAGAGGGATCCAGGAATAATGGTTCATAGTTCCCTGAAAGTGTAATCTCATGTGGATAGGGTGGTGAAGAAAGCTTTTGGTATGCTGGCCTTTATAAATCAGAGCATTGAGTATAGGAGCTGGGATGTAATGTTGAAATTGTACAAGGCACTGGTGAGGCAAAATTTGGAGTATTGTGTACAGTTCTGGTCACTGAATTATAGAAAAGATGTCAACAAAATTGAGAGAGTACAGAGAAGATTTACTAGAATGTTACCTGGGTTTCACCTCCTAAGTTAAAGAGAAAGGTTGAACAAGTTAGGTCTTTATTCCTTGGAGCGTAGAAGGTTGAGGGGGGACTTGATAGAGGTATTTAAAATTATGAGGAGGTTAGATAGAGTCGACGTGGATAGGCTTTTTCCATTGAGAGTGGGGTATATTCAAACAAGAGGACATGCGTTGAGAGTTAAAGGGCAAAAGTTTAGGGGTAACATGAGGGGAAACTTCTTTACTCAGAGAGTGGTAGATATGTGGAACAAGCTTCCAGCAGAAGTGGTTGAGGCAGGTTCGATGTTGTCATTTAAAGTTAAATTGGGAGCTATATAGACAGGAAAGGAATGGAGGGTTATGGGCTGAGTGCTGGTCGGTGGGACTAGGTGAGAGTAAGAGTTTGGCAAGGACTAGAAGGGCTGAGATGGCCTTTTTCTGTGCTGTAGTTGTTATATGATTATATGGAAACAATGCTGACTACAGCCTGTTTTAACATGTACCTCCAAGTACCCTGAGACCACATCCTTTAATAACTGACTTCAACCACTGAGGTCAGACTAACTGGCCCATAGTTTCCTTTCTTCTACCTCTCTCCTTTGTTGAAGAGTGGAGTGGTATTTCCAATTTTCCAGTCTTCTAGAACCATTCCAGAATCTAGTGATTCTTCAAAGATCATTACTAATGCCTCCACAAATTCTTCAGCCACCTCTTTCAGAACCCTCGAGTATACACCATCTGGTCCAGATGACTCAACTACCTTCAGATCTTTCAGTTCCCTAAGAGCCTTCTCTCTTGTTATGGTAACTTCACACACTTCATGACCCCTGAAACCTGGAACTTCCACCATACTGCTAGTGTCTTCCACAGTGAAGACCGATGCAAAATACTTATTCAGTTTATCCACCATTTTCTTGTCCCCCATTACTGCCTCTCCAGCATTGCTTACCAGCTGTCCGATATTCACTCGACTCTCTTTTACACCGAAGAAACCTCTGGTATCCTGTTTAATATCACTAGCTAGCTTACTTTCATATCCCATTTTTCCCTTCTTAATGACTTTTTTAGTTGCCTTTTATTGGGTTTTAACAGCTTCCCAATCCTCTGACTTCCCAGTAATTTTTGCTCTATTATATGCCATCTCTTTGGCTTTTATGTTGGCTTTGACTTCTCTTGGTAGCCATGACTGTGTTACCTTGCCTTTAGAATTCATCTTCCTCTTTGGACTGCATATTTCTGGTGCCTTCCAAATAGCTTCCAGAAATTCCAGCCATTGCTGCTCTGCCATCATCCCTGCCAGTGTTCTTTTCCAATCAATTCTGACCAACTCCTCTCTCATGCCTCTGTAATTCCCCTTATTCCACTGTAATACTGATACATCTGATTTTTGCTGCTTCTTCTCAAATTTCAGGGTGAATTCCATCAAATTATGATAACTTTCCCATAAGGGTTCTTTTACCTAAAGCTCTCTAATCAATTCTGTTTCATTGCACTACACTTAATTCCGAATAGCTGATTCCCCAGTAGGTTTAACCATAAGCTGCTTTAAAAAGTCGCCTTATAGGCATTCTAGAAATTCCACCTGTTGGAATTGCACGCCAACCTGATTTTCCAAATCTAGCTGCATATTGAAGTCCCCCATGACTGTTGTAACACTGGCCTTTGGCATACATTTTCTATCATACTTGCCAATCTGTAACTCTTCTATAAGTTCATCAATCTTATTTTGTATACTGCACACATTCAAATATCACGCCTTTAGTCCTGTATTCACCCTTTTCAATTTTGTCCCCCTTCTGCGTTACAACTACTCCTGTTGATTGTAATTTTGCCCTATCATCAGCCTCTCCTTGTTATGTGTCTCACTACACATTGCCTCTGTTTGAAACCTAACTACCTCATTTTTAGCACTATCACTCCGGTTCCCATCCCCCTGCCAAATTAGTTTAAACCCACCCAAACAACTCTAGCCAAACTGCCTGCAAGGATATTTGTCACCCTCAGGTTCAGGTGTAACCCATCCCTTTTATACAAGTCATACCTTCCTCAGAAGAGATCCCAATGAACCATAAATCTGAACCCCTGCCCCTGCACCAGCTAACCAGCCAAGCATTCACCTGCCAAATCATCCTATTCTTACCCTCACTGGTGCGTGGCACAGGCAGCAAATCAAAGATTACTGCCCTGGAGGTCCTGTTTCTCAGCTTTCTACATAGCTCCCTAAAATCTCTCTTCAGGACCTCCTCAGCTTGTCTACCTATGTCATTGGTGCCAATATGTACCAATACTTCTGGCTGCTCATCTTCACCCTTGAGAATACCATGGACACGATCCGAGACATCCCTGATCCTGGCACCAGGGAGGCAACATACCATCCATGTGTCTTTATCGCACCCACAGAACCTTGTCTCTATTCCTACCAACACTGCAGTCTGCTTCACCTCTCTGCTCTTCTGAGCCACAGCACCAGACTCAGTCACTGTGTCTCCTCCCACCCCCGGTAGGTCGACCCCTCAACTGTATCTGAAGTTATACATTATTATTGAGGGGAACAGCCACAGGTGTACATTTCCTCTCCTTGCCCGATAGTCACCCTCTCTCCTGCAACCTAGGGGTGACTACCTCCCTGTAGCTCCTATCTGTCACCTCCTCCTTCTCTTGTAGGAGTCGAAGGTTAACGAGCTGCAACTCCAGTTCCTCAA
Source organism: Mobula birostris (assembly GCF_030028105.1). Classification (NCBI taxonomy): domain Eukaryota; kingdom Metazoa; phylum Chordata; class Chondrichthyes; order Myliobatiformes; family Myliobatidae; genus Mobula; species Mobula birostris. The sequence goes on along the minus strand of NC_092373.1, from coordinate 106,192,908 downwards.
TACGTTCTCTCAGGACCTGTAGCTCGCTCACCTGGTGCAGGTGTATCTGTGTATCTATCTTGGAGACTGGAGGTTTCCCAGACTTCTCACATCCTACAGTATAAAATACTGCCCCTGGAACTATTCACACTATACTACGGACTAATAGATGAGGAACAAACAAATAAGAACACAGAGAGTTACTTATGTCAATCTAGCTCACCCGAGCAAGATCTCGCCTGAGACTGACCAAAGACTGGCACACTCCAAATGAACGGCCACTCCACTTGAACTTGAATTATTCTTATTGGCCCTTTCTAATGAATCCCACTTGCTGATTGGTCACTCCTCAAATCAGGGAAAACTGTCACAGAACTCTGCTTTTGAAATCTCAATAGCCACCCTGATTAAAGAATAGCTCTTTTCACAAACCCCTGGTGTGGATTGTCCAAATCAGAGAAAACTGATTTGAAGCTCTGCTTTTTGAATCTTGAATGTAGACCTGACTGAAAGGTAGCTCTTTTTATGTAATGACTATCACTGGTCACTGCTCAAATCAGAAAAACTGCCAAGAAACTCTGCTTTTGAAATTTCAGTTGCCACTTTGAATGAAAAGAGGCTGTTTTCACACACCCCTGGTGTGGATTGTCTAAATGAATATGTTTCATATTCATCCATCAGTTGTTTTGCATCCTGCTGCACTGTTTTATACTTTACTAACTCTATTGCACCTTTATGTTTAATATTTATCTAGTCCAAAGTTCTTGTTTATATGTTTCAAAAAGAGTTCTACGATTTGAATTAAATGTTTTAGCTTTACTGATGAGGGAGCATACAATTTCAAATTGTCCGTGTATAGAAGCTGTGTCAAGGTATAACTTGTTTCATTGTTTCTGATTTGATACCCAATTCAGTATAGACAGGGTTTTAAGTTAGACAAAATCATAATGGGCTTAGAGTCACCCTAAAAAATGCCTCAATATATTTTGATGGTGGTCATTTTTCTTTTCGATAGGGTGACTGTAATACACCAATGCCTCATTAGATGTTCTAGCAACTTTCCGAGTATTGGGTACAGTTTATATACAGTATATTAGGAGTTTCTATTAACTGGGTGTGGGACAGAATCAAATGTTTTATGGTAGTCAATATAATAACGTGAAAGATTTTTGCTTTTTCTTCAGGCTTGATTTAGAATTGCACAATCTATTATCAGCTGTTATTCATGCCCTCATGGTATCCTTGCTGCTTCTCTAGAAGTATATTCTGGGTATCGAAGTGAGTGGTGATTAGTTGCACGATGCATGACGTTGCAATTTTATACATAATTTTTGAACAAGTAATAAGATACTTTGGGGGGTCATTTGTGATTTCTCCTTTAGGTAAGAGACATGCCTTACCTTCTGTCAAAAATTCAGGCACTTTTCCAGGATTTTTAAGAAAATTATTGATATGCATTAATAGGTACGGATGAAGGCAAATAAAGTTTAATACCAATAATTATGAATATTATCACAGCCGGTACTTTTCCAGTTGTGAGTATTTTTATAACCACTTTTATCATATCCATTGTAACTTCAGGTGTTTGTATGTCTTCAATTGCGCAAGTGTGTTCTTTCTCCTCCCTAATCCCGCTTGCTTCTTGAATGTGTATCACCTTGTTTGACCAAATATTAGAGAAAAAGTTCATTATCTGTGTTTGTCGGTAATTCTGTGCTAGGGTTGGTAACATTTTTGTGTGTTGGATTTAGTTTCAATGTCCTGTATAAACCTTTTCCATTGTTCCTGGACTGAAAATTCTGTTGTCTTGATCTGGCATATTTCATGTGTCTATTTGGTCTGGCTTTGTATGCACCAAGCTTTTGTTTTAGTGCATCTATAAACTCTACAATGTTTTTGTGAGGTTGATTGTATCAAGTATGGACCTTATATTTCCTTAGCTTTTCTCTTAACTTTCTTGTTCGTGTTATCCATTAGGTGAGCTATTTCTCCTCTTAAGGTTTCAATTTTGTTTCTTAATCTCTTCTGCTATTATGGTGTTCTCATTTCATTACTCAGTTTTGGGGTTCTATAAAGGAGTATCTCTATTTCGGAACCATTGCATTGCACGCTGATAATGATATTTTTGTTGGGTCAATACCCTGTTAGTTTGATGTTAAATATTAGAATAATTTTGTCTGTAATCTCGGTTTCATCATCAGCATTCTGTGGAGGCTCTCCATCTGTGTTGTTGTTAATATCATTATTATTCATTTATTTTTATATTTCCACAGCGTACTGTCTTTGGCACTGGTTGTACACCCAGTTGGTGCGGTCTTTCATTGATTCCATTATGGTTATTGGATTTATTGAGTACACCCACAAGAAAATGAATCTCAGGGCTGTATATGGTGACATATATGTACTTTGATAATAAATTTACTTTCAACTTTGATTTTCAGAGGCAGAAGACACAGAGAATCAGGTCTGACAAAACCTGAAATGCTGTTTGTTTCTCTTTTCACAGATGCACCTTGACCTGAATTTTTACAGCTTTTTTTCTGTTTCTGTTTTAGATTCTCAGCATCTGCAGATCATTTGATTTCCACAAAAAACAAGTTTAGTATCAATTGGCTGTTTCAATGGAGCTATAAATATTTACTTCAAAAGAAAATGCATGCTAGGAGATTATGGTACTTAAATGAAAATGATCTTGCTGAGATACAATCAAAATAGCACATAATCTTCATTGGAGAAAAATACTGCAAATCACTTCTCAGAGATGCAACCAAAAAAATTCATGGATCAAAAAAAAAAGGACAGGGGAATAGACAAATGACTGGACTTAAAGGAAATTATAAAAATGAGTGAAGAGAGAATACTTCAGTAGATTATCGACTTGAATTAGACGACTCTTAGTAAATACTCCACTATTAATAACCTGTTATTGTTGATAAGGATCTTTGTTGCTTTCGCTTTAAAACATTAATGTCTATTCGATATTCTATATCTGTAAGCTTGAGAAGCGCAACATAACAGAATTAAATGACTGCTAGGCATAGCAGGGCCGTGAGCTGACGTCAGCATTTTGTCCAGTCCCATTCCCATGCTCCTTCCCCATTGACCTTTAGCTCAAGTTTCAATCTAACTCTGATCGACTTTGTTTCCATCACCTACAGGCAGTAAATTTCTGATCATCAATTCATTATGTATTGCCTTGAAAATGTCTGAATCTTTTGCTAACTTTACATTTTTATATCCTAGTCCTTGAACCTTCTGCTTACTGGATGAGATTCCTTATGTTTACTCTGTGTAGACCCCATCATGTTCTTGTGCATCTATGTCAAATCTCCTCTCAAACATCTTTGCTTCAATAATAACTTTACCTTCTCCACAACCTTACAGTTGAAATTCCACATCTCTGAGAGCTTCCTCTTAAATCTTTTCTGCACTTTCTCCAAGACCTTCACCTTCATCCTGAAGAGCACTGACAAGAATTGGACACTATACTCCAGCCCTGCTCTAATACTTCAGCATTAAGGGTAGTGTTAATTCTGTACTCATTCAACATCCAAGGATATACACATTTGCACCCACGGCCAAATTTCACCACCCTTGTGTAAAGCGCTCATGTCACTTGCATATTTGGTGGTTCTGGATCATCCTATCCAAAACTGGAAGAAGATCCATTTCAACAGTATGTGGAACTCTTCATGTCAACAAGCATCAAGACTCAGTCAATTCACACCCAGGGTGAAAGTTAAGCCTTAAGGAAACATGTATCAAAGGTAATGCTGTAGCCTTCATCTGTGCCTCACTATTACTGCACATCTCACAGGAGCATTATGCAATCTCATGGGAAGTCAGGGATAACCAGGCAATGCTCCACTTTGGTATCCTGTTTCTTCCTAACATGAAAATGACAACTAGAGCATTTAATTATAATTTCATAGGCTGTTATTAACTTGTGAAATCAATGGATTAAAATATTCTCTGGACGCTCTCCAATGACAACGCATACCTTCTGAGATACGGGGCCCAAAACTGTTGACAATATTCCAAGTGCAGCCTGACTAGTGTCTTATAAAGCCTCAGCATTATCTCTTAGATTTTTTATTCCAGTACTCTTGAAATAAATGACAACATTGCATTTGCCTTCTTTACCACACACTCAACTTGTAAATACATCTTCTGGGGGTCTTGGACCAAGACTCCTAACTCCCTCTGCACCCCTGATGTTTGAATTTTCTCCCCATTTACAAACGTTTGTAGATAAAAGTTGCACTATTGTTCCTTTTACCAAAATGCATTATCATACATTTCCAAACACTGTATTCCATCTCCACTCTTTTGCCCATTCTTCTAATTTGTCTATGTCCTGCTGCAATTGCGTTGCTTCCTCAGCACTACCTACCCCTCCATTGGCATTCCCTGGGATCTGTGTCAGGGTCATTGCTTTGTTTAATCTATATCAATGATCTAGAATGAAGACACTCAAGGGAGTCTTTTTCTCTGGCTACTATGGAGCGCGGTTGCGCAAAGCTTAGGCAGCACTTATCTTATAGTTGCTGATTCTGCAAGATGCTACAATAGACATGGTTTTAACATATAATTCAATCTGAAAACTACCCTATTTGTAAAACTACCCTAATTTTTTGTACTTTTTTCCAAATTAAAGATTTTTTTTGCAGGACACTCAGTTGGTTATCAGCACACTGAAGGAAGAGGCAGAAAGTGGATGGTTGACCACAAGGAAAGGCAAAGGGAGTAGGCAGAGAGTGCAGGAATCCTGTGTGGCTATTGCCTGTGAAAATATGGGTACCATTTTGGATACTGTTGGGCAGATGACTGTTCAGAAGAAAGTAACAGTCAGGTCTCCGGCACTGGGACTGGCTCTGCGGCACAGCAGGGAAGGGGGAAGGTAAACAGGACAATGGTGATAGGACGCTCATTATATAGGGGGCCAGACAGAATATTCTGTGGCCATTAATGGCAATCCCAGGTGCCAGGGTTGTGGAGGTTTCTGAGCATCTGTCGAAGATTCCAGAATTGAGCGAGTGAGCAACCAGAAGCTGTTTTGCACACTGCCAGAAATGACACAGGTAGCAACGGGGATGAGGTCTTGCAGAGTGAATATAGGGAGCAAGGAAATAAGTTAAAGAGAAGGACTTTGAGGCTAATATACTCTGGATTGTTTTCAGTGCTGGGTGCTAGTGAGGCAGAGATACATATTTTAGACCATTAGGATTTATTCTGGGGCAGATGTTACCCGTGGGAGAGGAACTGGAGCACAACAAATATCCAGGTGGGCTAATTTACTAGCATTACTAGAGATAGTTTGAAATAGATTAGCTGGGGGGTAGGATCACAAGCTGAAGGGAGACAAATGAGAGGCTAGAAAGTGATACAGAAGTGAGCAACAGCAAGTTGAATAGACAAGATAGGGGATGGGTGCATTGGGACTCACTATTGATACCATTCGCCTGCCTACCAAGCAGTTTTTCAAATGTGCAATGGGCCTCTGGAGAGGGCTGGAAACAGGCAGGTTAATGCGGTAATGGGAAGGAGATTTAAAATGACTTGCAACAGGAAGCTCAAGATGACTGTTGTAGACAGAGCTCAGCATCTCTGCAAAATGGTAACTTAGTCGACACTTGGTCTCCCTCATGTAAAGGGGACCACATTATGAGCACTGAATGCAGTAGACCAAATTGGAAGAGACAGGTGAATTTCTGCCTCAGTCCGAAGGGTTCCTTTTGGTCCTTGATGGTGGTGAGTGGGGACAGACGTTACACCTCCTGCTGTTGCAGGGGAATGTGCCAGGGGTCAGGCTTGGGTGTGTGGAAAGTGACAAACAGGCCAGGGAATCAGAAATAAAGTAGTCCTGCAGAAAACAGGAGAGGGAGAGAGAGAGAGAGAGAGAGACAGAGACAGAGAGTGTGTGTGTGTGTGTGTGTGTGTGTGTGTGTGTGTGTGTGTGTGTGTGGAGTTGTTGTTGTTGAGTGGAAAATATAATTAGTAGTGCAATTGCACTAAAGCAGGCAGAGGTTGATGTGTTGGATATGGAGACTGGTAGGGTAAAAGATGAAAACCAAAGGATGTCCATTGGTGTAGGGCCTTAACCTGAAATACTGACTTTCACATTTTGCATCCACCATTGCTGCCTGACTAACAGAGTTCTAGAATAATATCATTGTTTTTGCTTATCATTACTGAAATGGGAAAACTCTAATTTCTAGGTTAATGTTTTAGCTTTAGTTTTCTACCCCGGTATAGGTCAACAGGATGTTCATTTAGCATAAATATCTCTCTTTCTTAGAAAGGTTTATTGTTTGTAAGCTCTAAAGAAAATGTTATACTCACAGTATTGCAAAGAAAGTAAGACTTCCATGGATTTTAATTATAAGCCTACATCAATAAGAACATTGTACCATTATCCCCTATTCTCATTATCAGCAAAACCAACTTCAGTAATTAGTCTATTTGTTTGACCAGTTTGGACTTGTGCCACAATTCATAGATGGTTTATAAAACATTCTAATGAAGGCTTTCATTTGAGTACTCAAAAAGTGTATCACTTTTTAGCTGTGTGAGAACAATCATTCCACTTTCCTTGTGATTTAACAGTAATCCTAAATTTATGCTCCCTAACTTGCAATTCCAACAAGCAGTGGAACCAACCACATTTGATTTTGCAAAATAAAATCTACTTAGTCTTCTTCATATACTTCAACTCATGTAATTTTGCTAAGTGTTTTATGCTGTTGTTGAATTTCTAGTTCACATGATGAATGACAAAAATAGATGAAGGGCAAAAGGCCAAAAAAAGAACTATTTTTAAGTTATAAGTGTTGTGTGAGACAAAGAGATTTCCATACTAGAATTTTCAACAAATGATCACTGTATTGCTTGAATCTCCAAACTTTTCTTTCCAACGTTCTTTACAGTATTTCATTTTTGTTCACTAGAAAGACCAAGAGTTTCAATATTTACTGTTACAATGGGGAGCAATGAGATCCAGTCTAAGAGTGTAAATATGAGCTCTACAGATCATACCAATTTTGTACAAATCTTTAATCAACTTCTATCAGGAGTAGGGACATCCACTTACTCAAAACATTTTTCTGCTATTAAAAGGATAGTATTTGGAGTTACACAACACAATGAAATTCCCTGATCTTTCTTTTTAATTTTTCCTATTCCAGATCTCTTTCATGTTTTGTTACAGACTGCCAAAATGCCATTGGTGGGTCAAATCTTCCACAGTTTTACTATATGAAAATTATACTTCCAACTTCTCTTCATCCTTTTTGATAATTCTAAATTTAAGTTACTAATTCAAGTCTAACATTTAACATTTTGTTCAAATATTAGACATTCTCCTTTAAACTTTCAATAAAACAAAAAGTAATATTTAAATTGGTCATATCTTTCTCCAGCAATTATTTAGCAAATCTATACTGTTTTTTAAATATTTGGGCAAGGTAGCCCAGAGGCACAAGAAATGGTGACAATGACTCAGATTTCCATTGACATGAGTTTGATCAGATTGCTGGTGCTGTCTGGGTGGATAATGCATGTTCTGCCTGAACCCATATTGGTTACAAGATTATTTAATGTCATCTCCAACAGACAAGTGTAAAGGAAAAACAAAATAATTGTTTCTCTGGATCTGATGCAGCACAAAAAAACACAGTAGGATGAAGAACACAATAAAAAGCACATTAAATATAAAGTACAAAAGATGGCTTATATACACAGATTGTATGTACATAGAGTGACGCTAGGCACAGGAGTGTCTATACATCACTCTGACAGGAAATGATAAAGTAGTGGTGATTGGGAGTGTGGTGGGGTGGGCTAGTGGGTGGTGGTGTTGATCAGCCTTTCTGCTTGGAGAGAGTAATTGTTTTTGAGTCTGGTGGTCCTGTTATGGAAGGTACATAGCCTCCTGATGGGAGGGGACAAACAGTCCATGATCAGGGTGGGAGGGATCCTTCATGATGTTACTGGTACTGGTCCTCTTCCAGCAGCTTTCTATATATACTACGTCTCTGATGAGAGATAGGTTGGTGCTGGTGATTCACTGGGCAGTTTTGACTCCCCGTTGTAGAGCCTTCCTATCCACCTCAGTGCGGTTTCTGTACCATGCAGTGACGCAGCTTTTTAGGGTGTTCTCTTCTGTGCATCTGTAGCAGGATATGGGTACAGCTGTTTATTGTTCAACTCTCTTCAGCCTTCTTAGAAAAGAGAGGCGTTGGGGAGCTTTCCTGATTGTGTAGGAAGTATCCTGGGACCAGAAGAAGTTGTGTGAGATGTTCCCACTTCTGCACTGCTCGCACTTTCCATGTAAAGCAGGGTGTGAGTTCTCCTAAAGCCGATAACCATCTCTTTTGTCTCATTGACATTGAGGAAGAGGTTATTTGTCTGGGACCGGGCTTGGGCTCTTCCATCTCCTCTGTGTAGGCTGTCTCATCGTTGTTGGTGATGAGCTCAAGTGCTTGGCATGCATGTCGTGAGTCAGCAGAGAGGACAGCAATGGGCTCGGCACATAGCCCTGAGTTTCATGGAGAGGAAGGAGTGGCTGTGCATCCTGACTATTTAGGTCTGTTGGTTGGGAAGTCCAACACCCAATTGTACAGTGTGTATTTAGACCAAGGAGTTTTCTCCCACATTCAACAGATGTGCAAATTGGTAGGTTAATTGGCTCCTTTTAGAACAGAGATAAGGAGGAATTTCTTTCGCAAGAGAGTGGTGAAACTGTGGAATTATTTGCCACCAGCAGCTGTGGAGGTCAAGTCTTTATGTATATTTGAGTTCACCCATGATGAAATGGCAGAGCAGACTCAATAGGCCGAATAGCCTAATTCCGCTCCTATATCTTATGGTTGTCTGTAAATTACCTCATGTGTTGGCGCAGGGTGGGAGAAACAAGATGAATTAAAGGTCATGTGCAAGAAGGAATAGATCACAGGGAAATAGGCAAGGGGGAATGGGATTGATGGGATTGCTCTGAAGGCCAGCATAATTGTGATGCGCTGAATTGCTTTATTCTTCATCATAAGAAAATAAATCATAAGGTGCTACAGAACTGAAAAAAACCTTTAGGCTGGTTACTATGTCCATCCCACATGTTAATTACTCATCTAGACTAATCTCACTGACTAGCACATGGTCTTCTGTGTACTGGCAACTCCAGTGCTCATCTACATACTTAAATGTTGTTAGAGCACTTGCTTCTACCAGCCACTCAGTAACCACAAGGCTTTGGTAACACAAGGCAAAAGGTGGAGTTGCTAAGCATGAGAAAAGAAGAAAGCAAAAGTTCTTAAAACATTATCTTATGTTCATTCTGTGATATTTCTAAGCACCAGTCAAGGTTCTATGCATAAGCTTTCAGGAATCAACTGTGGAATTGAAAGGAGTGCAATTAATTATTTAAAGAACAATGCAACTGCTAAAGAGTGAGAATAATGCTCAGCATCTGATCATAGGCTAAACATGGTGCATGCATGAGTACAAGGACTCACTTCATATCTACAGTGGAGGTTACTTGTTTCTGAACAGAATAAGTTATACTTGGGAGAACTACAGGGGCATCCATATCCACCAAGGCTATTTCTTTATACCCAAATTTCTTTGTTCCTCTCTTCTAAAGGCTCTGTGGCCTCAGTGATACCAATTGTCCTCTCTAGTTCATGTTGTGAATATAACGCGTTTCAATATAATGAAGACTACATTTACAGTAATATATTTAATTAGATGTTACAATATAGAAAGCATACATTTAATATAAAGGGCAGGACGTTTACAGGAAATCTGAAGAATAATTATTTCACCCAGATGGTGGTTGGAATCTTGTATGCATTGCACAAATGAATGGTGGAAGCAAAGTACTCTCACAGCGTTTATTATCCTGATTAGCTCTTGAATTGCCAAGGCATAAAAAGCTATAGACCAAGTTCTGGAAAATGGAATTTATGTAGATGGATTAATTAGATGTATCTGTAATACAGGATTGACATGGTCATTGCGTACTCTCCGAGTAATCAATAATTAAGAGGGTATTTCCTTGATTATTCTTGATTTAAAGCCTCAATAGTTCATAATATCTGAAAATTAGGAGCAGAATTAGGCCATTTGGCCCATACAGTCTGCTCTACTCTTTCATCATGGCTGATCCATTTTCCCTCATTCCAGGGCCTCCTCCCCATATCCCTTTACGCCCTGACAAATCAAGAATCTGTCAACCTCTGCCTTAAATATGCCCAATGGCTTTGTCTCCATAGCCACCTGTAGCAATGAATTCCACAGATTCACCACTTTCGGGCTAAACAAATTCCTCCTTATCTCCATTCTAAAAGGATGTCCCCCTATTTTGAGGCTGTGTCCTCTGGTTTTAGGCCACCCACCAAAAACAACATCCTTTCCACAACCACTCTATCAAGGCCTTTCAACATTCGATACATTTCAACGAGGTCACTACTCATTCTTCTGAATTTCAGTGATTAGATGCCCAGAGCCATCAAACACTCTTCATATGACAAGCCTTTCAATCCTGGGATCATTTTTGTGAACCCCCTCTGAATTCTCTCCAATGTCAATACATCCTTTCTTAAATAAGGGGACAAAACTGCTCACAGAACTCCAAGTAAGGCCTTACCAGTACCTTATAAAGCCTCAACATTACATCTTTGTTTTTATATTCTAGTCCTCTCAAAATGAATGCCTACATTACATTTGCCTTCCTCACCACCAGCACAACCTGCAAATTAACCTTTAGGGAATCCTGCACAAGGACTCCCAAGTCCCTTTGCATGTCAGATTTTTGAATTTTCTCTCCATTTAGATATAGTCTACAAATTTATTTCTTCTACTAAAGTACATGACCATACACTTCTCAACACTGTATTCCATCTGCAATTTCTTTAGCCCATTCACCAAATTTGTCCTTCTGTAGCCTCCCTACTTCCTCAAAACTACCTACCCCTCCTCCTATCTTCATATTGTCCGCAAACATGGCCACAACGCCATCAATGACATATAACGTAAAAAAAAAGTGGTCTTATCACAGACCCCTGTGGAAAACCACTAGTCACTGGCAGCCAAACAGAAAAGGCTCCATTTATTCCCATTCTTTGCCTCCTGCCAATTAGCCAATGCTCTATCCATGCTAGTATCTTTCCTGTACCACCATGGGCTCTTAGCTTGTTAAGCAGCTTCATGTATGGCACCTTGTCAGAGGCCTTCTGAAAATCCAAGTACACAACATCCACTGATTCTCCTTCATTGGGTCTGCAGCCATTGCTTACACACTCCTATCTATGAATGTCTTGTGTATCAGTGTCGCCACTGGGACTGATTTCTTGAATCAACATATAATATATATTCAGGCTGTATTCCCTGGAGTTCAGGAGAATGAGGGGGGATCTCACAGAAACATTCCGAATGTTAAAAGGCCTAAATAGATTAGATATGGCAAAGTTATTTCTCATGGTAGGGGATTCTAGGACAAGAGAACACGATTTCAGGATTGAAGTTCATCCTTTTAGAACTGAGATGCGGAGGGTGATAAATCTGTGGAATTTGTTGCCACGAGTGGCTGTGGAGGCCAAGTCATAGAAACATAGAAAACCCTTCGGCCCACAAATTTGTGCCGAACGTGTTGCTACCTTAGAAATTACTAGGCTTATCTATAGCCCTCTATTTTTTTAAGCTCAATGTACCTATCCAATAGTCTCTTAAAAGACCTTATCGTATCCGCCTCCACCACCGTTGCTGACAGCCCATTCCACGCACTCACCACCCTCCGAATAAAAAAACTTACCCCTGACATCTCCTCTGTACCTACTCCCCAGCACCTTAAACCTGTGTCCTCTTGTGGCAACTATTTCAGCCCTGGGAAAAAGCCTCCGACTATCCACACGATCAATGCCTCTCATCATCTTATACAGCTCTATCAGGTCACCTCTCATCCTCTGTCGCTCCAAGGAGAAAAGGCTCAGTTCACCCAACCTATTCTCATAAGGCATGCTCCCCAATCCAGTCATTGGGTCCATTTAAGGCAGAGATAGGTTCTTGATTAGCCAGGGCATCAAAGGGTATGGAGTGAAGGCAGGGGAATGGGGATGACTAGAAGAATTGAATCAGCCCATGATTGAGTCGATGGGCCAAATGACCTACTTTTGCTCCTATATCTTATGGTCTTATGGTATAATTTATTTGCTTATGATGTGTAGTTCCTTGAATTCAAATATGGAGGAGGCAAATAAAAACTGGAAATAACGTCATATTGTGAACAATCCATTTATTTGTGAGTTAATATGTACAGAAAAAAATGTCTGCTTACCCATTCCAGTACCGGCTGAAGGGATTTCACGGGAGAAGAGTTCCAGGGCTTTCTTCTCCATGTGATGAACTGCCAACCAAATAACAGCTTCCCGAGGGCTCTATACAAGCAAACCATGGCAGATTATCAATAATGAGCACTTCTGTATAAATGCAGTAGCTATCCTTTTGATGATACACCGAAGAAAAAGATATTCTGTATTTTGTGACTGCCTTCAAAGCACCTCTGGTAAATTGCAATACTTCACATTTTTACCAAATTTTACTCATTGCAGTCATATGTCATTGGAAATGAAAAGCAAGAAAATATATTTTGAAAACTGGTAATAGTTCAGCTAAACTTAATACCAGCAGCATAAAAGGGAAATGGTGAAAAATGTGCTGCAACTTGGAAAAGAGATTTAAATTGTGAAATTACCTGTTACATAGATGGCTGTACACTTAAATACATCAAAAACTACAAAGTGCTAAAGGGTTGAATACGCTGGGGTTGCTATACACCTTAGTAGCTGTCAACATTCAACTCTTGGAGTAAATGGAATCATAATGTGGTAACAGGTTGTAATGCACTGACACTAATGTACTCTGCATGTGACGCTGACATTTAAGATCAATCTTATCACTCATAGTTCTTATATCTGACTTTATGATTATGATTAATAAAGCAATTCCACTTACATAAGTTCTGCTTGCAGTTTGATCTCCGTAGGTTTCTTCAGATCCCAGAATCTGAACATTCACCGATTTGAAGTCAACTAGTCCAACTTCCTTGAACATGCGTCGCACTCTTAGTAAATCAACAAAATGGACTGAAAGGCTTGTTTAAAATTATAAAGATCTTACCAAATAATATTAACTATAGATTACTGCTTTATATTTAAAATGAACAGCCATAGGGTAGTTCATTTTTAAAGGTCATTTTAGCACTGTACTGAATGCACTAATGACCATTTCTTGGCTCCTTCACATCACTGGGTCCCAGAAAACCATGTTTTCATAATGACATTAGGTATCTATTATCCTTCAAATAGCCACCTCTTTCAAATCTCATACTACAGACTCTCTGATTGCCTCCAGTATTTCCCCAGTCTCCCAAGACTCTAATACTCAGTGCTGGTTCGATTTCTCCCCTTCCTATCCCAACACCAAATATATATCTCTATTGGTACACCACTCACAACTCGTACCACAAACATTGTCCAATAATGAACATGATCCACCCTGCAAACGCTTTCTCTTCCTATTTCTTCCTTGCTTCTTCACCCTTCCCTGCCCCTATTCTTCTTTCTTGCATCCTTGGCCTCTCCCTTTCCAGTCCTATTTTCACCCTGCCTCTCCCCCTCCCTTTGATGAGGCTTCCAGCACTGAACCTGGTCGTGTGTGGTACAATTTCCTTTCTTTGTTCTACTTTCCTTTGCTAACCTGTGGGACTGGTTAACCTCTGGCACTACAGAGGTACAGTGATGCCCCATGACCAAAACAGTCAGCAGCCTTACAAGTAATTGCTTTACAGTATCAAGGCAGCAACATCCATTGATTTAAAAACAGGAATGGATAGTGTAAAGTTCAAAGTTCAAAATAAATTTACTGCTAGAGTACATATATGTCACTATATACAACCCTGACATTCATTTGCTTGTGGGCATACACAGAACATTCAAGAACCACATTAGAATCAATGAAAGACCACACCCAACAGGATAGACAGACAACCAACCAAATTGCAAAAGAAAACAAAGTGTTCAAATACAGAAGGAAAAAAAAGTAAGCAATAAATATCAAGAACATGGGATGAAGAGTCCATGAATGTGAGTTCATAAGTTGTGGGAATAGTTCAGTGATGGGGTAAAAGCGGAGTTGAGTGAAGTTACCTCGTCTCGTTCAAGGGCCTGATGAAGGCTAATAACTGCTCCTGAACCGGTGGTGTGAATCCTGAGGCTTCTGTACCTGCTTCCTGGTGGCAGCAGTGAGAAGAGAACATGGCCTGGGTGGTGGGGTCCTTGATAGATGCTGCTTTCCTATGGTAGCGCTGCTTGTAGATGTGCTGCAAGGTGGGAAGGACTTTGCCATATCCACTACTTTTTGTAGGATTTTCCATTCAAGAGCAATGGTGTTTCCAAACTAGGCTGTGATGAAACCAGTCAATATACTCTCCACTACACATCTACAGAAGTTTGTCAAAGTTTCAGATGTCGTGCCGAATCTTCGCAAACTTCTAGGGAAGTAGAGGTGCTACTGTGCTTTCTTCATAATTGCAGGAAAGGTCCTCCAAAATGATAACAATAAGGAATTTAAAGTTGCTGAACCTCTCCACCTCTAATCCCTTGATGAGGACTGGGTCATGGAGCTCTGGCTTCCGGCTCTCATTGATTTTGCTGACATTGAGCGGAAGGTTGCTGTTGTGGCCAGATTTTCAATCTCCTTCCTGGTATGCCGATTCATTACCACCTTTGATTTAGCCTACGACAGTGCTGTCATCAGCAAACTTGAATATGGCATTGGAGCTGTGCTAAGCCTCGCAGTCATGAGTATAAAGTGAACAGAATGGGGTGTTGAAGTTGTAGAGGTGTTGCCAATCCAAGCCAACTGGGATATGCAAGTGAGGAAATCAAGGATCCAATTGCACAAGAAGGTATTGAAGCCAAGGTCTTGAAGCTTATTGATTAGTTTTGAGGGGATGATATTATTGAATGCCGAGCTGTAGTCGAAGAAGAACATCCTGATGTATGCATCTTCACTGTCCAGATGCTCTAGGGTTGAGTGAACAGCCAATGAGATAGCATCTGCTGTTGATCTATTGTGATGGTAGGCAAAGTGGAGTGGATGCAAGTTGCTTGTCGGGCAGGACTTGATATGTTTCATCACCAATCTCTCAAAGCACTTCAACACAGTGAATGTAAGTGCTACTGGATGATAGCTCAATGAGGCAGGTTACCATGTTCTTCTTAGGCATCAGTATAATTGAAGCCTGCATGAAGCAAATAGGTAGCTTAGTCTGCCAATGCACATTCCAGCCTGTTGACAGCACAGGTCTTTACTACTTGGCCAGATACCCTGGCTGGGCTGGATGCTTTTCATGCGTTCACCTTCCTGAAGGCTGTTCGCACATCAGCCTCAGAGATTGAAATCACAGGATCATTGGGGCCTGTGGGATTTTGTGATGGTTCCTCCATGTTTAGCCAGTCAAAGCCAGCATAGAAGGCATTGAGTTAATCTGGGAGTGAAGCATTGTGACACCCTCATTGCTTGGTTTCACTTTGTAAGGGTGTCACAAGCCTTGCCACAGAAGTCGAGCATCCTTCAGTGATTCAAGTTTGGTCAGAAATTGGCACTTTGCACATGAGATGGCTTTCTGAAGATCGTATCTGAACCTCTTTGTCGCCAGACCTAAATACCACCGATGTGGCCCTCAGCAGATTGCGGATCTCATGGTTCATCCAGGGCTTCTGATTGAGGAAGACTGAATAATTTTGTGTGGGCACATTTATCTAAGACTGTTCTATAAGGTCTGTGACAACTGTGGTGTAGTCGCTTAGATCCTCTCATGAGTCCTTGGAACACGGGCCAGTCTAATGACACAAAGCAATCCTGTAGCCACTCCTCTGCCTCCCGCGACAAGCTCTTTGTTGTCTTATGTCTGGAGACTTGCTCTTTAGTCTCTGACTGTAAACAGGTAGGTGATCAGATTTTCCAAAATACTGTCTAGGGATGGAACAGTAAGCATTCCTAATCACAGTATAGCAGTAGTTGAGTGTGTTGGGACCTCTGGTGCTGCTGGTTATATGAAAATTGGGCAGGGATTTCTTCAAACAAGCCTGATTGAAGTTTCTGACAATTATTTGAAAACATTGTGGTAGGCTGTTTCTTGTTTGCTGACGGTAACATTCAATACTTCCAGTGCCCGTTTATATCTGCCCTTGGTGGTATGTAAACTGTGGTCAAGATCACGGAGGAGAACTTTCTTGGTAAGTAGAGCGGTTGGCAGTTGATTGTTAGATGTTCCAAGAACAAAAGTGGAACAGACTGCTGTATCTGAGTACCACAAAGAGTTAATCATGAAATATAGACCTCCATCTCTTGCCTTCTCCAAATCAGCAGTCTGATCGAGAAGCTGTCGGGCTTTACCGACATAGCTGGTGTGTCCAGAATGAGCCATTTCTCCGTGAAACACAAAACGTAGCAATTTCATATTTCCCTCCGATACAGCAATCTTGCCCTAGGTGCTCAATCTTGTTCAGCAACTGTACACGAGCTAAGAAGATGCTAGGTTGAGGAAATTTCATTCCCGTGTTTCAGTCTAGCTTGGATTCTTCCTCTCCTCCCTCTCTTATAGATATGGCAATGTACCTCCGTCTGCTTAAAGGTGTCATACCTGCCTGATTGTGAGTTAAGTTCCCCAAGTCGTTCAGAAGCGGGAAATCACTAGTTCATTAAGATAATTCAAAAGTATATTACCTAAAGGGAAATTACAGGTTGCAGATTGCAGAGATAGCAGTTCAGAAATATATTTAGAAGTTTTGTAAGCTGCTTGCAACTCGTTGCCATGGTTCACCAACATTATCTTGTTAGATAATGTTAGATAATCGAAGCACATGCACTTTAACTGTATTTTCCTGGTTTTAAAATTCTTTTCAGATATTCTTAGTTTTCAGTTACGTTTAAGACCTGCTCACCGTCAGCAGATCTTCACAACAAAAAGAGAAGACCAGTAATTAACCACCCATATCCTGATATATTTGTGTATTTTTTGCACTTCATAGCTTTTTGTCATCCTTCTCTAAAATATTCTCGCAGCAGAGCTACAGACTGCTAGCAGAAGCAAACGCATTCCATAGACTACCTACAATACGGCTTTTTGAAGTATGACACAGGGGTGGGGGTGGTGCCAAAGAACAGGAGGGGCATTAGTATAGATAGGTGATGCTGCAGATGGGGTATGAGGGGGGGTGGAAGAGGAAGAGAGGCATAAAAGGAAGGAATGAGAAGGAAGTGGAAGGATGAAAAAGGATGGATAAAGGGAGAGAGGGAGGGGAAGTGGGAGTTAGGGATAGAGGGAAGGAAAAGGTAGGGTGCAGAGGAGGATATAGAGAGGAGAGGGAGGTAGGAAGCAGAAAGAGAAAGTGAAGAAGAGAGGGAGCCAGTAAGATTAAAGTGAATTTAGCAGACAGGGAAGTCAAAATCAATTCATTCCTTCCAATACACACACCTCTTTAGAATGCTCTCCGCTGTTCGTCTTCCTTTCTTTACAGACTGACATCCTCCCACAGGACACACAGCTGTTGTTCGGTATCCATCGAAATACGTAGCACAAATCTACAGAAATATGGAACATAATAGAATGTCAGGAATAAAGTTAGATTTCAAATTTGCAACTTCAGGTCCTCCTATCCTTCCTCCAACTGGTTCCAACAGTCGCTCAAATTCAAGTTCAAATTTAATTGTCTTTCAACCATACACATGAATATAGCTAAACGAAAGTGTTCTTCCAGGGCCAAGGTGCAAAACACAGTATACACAGTCACACACTGCACGTACAGTCACAAAAAGAATATTAGCACAAATCCCTAAGTGGTATGGCCTTATTAAGATTGATGGTTCATGGGATGTTGTCATGGAGCCACGTTTCTGTAAGAACAAGTACATAGCAGCTCTCATCTTATGCTGGGTTAGCCCAGCCACAGATAAAGGCAAATCAGTTTGTCTCACGTTAAGACAGCTGCAGCCAAATACAATCCAGTTTGTCTTCCAGTGGAGGGAAGTAGTGAAAGGTGAGGCAGCCTGCAAGGCCTAGCCCCCAACCCAGCACAGATTCCAGGGTGCCCATCGCACCTCTGTTGTCTCCCACACTCTTCCATTGGGTGGTTGTAACAGGCAAAACTGTGGTTTGACAATGGACTTGCAGCATTTCATATTACGGAATAAAAGAATAATGTTTAAGATACACATCTGCACCATTTGTTGGACCCAGAGAGGCTGCTGCGACTGTGTGCTATTATCCTTCTTCCCTTTTCTAGTTCCATATATCACTTTCTTTACATATCAATTCCAACATCTGCAGCATCTTGCGTTTCCATTTATAATCTCCCATCTTCTGTCTCTACCTCCATTCCCTCACATCACCTGGCTCCATCTGTTCTCCTTTTTATCCCCATCACCTACCTGCTGCTGTCTTTCAATCCAACCTCTCTCCCAACCCCACCTGCTCCATCTGTCCATCATTTCCCTCCTCACCTGGTTCCACCTATTACCTACCAGTCCCTGCTTTATCCCTCCCTCTCATCTCTTTATACTGCTTATCTCCTTCTCCACTCTTAGTCTTGACTCAGGATCTTCACATTCAACATCAACCCTTTGCCTTACGGGCCCAGATTCAAGAATCATTAGATTCTGGAATGGTTCCAGCAGACTGCAAGATTTTGTTTATGATAGACTGCTTGAAGATGAACACAAATATAATTTCAGACGACTTGTATCTCGTAGGAATTTGGAGAAACAACAAATTAACCTTTATTGAATATAATGTGTTTAATTGCATAATGGTGCTGATGCTTTGCAATAGTTCAACTAAGTTAAAAATATTTTGTTAATGATTTTCATTTGTACTCAGTGTCTGAGGCTTCTCGCTTAAGTGTCCAACAATAATTTGCCAGCATTGATGGATTCCAGTTACCCTGGTATCTTTTCTCCATGACCGCAATGTCCTGGAGAAACCTTTCACCATGCTCGTCACTAACAGCACCAAGATTTGCAAGGAAGAAGTCTAAATGGGAGTGCAGAAAATGAATCTTTAGTGACATGTTGCATTTCATGGTTTTATATGCTTGAAGCATGCTTTCAACCAGCTGCATGTAGTTTGGTGCTCTGCAGATGCCAAGAAAAATTTCAACAACTTCCTTGAATGCCTTCCATGTGATTTTCTTCGGTCCCACTAGAAATTCTTCAAATTGCCTGTCATTGATAACCTGTTTGATTTGTGGACCAACAAAAATGCTTTCCTTAATCTTGGCATCAGTTATTCTGAGAAGCATCTGTCTCAAATATCAAAATCTTTCATAGAAATTTTTGTTCCTGGTGATAGCAAATTCCATCCTTACAGTCCTGAACCCAATAATTATTACTAAAACCTGTCCTGCCCTGCAGCAGCCGTGCCGCCTAAGCATGCCCAAGCATGTCTGGACAAGATAGGAAACTTTCCAGCTTACATTGTAGGCAACATTTTAATTGACTTGAATTATGAATTGAAATAATAAACATAAGGTTATTAAAAATGGTACATGATAGGGAAATTTCATGGTGATTTTCATCATCAGTAGCCCAAAGTTCATAAGATACACCTAAAGGTATTCAGGAAGCAAAATCTTTGTTGTCCAGTGTTACCACTCTGACCTGGCAGAAGACCAATTTTGTCCCTTACAATCCTTTAGCTCTTAAGTTAGCTACAGAGGTCCTTAGGATTCTCCTTCACCTTATCTGCTAGAGCAATCTCATGCCTTTTTTTTTTAGCCTTCCTGATTTCTTGTGTTCTCTTGCATTTCTTATACTCCTCAAGTACCTCATTGGTTCCTACCCACCTATACCTGCTATGTACCTCCTGTGCAACACACACAAAATGCTGGAGGAACTCAGTAGTCCAGGCAGCATCTAAGAAAAGAGTACAGTTGATGTTTCGGGCCGAAGCCCCTCAGCAGAATTGGATAAAAAAGCTAAGGTGTAGATTTACAAGGTGGGGGGAGGGGAGAGAGAAACACAAGGTGATAGATGAAACCTGAAGGGGGAGGGGATAAAGTAAAGAGCAGATCTGTATAAGCACGTGATTGAAAAGTTGGAGAGCAGCAGGGATCACAGAAGGGGAGCAGTGAGAGAGAGTTTCATTGAACTCCTGCCGAAGGGAAGATCTAAGCTTCTCTAGGGAAGGCATTCCTGGAAAAGACTTCGCAGTGTAGTAATCCAATCACAAACAATCTTTCAACATCTAGTCCTTTCAACATTTGGTAGGTTTCAATGAGATCCCCATGTATTCTTCTAAATTCCAGTGAGTACAGGCCCAAAGCTGCCAAACGCTCCTCATACATTAACCCCTGCTTTCTCAGAATCATCCTCGAAAACCTCCTCTGGACTCTCTTCAATGACAACACATCTGTTCTGAGATATGGGGCCCAATACTCCAAGTGCAGCCTAAATAGTGTCTTATAAAGGCTCAGCATTACCTCCTTGCTTTCATATTCTATTCCCCTTGAAATAAATGCCAACATTGCATTTGCCTTCTTTACCAGACTCAACCTGTAAATTAACCTTCTGGAAGTCTTGCACGAGGACTCCTAATTCTCTCTGCACTTCTGATGTTTGAACCTTCTCTCCATATAGATAACAGTCCACACTATTGTTCCTTTTACCAAAATGCATTGTATTCCATCTGCCACTTATTTGTCCATTTTTCCAAATTGTCTCGGTGCAGCTGCAATCGCTTTGCTTCTGCAGCATTACCTACCCTTCCACCTATCTTCGTATTATCCACAAACTTTGCCATCAATTCCATTATCTGAGTCACTGACAAACAATGTGAAAAGCAGCGGTCCCTATACTCACCCCTGAAGAAGACCACCAGTCACCAGCAACCAACCAGAAAAAGCCCCTTTTATTTCCACTCACCTGCCGGTCAGCTATTCCTCTATCCATGTCAGTATCTCTCCTGTAAAGCCATAGGATTCTATCTTGTTAAGCAGCCTCAAACACCTTCTGAAAATCCAAGTAAATGACATCCACTGCCTCTCCTTTGTCTACCCTGTTTGTTACTTCTTCGAAGAACTCGAAATGATTTATCAGGCAAGATTACCCATTACAGGAACCATGCTGACTTTGAATTACTTTATCATTTGTCTCCAAATACCTCGAAACCTCATCATTAATAATAGAGTCTAGCACTTCCCCAATCACTGAGGTTAAGCTAACTGGCCTCTAATTTCCTTTCTTTTGCCTTCTTCCCTTCTTAAAGAGTGGAGTGACACTTGCAATCTTCCAGTCTTCCAGGATCGTGCCAGAATCAAGTAATTCTTGAAAGATCATGACCAATGCATCCATTATCTCTTTAGCAACCTCTCTCAGGATTCTGGGATGTAGTCCGTCTGGCCCAGGTGACTTATCCACCTTAAGACCTTTGAGTTTGCCTAGCACTTTCTCCTTTGTAATAGCAATGGCCTGGACTTCCAGTGGTGCTTATGGAGTGAGGTTGTGTTCTAGATCCGCTCCATTACCTCTGATCCTTGCCCTATGATCAGCTACATTTAAGCTAACTTTTAAGGCACCGACCTTTACAATACCTTGCAGTTGATTGTCATTATACATTTGGATGTTTTTAAGGTCCGGTATGTATAAGAATGGGAAAAAACGGCAAATCTCCTGTCAGACCGAAAGCTACCGACCCCCCTCCGGTTGAATCGGCGGTAATGATGCAAGCTACATCAGATTTGATCTGTGCGGAGATTTCATCTAAACTGGAGAGAATCATCGATGAAATCGATAAGATGAAAACAACTATCACGGAACACCTAATCTCCAAGTTCATACGCAACAGAATGAACTCAAAATGGGAAAAATTGAAGAAACAATTACTACAATGAAGAAAAAACTTGAATTCCTTACCTTTAAAAATTCTGATTTAGAATGCAGAATGCGTCGTCAGAATATAATAATTATTGAACTCAGAGAATCCGCCAAATCTGAAGACCCTATTCAGTTTTTCTCTCAACTTTTAAAAGATTCATTTCTCACCGTGTTTCCTGATCAACCACCACTATTGGATAGGGCTCACAGAGTCCCATTATATTTGTCTAAGTCAGACGAACCTCGGCATGTTATTTTACAATTTCATTATTTTCAAGACAAGGAAAAGTTGCTTCATTTTGTTTGACCTAAAGGCTACATTGATTTCTCAGATCTCCGCTTTCAACTGGTGGAGGATTTTTAGCAAACAGGTTCGCGACCAACGTGTTTGTTACAGATCTGTGATGGCGGAATTCTACAAGATGGATTTAAAACCTGTGCTGCTATATCCCGCACGTTTGAGGATCCGTTGTCTGATTGGTCTTCCCATTTTTTTGACTCTCCATCGGAAGCTCAGAGTTACCTGGATCAAGATTTGCCTTCAACATCCTAATCGCACTATTAAATTATCAGTACCTGATTGGAGGCTGTTAATCTATTGGGTTTTAATTTCTTTTTTTACTCTATCTGAGGGCAGAAATGTCTTTTGGTTTAATCAATATGGTTGCCAAATTCTTTTTTCTTCTTCCCTGGGGATTCTGGGTGGCCACTCCCATACCATCAGTTTTTGCACTTACCTGGAGCCTTAAACTTCGTAACTTTTTTTTCTAGTCTGTGCAGTTATTTTTTCTCCTTTCGTAATTATACAGTTTGCTGTATGTCAATGGTTTTTTTTATATATATCTATTTTTTCTTTATATTCTATCATTTTTGTTTTAATCGGTGTACTTTTTGATTTTTTCACTCTTCTACTGTTTTACAATTTTAGCTGATCTTTTTATATATACACTTCTTTATTGAGCGTCTATCGGAAGTCATGGGGGTAGACTTAGTGCTTGCTTCTATCTGGCTAGTCTATCTTAGATTTAGCTTTGGGCTTTTGGGGTGGGGGTGGTGGTGGGGCTTCACTCCTTAGTTTTTTTTTCTTGGGCTACGTATATATTATTGAAGTATTTTTTGCGTCCTCTTTCTTGGTATCTCACGTTTACTCTGTTCCCTTTCCGGGTTTGTGGGTTGAATCTATTGTCAATCCTCCCTTTATTTGAGGATTGACTTTAGGGGTTATGGATTCTACGATTAATTTTGCCTCTTGGAATACTAATGGTCTTAATCATCCAATTAAAAGGAAAAAAATCTTCAAAGTATTCCGGAGACCTAAAGCACATATTCTATTTTTACAAGAGACCCATGGGCGAAGGGGGGACAGATTACATTTTTTTAAGTTCTGGAAGGATCAACAATATCATTCGAATTCCAATGCCAAAATTCGAGGAGTTTCTATTTTCATAGATCCCTCAATTATATTTGTGCAACAGGATATTATCTCTGATCCGAATGGTAGATTTTTACTGGTTAGTAGTTTACTCTTCAATAAAAAGGTAGTTCTGGTTAACGTTTATGCTCCAAACTCGGACTGTCCGGAATTTTATAAATTGTTATTTAATTTGTTCCCAAATTTCAACGAGTTTTCACCAATCTGGGGCGGAGATCTTAATACCTGTTTATCTCCATTATTGGACCGTTCGGCCCCTATACAGACAGAACCCAATAAATCCGCAACCTTGATTAATTTATTTCTCTCAGATTCGGGGTCGACGGACATTTGGCGGTTTTTGCATCCCTGGGAAAAACACTTCCTTTTTTTTCCACATGTTCATCACTCTTACTCAAGAATTGATTTTTTTTTTATTGACTCTCGTCTTATTTCTTCAGTAGTTAAATGTGAATATGACTCTATAACCATTTCGGACCATGCTCCACTTAAGCTTTCTATTAAATTATTGGCCAATACACAAGATAATAGACAATGGCGTTTTAATCCGCTGTTGCTTCAGGATTTGGATTTTGTTAACTTTATGAATGAACAGATTGATCTTTTTTTTTACAATTAACAGTACAGAGGATATTTCCATGAACACCCTTTGGGATACTTTTAAAGCTTAAATTCGTGGCCAGATCATTTCATACTCTGCTGCTTTGAGGAAAAGGTTGAAGAAGGAAGAGCTGGTTCTTGTGGACAAGATTAAAGAAATAGATAAGAAATATGCTACAGCTCCATCTGAGAAGCTGTACAAACAAAGAACTGAACTTCAAATGGAATACAGTTTATTACTTTCGTCCTCTATTGCAAATCAATTAATGAAGACAAGAAGCAAATTTTTTATACATAGTGACAAATTTGGTAAACTGTTGGCTAATCAGTTGAAGACTAACTCCATTGAATTTCAAATTAATCAGATTTATAATCAAAAAGATCAACTGATGTTTGATCAAGCTGAGATTAATCAATCTTTTTTTGATTTTTATTCTTCTTTATATCAATCAGAATCTCCACGAGATTCTAAACATATGTGTGACTTTTTAGATAACCTAAACTTCCCTAAGATTACACACGATATATCTTCTATGTTAGAAACTTCCTTCACTACTGATGAGATTAAGAATGTTATTTTTTCTATGAACTCGGGGAAAGCTCCTGGCCCTGATGGGTTTACCGTGGAATTTTAAAAATCTTTTGCACCCTCATTAGTCCCCTGGTTATCCAGGGTTCTGGAGGCCTCATTAAAACTTGGTAAACCACCAGAATCCTCTTATAGAGCATCGATCTCTTTAATATTAAAGAAGGATAAAGACCCCGCTCAATGTGCATCTTATAGACCAATATCCTTGTTAAATGTTGACACTAAGAATTTTTTCTAAATTATTAGCAAATAGACGAGAAAAAGCAGTTCCTTATATTATTTTGGAAGACCAAACGGGTTTTATTAAGAATTGCTACTCTTTTTATAATATTCGTACACTTTTAAATATTGTCTATACCCTGTCACAAAACGATCCTGAATGCGTCATTTCTCTAGACGCTGAAAAAGCCTTTGATAGGATCGAATGGCCCTACTTATTTAAGGTGCTTGAAACGTTTAACTTTAGGCCGAAATTTATAACCTGGATCAAATTGTTATACCATTCTCCTATGGCCTCAGTCCGTACTAACACTCAACTCACCTTATTTTCCTCTTTTTCGAGGTACCAGACAAGGTTGTCTTCTTAGCCCTTTATTATTTGATATAGCATTAGAACTTCTTGCAATTGCTATTCGAGAATCTCCTAACATTATTGGTATAACTCATGGATTAAAGTCTCATAAAGTAACACTTTATGCTGATGACTTACTTTTATATATTTTCAATCCTCAAAAATCTATTCCAGCAGCTTTAGATTTATTAGAACAATTTAGTCTTTTATCAGGATACAAATTAAATCTTAATAAGAGTGAACTTTTCCCTATTAATAAGCAAGTTCCCCTATATCAGAACCTGCCGTTTAGATTGGTTAATAATCATTCTTCATATCTTGGGATTAAAATTACACGTGTAAACATAAGGATTTATTTAAGACTAATTTCTTACCCTTAATTGACCACATTACAAACTTTCCTTTAAATGGTCTCCACTTCATTTAACTTTGACTGCTTTAATGCTGTTAAGATGTTTATTCTGCCAAAATTTTTATATATATTTCAGGCATTACCGATTTTTGTTCAAAAATCCTTTTTTGATAAAGTAGATTCTAAAATCACTTCATTTATTTGGCAAAATAAAAACCCGTGATTGGGTAGAATACATCTACAGAAAGCTAAGAGAGATGGAGGCTTGGCATTACCTAACTTTAGATTTTATTATTGGGCAATTAATATTCGACACATGAAATTTTGGTTTCTTAACCAAGATATACTATCCATTCCTAAATGGGTAGTTTTGGAATTATATTCTGTTCAAGGCTATGCACTTAGCTCTATATTAGGTTCTTCTCTTCCTTCCGCTTTGAAACGCTATAAACAGGTTTGCAACCCGATACTTAAACATACCTTACACATCTGGTTTCAATTCCGAAAATTTTTCGATCTTAATCAATTTTTCAGCTGGTTCCCTTATGTCTTTTGAACAGTTATCTAACAAATACAATTTACCAAGAACACATTTTTTTTAGATATTTGCAAGTTAGAAATTTCCTAAATACCATACTTTCTTCCCTTCCGGTGTTACCCCCTACAAATATTTTAGACGCTATCATTAACCTCAACCAGTGTCAGAAAGGTGTAACCGCTATTATTTATAATATTATCATGAAACTTAGGATAGCTCCATTCGATAAGATTGGGACTGACTGGGAAAAGGAATTGGGCCTTACTATCCCGGCGGATGACCAGGCTCATATTTTACAACTAGTCAATACTTCCTCTATCTGTTCCAAACACTCCTTAGTTCAATTTAAAGTTGTCCATAGAGCACACATGTCTAAGGATAAATTAGCTCGTTTTTATTCTCATATTAATCCTCCTTGTGATAGATGTCATGGGGAGATAGCTTCCTTGACCCACATGTTTTGGTCTTGTCCTACTCTGGAAACTTTTTGGAAAGACATTTTTAATATTATTTCAAAGGTTTTGAATATTGATATTTCTCCCCATCCTATTACTGCTATCTTTGGATTACCTAAAACTTCTAGTAATTTATTCCCCTCAGCACGTAGAATGATTGCATTTCTTACTTTCGTGGCAAAAAGATGTATTCTACAACATTGGAAGGAGATTAATGCCCCAACTACGTTTTTTTGATTCTCTCAAATGATACTGTGTCTAAATTTGGAAAAAATCAGAAGTAACCTTTATGATACTTCAGTTAAATTTGAACAGACCTGGAGTTCTTTTATTCAATATTTTCATTTAATGTAACTATTTTTTTCTCTCTGATCATATATACACTCCCTTCGTGGATTTTATCTGTTATTAGTGGAGGTCGGGTTTGAGGATGTGATTGTTTAATCTGTTTAAGGCTACTATTTACCTAGTTAGCCCATTGCTTTGCTTTGCAGCTTAGTTGCACGGTAGTTTTTTTTTGGAGGTTTTTTCAGGTGTTTTTTCTTATCGATATATATGGAAAACTAGTATACAACTATATTACCTCGTTATTTTGTAACTAACTTACGTTGTTTGCATTGTTTTTTTTGCATCAATATTTCTTGTATATCTATATTGTAACAATGTATTGGTTGCTATATGTTTTACCTTTTGTGTACTAATTCAATAAATGATTTAAAAAGAAAAAGCAATGGCCCTCACTCCTGCTCCCTGACACTCACGGACCTCTGGCACACTGCCAGTGTCTTCTACAGTGAATACAGATGCAAAATACCCATCAAGTTCATCTGCCATTTCTTTGTCTCCCATTACTACCTTACCCGCATGATTTTCCAGTGATCCAATATCAACTCTCACCTCCCATTTACTCTTTATATAATTGAAAAAAAAACTTTTGGTACCCTTGTTTATATTATTGGTTAGTCTGCCCTCATTTTTCATCTTTTCCCTTCTTATGGCTTTTTTAGTTGCCTTTTTTTGGATTTTAAAATCTTCCCAATCATCCAATTTTCCACTCACTTTCGCTACTTAAATGCCCTTTCCTTGGCTTTTATGCAGTCCTTAACTTCCTTTGTCAGCCACGGTTGCCTCCCCCTGCCACTTCAGAACTTCTTCCTCTATGGGACAGATCTATCCTGCACCTTGTGAACGATTCCCAGAAACTTCAGCCTTCTCTGCGCTGCTGTCATCCTCGCCAGTATCCTCCTCCAATCCACCTGGGCAAGCTCCTCTCTCATGCCTCTGTAATTCACCTTATTCTATTAAGATAAAGATGCACGTGAGTTATGCTTCTCCCTCTCAAATTCCAGTATGAATTCAATCATATTTTGATCAATGCTTCCTAAGGTGTCTTTTACGTTATGCTCCCTAATACGATCCAGGTTATTACACAACACCCAATCTAAGGTAGCCTTTCCTCGAGTAGGCTCAAGCACAAACTGTTCTAAAAAGCCATCTCGTAGGCATTCAACAAATTCCTTCTCTTGCGATCCAACACCAACCTGATTTTCCCAATTCCCTTGCATATTGAAGTCCTCCCACATTACAGCTGTGTCATTATCCTTATTACATGCCTTTTCCAGCTTCCTTTGCAATCTCAATCCCACATCTTGGTTGCTATTTGGAGGCCTACTGTATATATGATTCCCATAATGTTTTTTTACCATTGCAATTTCTTAACTCCACCCACAAATATTCGATATTCTCTGACCCCATGTGACGTCTTTCTAAAGATGTAATTCCATTTCTCACCAATACAGCCACACCACCGCCTAGGCCTTCTTACTTGTCCTTTCAACAGAAAGTATATCCTTTGATGTTAAGCTCTGAACTATGGCCTCCTTTCAGACACAACTCAGTGATGCGCACTATGTCATACACACCAATCTCTAATTGCACCACAAGTTCATCTACCTTATTCCGAATGCTACATGCATTTAAATACAGCACCTTCAGTCCTGCGTTCTTTGTTCTTATGAATTTCGCCTCTGTGGTACAATTTAACTCTTTGCTCTGTCTGCATTTGTACCCAATCATTGGCTTTTCCTTCCAAGTGGATTCATGTTACACTCACCATCCACTTGTAAACCTGCTGGCTCATCCTCAGCTCTGTCACACTGGTTCCCATCCCCCAGCCATATTAGGTTAAATCACTGCCTGTTATAATATTGGTCCCTCTCGGATTCAAGTGCAATGCCTCTCTTTTGTACAGGTTCCACCTGCCCCAGAAGAGGTCCCAATTATCCAGAAATATAGGCTGGCCTACAGGAACATGAAAGAAAAAGGAAAAAAGAAAGGCGAGCAAAATTGGCTAATTCTCTTACAAAATGAAAGAGCAAAATATTTAAAATTGAAGAATTCCATTGATGGATGATGTTCCTCAAAGCTTGAGTAAGGCCTCACTGTAACACTTCAGGAGGTCACGGAAAAAACAGGATGACATCAGATGGTAAAGTGAGAGGCAAGAACAGATTCTTAATCATCCTTGACCCTCTGCATAATTACGCTGCTCTGCATGCATCATACCTTCGTATGCAGTCTTGGTTGGACAATAAAGGTCGGCACCACCAGCAATGTTTAATCTACTGAATTAATAAATATAAATTTAAAGAAAATTCTCTATAATGCTTTATACAAGACATAATAGCGGCCAAGTCTCTGGCACATAGTCTGGCTCTGTGGCTCAAAAGGGAAGGGTGAAGAAGGGACAACCTGTAGTGATAGGGGATTCATTGGTTAGGGATAGACAGAAGTTCTGTGGATGACAAGGAGATTCCCAGACAGTACGTTACATTCCCTTCTGGGAATTACGGTCAGGTACACCTCTGATGGAGTCAGTAGCATTAAATGGGAGGGTGAGCAGCCGGACATAGTTAGGAAGGGTGACGAGATCCTACAAAGTGAGCTCAGTGAGTTAGATGTTAAGTTAAATGCAAGTAAATGAATCTTAGGGTAGTATAAGGTGACATAGACGTTCTTTGATAATAAATTTACTTTCAACTTTGAGGAACTCCAGGGCTGTGATCTCAGACCTCTACCCATGCCACGTGCTAGTGAAGCCAGAAATATAAAGATAATACAGTTTAGGAGATGCAGGAGGGAGAGCTTCAGATTCTTGTATCATTGGACTCCCATCCATGGAAGGTGGGACCCATACAGACAGAACAGTTTGCACCTGAACTGGAGGGGAACTAAAATCCTTGCTGGAATGGTTGCTAGTGCTGTTCCAGAGGGTTTAAACTAGAACTGCAAGGGGTTGGAACCAGAATGCCAGGGCAGCTAGTGAGGTGGTTGTGGGCAAAGATATTTGTTAAGCCTACAGGCATAGCCAGAAATTGAAAGGTTGAGCATGATGGGAATATTTTGAGCTGCATTTATTTCAATGCGAAGAGTATTGTAGGTAAGGTGGATGAGCTTAGAGCATTAATCAGCATGCGGTATTATGGCATTGTAGCTATTAGTGAAACTTGGTCGCAAGAGGGGAAGGAGTGGCAGCTGCATATTCCAGGGTTCCGTTGTTTTCGGACAGAAGAGGTTGAAGGGGAAGAAGTGGAATTCCTAGTGAGGGAAAAGGTCACTGTAGTGTTGAAACAGAAAAGACTACTGAGATTATATGGATAGAATTGAGGAATAAGAAAGGGATGACCATGTCAATGAGATCATATTATAGACCACTCAATACTCAGCAGGATTTTGAGGTGCAAATCTGCAGAGAGATTGCAGACTGTAGCAAGAAACATAAGGATGTGATTCTAACCTTCCACACATTGGCTGTGACTCCCAGACCGTGAAAGGGCTGGAAGGGATAGAGTTTGTCAAATGCTTTCAGGAAAGTTTCTTTAAACAGTACATACAGATCCCAGCTAGACAGTGCGATACCAGATCTCCTATTAGGGAACAAGATGGGCAGGTGACAGCAATGAGTGTAAGGGATCACTTTGGATCCAGTGATCATAATTCCACTTGTTTCAAGATAATTTTGAAAAAGGATAGGTCTGATCCTTGGGTTGAGATTCTAAATTGGTGAAAGGCCAATTTTGATGGTATCAGAAAGGATCTGGTAAATGTGGATTGGGACCAGTTGTTTTCTGACAAAGGCATTCATTCAAAAGTGAAATTTTGGGAGTACAATTGTTTTATATGTGGTTGCTCTGGCAGGCCGGTGAAAGAGAATCCCAAATGCTTCAACAGATAGAGTAAAAGCAAAAGGACATTGAAGAGGTCAACTATGCACGGAGCCAAAGGTGATTGAGGAGCTCTAAAATGAATTTTTTAACTTGGGAAATGGACACAGAGCCTACAGAACAAAGGCAACCCGTGGTGAGGTCATGAACCATATACAGATTACAGAGGAGGTGGAGCTTGCTGTCTTCAGGCACATAAGAGTGGATAAATCTCCAGAATCAGACAAGGTGTCCCCTCGGACCTTGCTTGTGTACAAATTACAGGGGCCATAGCGAAGATATTTAAAATATCCTTAGCCATGTTTAAGGCTCTGGAGGATTGGAGGATAGCCAACCTTCTTCTGTAGTATAAGAAAGGCTCTAGGAATAAACTGGGAAACGTTTGGTCGGTTAACCCGACGTCGGCAGTGGTAAGTTATTGTAAGGTATTCTAAAGGACGGATATTTGGATATATAGAGCCTGAATAAGAATATTCAGCAAGGCTTTGTGGGTGGTAGAATGTGTCTAATTGGCAGTTTGCCAGGACAAATCAGGATAGGTCTTACACAATGAACAGTAGGGCACTGAGGAGTGCGGTAGAACAGAGGGATCCGGGAATACAGATCCATCATTCCTTGAAAGCGGCATCACAGGTCGATAGGAGCATAAAGAGAACTTTTGGCACACTGGCCTTCATAAACCAAAGTATGGATGCAGGACAACAGACACTCAGCGGCAGGTCAGGCAACATCTATGGAAATAACTCGAGTCGATGTTTTGGGTCGAGACCCTTCTTCAAGACTGAGAAGGAAGGGGGATGATGCCAGAATAAAACGGTTGGGGGAGGGGAAAGAGGCTAACTGGAAGGTGGTAGGTGAAGCCAGGTGGGTGGGAAAGGTCGAGTGCTGGCAAAGGAGAAATCTGTTAGGAGAGGAGAGTGGACCGCAAGAGAGAGTGAAGGAAGTGGAGACCCAGCGGGAAGTAATAGACAGATGAGAAGAGATAAAAGGTCAGTGGGGAATGGGGAAGAGGGAAATTTGTTCATCAGAAGGAGAAATTGATATTTATGCCATCAGGTTGGAGGCTACCCAAACAGAATATAACGTGTTGCTCCTCCACCCTGAAGAGGGCTTCATCGTCGCACAACAGGAGGCCAAGAATCAACACATTGGAATGAGATGTAAAATGTTTGGCCACCAAGAAGTTCGACTTGGAGCATATGGTGTGGAGGTGCTTGACAAAGTGGTCCCCAATTTATGACAGGCCTCATCAATGAAGAGGAGGCCACATCAGTAGCCCCAGATACAATAAACAACCCCTACAGATTCGCAGGTGAAGTGTTGCCTCACTTGGAAAGACTTCCTGAGGCCCTGAATGGAAGTATGGGAAATTGCTGCAGAAAATTCTTAAGGATAGAATAATATGAGCATTTGGAAACCTATGGCTTAACTAAGGAGAGCCAGCATGGCTTTGTGCAGGGCAAGTCATGTCTTACCAACTTGACTGAGATTTTTTGACAAGGGGTGAGAGAGATTGATGAAGGTAGAGCAGTAGATGCTGTCTACATGGATTTTAGTGAGGCATTTGACAAAGTCCCTCATGGGACGCTAATCCAAATGATCAGGATTCATGGGGTCCACGGTGAATTGGCTGTCTGGATTCAGAAATGGCTAGTACGTAGAAGGCAGAGGGTAGTGGTTGAAGGGAAGTATTCCAACTGGAGGTTTGTAATTAATGGTGTTCCACAGGGATATGCACAGGAACCTCTGCTGTTTGTGATGTGTTTAAATGACCTGGATGAAAATGTAGACGGGTGGGTGAATAAGTTGATGGATGATACTAAGAGTCGTGGAGTTGTTGATCATGTAGAATACTGGCCAAGAATACAGTGTGATACAGACCAGTTGCAGATATGGGCTGAGAAATGACAGATGGAGTTTAGCACAGATAAACATGAGGTGTTGCACCTTGGTAGGGCAAATGCAAAGAGACAGTACACTGCTAAGGGCAAGGTCCTCAACAGTGCAGCTGAATGCAGAGATCTTGGCATCCAAGCTCAGAGCTCCTTGAAAGTGGCCACACAGGTCAGTAGGGTGGTTCAGAAAGCTTATGGAATGCTTGCTATTTATTAGTTGAGTCATTGAGTTCAAAAGTCAAGAGGTTATTTTGCAACTTTGTAAAACTCTGATTTGGCCACATCTAGAGTATTGTATACAGTTCTGGTCACCCACAATAGGAGGACGTGGTGGCTTTGGAAAGGGTGTGGAAGAGGTTTACCAGGATGCTACCTGGTTTAGAGAGCACAGGCTATCATAACAGGTTAGACAAACTTGGGTTGATTTCTCTGGAGCGGCAGAGGTTGAAGAGAGACCAGATTGAGGTTTATAAGATTATGAGAGGCATTGATAGAGTAGATATTAAGTATCTGTTTCCCAAGGTAGAAATGTCTCATACCAGAGGGCATGCATTGAAAGTGAGAGGGGGTTAGGTACAAAGGGGATGTGAGTGGCAAGTTGTTTACTCAGAGTGTGGTGTACCAGGTACACCACTGCCTGGTATGGTGGTTGAGGCAAATACATTGGAGGCTTTTAAGAGACATTTGGATAGGCACATGAATGTAAGGAAGATGGAGGGATATGGACATTGTGTAGGTGGGAGGGATTAGTTTTTTAGCTGGTTTGGCACAAGATTGTGGGCTGAAAGGCCTGTTCCTGTACTGTATTTTTCTATGTTTTATTTTCCATGAGGCGTATGATTCGCTTGCAAGGATAGGTGTCGGAAGGAAGTTTAGTGGGAGGAATGAACAGACAAGGGAATCACGGAGGGAGTGATCCATCCGTGATTCCCAGTAGTCGAGGCTTTATGCTGAAGTTGTACTAGATGATGGTGAGGCTTAATTTGGAGTACTGTGTGCAGTTCTGGTCACCTACCTATAGAAAAGATGTCAACAAGAAAGTTTACAAGGATGTTGCTAGGTCCAAGGACCTGAACTATAGGGAAAGATTAAAAAGCTTAGGACTTTATTCCCTGGACCATAGGAGAATGAGGGGCGATTTCTTAGAGGTATATAGAATTACAAGTGGTATAGATAGGGTAAAGGCAAGCAGGTTTTTTCTGCTGAGGATGGGTGACACTAGAACTAGTGGTCATGTGTTAAGGGTGAGAGGTAAAAAGTTTAGGGAGAGTATGAGAGAGAACTTCTTCACTCAGAGGGTGGAGAGAGTGTGGAATGAGCTGCCAGCAGAAATGGTTGATTTCAATATTTAAGATAAATTTGGATAAGTACATGGATGGTAGGGGTATGGAGGCCTATGGCCCAGCTGCAGGATGATGGGTCTAGGCTGAATAATAGGTCAGTACAGATTTGACAGTCTAAAGGCCTGTTTCTGTGCTGTAATGCTGAATGACTCTCCAACTTTCCACCATTAAATGCAGACATCCCACCTCTCCCGGAAGTTCCGGGAGTCTCCCGCATATTGATAGTGGCTCCTTGATGCCCGCAAATTATATAGAATATCACGGAAATCAACTTTTTTGAGAGCAAGCGAGAGAAAGCAAGAGAGAGCGTGAGAGTGACCACGAGAGAGAGCGCACATGTGAGAGAGCGAGAGCAAGCAAGTGAGCGAGAGAGAGTGAGGGCAAGCAAGCAAGCCAGCGAGAGAGCGAGAGCAAGCAAGTGAGCGAGAGAGGGTGAAGGCAAGCAAGCAAGCCAGCGAGAGAGCGAGAGAGAAAGCAAGCGAGAGCGAGCGAGCGAGAGAAAGCCAGCGAGAGTGCGCGAGCGACCACTAGAGAGAGAGAGCGTGAGCGAGAGCGCACCATGGAAGAGTGTTCCAAAAAAAATAAAACGTTCATCACCCCAGACTACACTAAAGTGTACCCCTGCCTAATAGGGGTGAAAATAATGACAGTGTTGCTCGCTGCACTGTTTGCAACAGTGAATTTTCTATTGCCCATGGTGGGTTAAGACTGTAAAAGACGTGTTGAGGTGAGTTGAACCGGTGTCAATCGTTCATTAGCATAGCTAACATTATTTAAACTAGCTGGCTAGCTGCTAAGGAGCTACTCTATTGCAGACATCCCACCCCTCCTGGAAGTCTCCTGCAAATTGATGGTGCTACCTCCCTGAAATGAGTTTTTGCAGGGATGTCTGTAAATGATTTTCAAAAACTCATCTAAATCATATAATCGAACAACAAATTCAGTGATTATCAAATACATAATTTAATATTTCCCTGCACAGTACCTTGTAACTATCAGAAGGAGGTAATCCCTTTGCTCCTTGGACATGCACAGCTCCTCCTTCTATACCTGCAAAATGAAATAGAACCCATCTGTTCCAGTTCTGGTATATTACCATAACAAATGTGAATACATTTTTACTTAAATGTTAATAAAACAATGCTTGGATATGTCATAAAGTCAACTGATTTACAATATTTAGCATACTTTTAAGTATCTGGAGTAAATATAAATTCTCTAATCTATAAATACAAGTATCAAGCAAATTCTAAACTTGCTTTAAACTATTAGATTAATTTAAATTACATGTCAATTAATAAACTCATATGAGAAGTAAACAAAGCTAGCACTTAATTTTGTCACAAGAAATTGTGGCACACACTCAGTGCCTATGATTTTATGAAATCAGGAACTACAGTACTAACCTGTAGAGTTGTTTTAATATTGTTTGTATGTTTACAAAATACACCACTTTGTAAATCAGATTGGTAACAGATACACAAGTGTATTCTCTACATTACGGTCAGCTCTTTATACGACCATAAGACATAGGAGCAGAATTAAGCCATTCAGCCCATTGAATCTGCTCTACCATTCCATCATGGCTGATCCTGGATCCCACTCCACCTCATAGACCTGCCTTTTCACCATATCTTTTGATGTCCTGACCGATCAGGAAACTACCAACTTCTGCCTTAAGTATACTCACGAACTTGGCCTCTACCACAGTCTGTAGCAGAGCATTCCACAGATTCACTACTCTCTGGCTAAAAAAATACCTCCTTACCTCTATTCTAAAGGGTCACCCCTCAGTTTTGAGGCTGTGCCCTCTAGTTCTGGATCCTCTCTACATCCACCCTATCTAGTCCTTTCAACAGTCCTTGCATCCTTTATAAAACGTCCAAGAGCACCAACAAAGCACTAACCATTATTAGACTTGACATGAAATAGCATTCAATTTGAATACTGAAGTGTTTGTTAGAGTCAGTGCAAAGACCTCAAAGAGAAAGACTTTATAATGCCAGCCTTTTGTGAATTCTGTAGTCAGACGAGGAGAAGTGATGTTGCCACCAGAAGCAGCTAACATGAGAATGGTAGAGCTAAACACTTTGAGCATCTGGTGCTCCTTTCCTCACAGATCCTTCTATTAACAGGGGCATTCATAAGATTCACCATTCTCCTTTGTAATTTGCAAACAGTTGATGTTGTATTTAAAAAAAGGTTAAGTTTGTTACAGTTTAAAGAGAATAAAGTGATGCTAGACTGTACTGGAAATTCTCTGGGTTGAAAGCCACAAAGCACATCATTGCTTTCTAAATGATACCATATCTTTTCCCAGTAGTTAAGTTAATTACATCTAAACAAAAGAGTTCATGTAGAAGTTCAGGAAGAGATTAAATTCCATGAACTTGGTCATTAAAAAAACTTGTCATTTAGATATTAAACAGACTTCACCTGGCAGGGTAAAAGCTGGACCATTCAGTTATTTTTGCTGCTTGTTAGCGTTATTACCCTTGCACTGATGCACTTAAAATAATTACTGGTCATAAAATGAACTTTGTTAATAAGGAGATATGATTATTATCCTCCTCACTTACCATTAAGCATTAAAGTTATACTGCGATTGTATTTCCTCTCTAGTCCCCCATGGTGGGGAAATTAAGGTTATGGAGAGGATTAGAGATCTGAGTTGTCAAGAGTCACTGAAAAGGCAACAGGAGTCTTTAAGCAACTGGGGTCACTTAGTGGGAAGACTGTTCAGTTACTGCAAGTTTCTTTTCACACCAGGTTGGCATGCACACAAGGTTTCAATCTTCAGCCAAGAAGTGCATAACATTTTTCAGTTCAGAATGAGCAAGGAGGTATGATGCAGGTTAGTACAGATCACACTTATTTTGTTTATGTAATAACAATTATAAACATTGATACAAAACAATTCAGTGGTGCACAATATTGTGTTTGGTCTGTGTCCCAAACTGATATTCAGAGGGAAGGGGCAATTATTAAATTAACAATATGAAATACTTTTGTAGTGTACATTTGGTTGTGGAAGTCTTGAACTTTCAGAGAACTGTTTGCTACTGTCATTCCAACTGTGCTCCGATACAGGACTGCCAACTTCATGCAGTTTCCCAGAAGTTATGCTGGAAGTCTGCCCACTGAATCTGTGTTTGGTTAGATCTGGTGCAGGTTCAGTGACCCCACTCACTTTACTGGAGAGGAATGATTCCAGCATGGACAGGCTAGTTTCAAGAAACGTTTTCTTAATATTTGTATGCACACAATGTATTTAGTTATTTAAGGTGGCTTCTGGTACTTGTTTGTCATAAGTACACATTTATTTTATTTCAATACAAATGTTAAATACAAGGACAATTATTTTTTTATTTTTTTAAATCCTGACTTTTTGGAATCTTGATCATTTTGATGAAGATGTAGATGGCCTGATTTGTAAAACTGCAGACGATACAATAATTAGTGGATTTGTGGATAGTGAGAAAACATATTAATTGATTCAGCAGGATACAGACCAACTGAAAATGTGGATGGAAGAATGTTAGACTAAGCTTAATTTGGACAAGTACGAGATGTTGCACTTCTGAATGTCAAGTGTCGGACGAAAGTACACAGTAGATGACAGGATGCTTAGGAGGACTGATGTATAGATAGGCTCCATTCACCCCACTGAGTCTACTACACCATTCAATCATGGTTGATTTCAATTTTCAACCACATTCTCCTGCCTTTGCCCCATAACTGTTAACATCCTTAAATCTAGAACATATCAATCTCTGCCTTAAATACACCCAATGACCTGGTCTCCACAGCTGTATGACTAACCAATTCTACAGATTCACTACCTGCTGGCTAAAGAAATTTCTCATCTCAGTTCTAAAAGGATGTCCTTTTATTCTGAGTCTTTGCCTTCGGATTCTGGACTCTCCTACTAATGGAAACGTTCTCTTCCACATCCACTCCATCCAAGCCTTTCATTATTCAGTAGGTTTCAATGACATCAAGTATTGACCCAGAGCCCTCAAACACTAAGCTTTTCATTCTTGGGATCATTCTTGTGAACCTCCTCAGGACCCTCTCCACATCTTTTCTTATGTATGGAGCTTAAAATTGCCCACATTTTCCAACTATGGTCTGACAAATGCCTTATAAAGCCTCAGCAGGACATCATTCCTCTTAAAAAAAAGAATGTAAAGCTTTGCATACAAGACTTTCAAATTATCTCTTATACTTGTCTTCTCAAAATGAATCCTGATTAGTATTTGCTTTCCTTACTACCAGGTCAAATTAATCTTAAGGGAATCCTGTACTAAGACTTCTAAGCCCTTTTTGTACCTCTGATTTTTAAATTCTCTCCCTAGTCAGAAAATGATCTGCACACTTATTCTTCCTACCAAAGTATAAACTCCAAACTTCCTTATGTTGTATTCAATTGATCACTCCTTTATGCTATTTTCAACCTTCCACTTACCTGCCCATTCTGCTAACCTGTCCTGGGCCTTCTGCAGACTCTCTTGTCTCCACAACACCATGTCCCTCCACTATCTTTGTACAAACCCCATTTCCGGAAAAGTTGAGATATTTTCCAAAATGCAATAAAAACAAAAATCTGTGATATATTAATTCACGTGAACCTTTATTTAACTGAGAAAAGTACAAAGAAAAGATTTTCAATAGTTTTACTGACCAACTTAATTGTATTTTGTAAACATACATAAATTTAGAATTTGATGGCTGCAACACACTCAACAAAAGTTGGGACAGAGGCATGTTTACCATTGTGTTACATCACCTTTCCTTTTAATAACACTTTTTAATCGTTTTGGAACTGAGGATACTAATTGTAGTAGATTTGCAATTGGAAATTTTGTCCATTCTTGCTTGATATAAGACTTCAGCTGCTCAACAGTCCGTGGTCTCCATTGTCTGATTCTCCTCTTCATGATGCACCATACATTTTCAATAGGAGATAGATCTGGACTGGCAGCAGGCTAGTCAAGCACACGCACTCTGTGTCTACAAAGCCACGCTGTTGTAGCCTGTGCAGAATGTGGTCTGGCATTGTCCTGCTGAAATAAGCATGGACGTCCCGGGAAGAGATGTCGCCTTGACGGCAACATATGTCTCTAAAATCCTAATATACGCCTCAGAGTCAATGGTATCTTCACATACATGCAACTCACCCATGCCGTGGGCACTGATGCACCCCCGTACCATCACAGATGCTGACTTTTGCACCTTTCACTGATAACAATCTGGATGGTCATTTTCATGTTTGGCACAGAGAACTCAACGCCCGTTTTTTCCGAAAACTAGCTGAAATGTGGACTCATCTGACCACAGCACACGGTTCCACAGTCTTTCGGTCCATCTGAGATGAGCTCGGGCCCAGAGAACTCATCGGCGTTTCTGCATAGAGTTGATGTATGGCTTCCTCCCTGCGTAATACAGTTTCAAGTTGCATTTCTGGATGTGGCGATGGACTGTGTTGAGTGACAATGGTTTCCCGAGCCCAGGTGGCTATAATTGTCACAGTAGCATGACGGTTTCTTAGGTAGTACCGCCTGAGGGCTCGAAGATCACGCACATTCAACAGTGGTTTCCGACCTTGCCCTTTACGCACTGTGATGTCTTTGAATTCTCTGAATCTTTTCACAATATTATGTACTGTAGGTGTTGAAAGACCTAAATTCTCTGCAATCTTGCATTGAGAAATGTTTCTTTTGAACTGACTAACAATTCTCTCACGAATTTTGGCACAAAGGGGTGAGCCACGATCCATCTTTGCTTGCAAAGACTGAGGCTTTGATGGATGCTACTTTCATATCCAGTCATGATACCTCACCTGCTACCAATTAGCCTGCTTAATGTGGAGTCTTCCAAACCAGTGTTACTTGAATAATCTGTGCACTTTTCAATCTTATTTTAACTCTGTCCCAACTTTTGTCCGGTGTGTTGCAGCCATCAAATTCTAAATTTGTGTATATTTACAAAATACAATTAAGTTGGTCAGTAAAACTACTGAAAATCTTTTCTTTGTACTTTTGTCAGTTAAATAAAGGTTCACGTGAATTAACATATCACAGATTTTTGTTTTTATTGCATTTTGGAAAATATCCCAACTTTTCTGGAAATGGGGTTTGTATTTTCTGCAAATTTGGGCACAATGCCATCAATTTCTGCAAACTTCAAAGTAAATTTATTATCAAAGTACATATATGTCACCATTATACAACCCTACCCCTGATTCATTTTCTTGCAGGCAATCACAGTAAATACAAGAAACACAACAGAATTAATGAAAGACTGAAACCAACAGGACAGGCAACAGTCATAATGCAAAAAAATTTGCAAATACAAAAATAAATAAATACACAATAAATATCGAGAACGTGAAATGAAGAGTTCTTGAAAGTGAGTCCACAGGCTGTTGGAACAGTTCAGTGATGGGGTGACTGAAGTTATCCCCTCTGGTTCAAGAGCCTGATGGTTGAGGGGTAATAACTGTTCCTGAACCTGGTGGAGTGAGTCCTGAGGCTCCTATACCACCTTCCTGATGGCAGCAGCAACAAGAGAGCATGTGCTGAATGGTGGGGCTCCTTGAAGATGATACAGTGCTCTGTGTAGACATGATCAATGGTGAGGAGGGCTTTACCCGTGTTAGATTGAGCCACATTCACTACTTTTTGTACGCTTTTCGCTGTAAGAGCATTTGGTGTTTCCATACTTGGCCTAGGTACAACCAGTCAATATACTGTTCATCACACATCTATAGAAGTTTGTCAAAGTTTTAGATGACATGTCAGATATTCATGAACTTCTAAAAAAGTAGGGTTACTGCTGTGCTTTCTTCATAATGGAACTTAAGTGCTGGGCTGAAGAAAGATCCTCTGAAATGATAACACCGAGGAATTTAAAGATGCTGACCCTCTCCACTTCTGATCCCCTGATGAGGACTAGCTCATTGACCTCTGGTAGCTGGTTGCATCACAGCCTGGTATGGAAACACCAATGTCCTTGAATACAAAATCCTACAAAAAGTAGTGGATATGACCCAGTTCAGCAGGGAAAACCCTCTCCACCATGGAGCACATTTACATGAAATGGTTGCTGCAGGAAAGCAGCATCCATCATCAGGGACCCCGAGAACCCAGGATGTGCTCTCTTCTTGTTGCTGCTATCAGGAAGAGGTACAGGAGCCTCAGGACTCACACTGCCAGGTTCAAGAACAGTTATTACCCCTCAACTATCAGGCTCTTGAACTGAAGGGAATAACTTCATCTGCTCCATAATTGAAATATTCCCACAACCTAAGGACTCAAATTCATTGCATTTTCTTGATACTTATTGCTTGTTCATTTATCTATCGATTTATTTATTATTGTTATTTCTTTCTTTTTGTTTTTGCACAGTGTGTTGTCTTTTGCACACTGGTTGAGCATCCAAGTTGGGTGGTCTTTCATTGGTTCTGTTATGTTTATTATTGTGTTATTAAGTATGCCCACAAGAAAATGAATCTCAGGGTTGTATATGGTGACATATATGTACTTTGATAATACATTTGCTTTGACTTTGCTGACATTGAGTGAGAGGTTGTTATTCTGGCACCACTCAGCCAGATTTTCCTTCTCCTTCCTATATCCTAATTCGTCACCAGCTTAGATTCAGCCAACGACAGTGGTGTTGTCAGCAAACTTGAATGCGGTCGTCCAGAACATTAATGTATGAAGTGAAAAGTTTGTGGGCTCAACACTGACCCTTACTAGTCACCGACAACCATCCTGAAAAAGCCCCTCCACCTTTTATCCCAACTCTCTGCCAAACCATGCTAGTATCTTGCCTCTAACATCATGGGTTTTTATCTTGTTTATGGCTCAGTAAACTGGTTTTCTCTAGTGTTGGAGGCCCAGGGATGACCTGATATGTATATATAAAACTGCGAGGTATAGTTATAATAGTCAGTCAGGGTACTTTTTTTCTCAAAGACTGGAGGGCCTAGCTTTAAACTAAGGTGGGGGGGGGGGGAGGTCAAGGCAAGTTGTTGTTGTTGTTTTTACACAGAGTATGATAGGTTCCTGGATTGTGTTACCAGCAGAAATGGTGGAAGCAGATACAATAACGATATTTAAAAGGCATTTAGATGAGTACATAGACAGCTAGGGAATGGAGGTGTGATGGCAATGGTATGGATTGACATCACAGCTGACAAGACTTTGTGGCCATAAGGCCGATTCCTGTACTGTACTGTTCTGTGCTCTATTTGCTTCATAAAAATGTATATCAAACCCCTCAAAAATATTGAACTGAGTTTCTTTACGAATATGATGGATGTAAAATAAATGAAACACAGAATGATTAAAACCTTATACAATATGACTTTTTAAAATTATGAGAATCGATCAACATCAAAGCCACTCAACATTAAATATTACCAGAGTGGAGTCTGAGTTTTTGCCACTGTTAAAGATTCAAAAACATGAAAACAAATTTGCCATTCTGTTTAAAAATGATATTCATTACAGAAAGCTGACTGAAAGGAAAATCAATCACAATCTTTAGCCCTGTTCAGTCATATTCAGAGTACCCTATAGCAGCGGTCCCCAACCACCGGGCCGCAAAGCATGTGCTACCGGGCCACGAGGAAACGATATGAGTCAGCCGCACCTTTCCTCATTCCCTGTCACGCACTGTTGAACTTGAACACAGGGTTGCCAACTGTCCCGTATTGCTGGGACATCCCATATATTGGGTTAAATTGGTTTGTCCCATATTTCGCACTTGGACCGCACTTGTCCCATATTTCCCCCGCTAAGGTAGAGCGTTCCTATGAAACCTTTCATACCGAAATGGCGTAAAGCGAAGAAGCAATTACCATTAATCTATATGGGAAAAATTTTTGAGCGTTCCCAGACCCAAAAATATAACCTACCAAATAATACATAAAACCAAAAATAACACTAAGATATAGTAAAAGCAGGAATGATATGATAAATACACAGCCTATATAAAATAAAAGTGATGTATTTACAGTGTAGTCGGGAAGATTAAGCCAAAACCGATTTGTGGGGGGGGGGGGAAATTGGCACATACGCGCATGCGCACATCACATATGCGCACACAGGTGCCCGCGCAAGGTTTCATAGTCATGGTAGTCTTTCCCGGGGTAAAGTGTCCCGGGATTTGACTGCTACTTTTGTCCCATATCTGGGAGTGAGAAAGTTGGCAACCCTAACTGTAAAAGACATGTTGAGGTGAGTTTAACCCTACTTGAATACCACCCCCCCACCCCCCGTTTGGCTGGTCCGCAAGAATATTGTCAATATTAAACAGGTCCGCGGTGCTAAAAAGGTTGGGGACCCCTGCCCTATAGCAATTCACACTTTGAGCACAAAATCTATTTAAAAATAAACCAATGGTAGGCACCATTCATCCGGTCTGGCCCCCTACACATTAACATTGTTTAGGAGAGCACATGAGGTTGGGTGCAATCTTAGCAGGACACTGACTTTCCATTTTTAACAACGGTGTGGGAAATGCCTTATCACACGTGTCAAATTGAATAAAATAATCCCTCTCTATATCTTTAAACAACAAAGAAATGACAAGGTCCACCTGTCAAAAAATATAATTTTAAGTTCCTTTAATAAAACTTTTCTACTTCATACTTTCCTTATTATGAGGGATGTTAAATATTGAGAAATGCATCATCTTTGCACAGCCAGTTTATAGAACTGATGGCTGGGAGAGAAAAGATTTTAATATTCTATTTTCCAATGTGCCCAATGTGCCCTTTTGCTGACTGATCCAGAACTGACAAGATTGTTTTCTCATTTCAAAACATGAATAGGTTATATAGCCTCTTGATTTTACACAACCATATAAATTAGATCATTGTTCAGAAATACAGTATTTCCACTTCCTGCCTGAATTGCATAATGTCTCAACATGCCCAGTTGACAAAAATGTATCATATGCAGTCTTAAAACCCTTAATTTCCTAAATTAATACTGTCCACAGCATCTCTGA
Organism: Mobula birostris; assembly: GCF_030028105.1. Taxonomy (NCBI): domain Eukaryota; kingdom Metazoa; phylum Chordata; class Chondrichthyes; order Myliobatiformes; family Myliobatidae; genus Mobula; species Mobula birostris. The sequence goes on along the minus strand of NC_092373.1, from coordinate 106,148,981 downwards.
GTGACAATTTTGGATCAATGGCTGCGAAACATCTGTGCTGTAGATCTCTGCCCAAATGTAAGAAAGTTAAAAATACCAAACTTGTTTGTCATTTAAATATTTCACAAAACTAAGGTGATCAAATTGTGCATCATGTTTTATCACTGTAATCTGCAATGCAAACTGAATGTTTATAGACTGCAATATTGTCTATTTATAAAACAGCTTTATGCATTTGAAAGAGATGATAGAACCAACAGACCTGATATTTCAGATATGGTAACGTGGGAGAAATTGCAGACAACATCAGGCAACTGGTAGTGACGAGGGTCACCTATCTCATACACAAGCTGCTCAGACACAGTACCAAATGATACCAAGCCTCCAGTTTTAGGTGGTTTAGAAAGGGTGAAACTTCCATCAGAGGAACATTCAAGCACTGGAAAGCCAATGTTATCCCTGGAAATAGATAATACAGATTTAAGACATTAGAAATGAGGCAACAATAACTGAAAAAAAATGTTGAAAATGTAATAGCTCTCATGTTCAGGTTGGAACTCCATAAACTGATTATCTAGGAGGATGAATCTGGGATGCAAAAATAATTTTGCTTAAATTAGGCTAGATTAAATGCGTGAGTTGAATAGTAGGCTCATCCAGCTCACTACACTCATCCATCAGTGCTGATTAATGAGCGCTTCATTCAAATCATTTTATGAGTCAGCAATTAAAGAACTGATCTAAATACTTGCTAAATGTTGTGAGAGTACTTGCCTCTAGTATCTACCCAGTCAGTAGGTCCAAACTGCAACCACACTTGGTGAAATGTACTTTACCTCCAATCTCCTGTAAATCTTTTACTTCTTATATTCAATCTAGACCTAGACAACTCTATTATGGGGAAAAGTTTCTCATTATTCTTCATAATTTTGTTCATCTCACTGAGGTCCCACTCCTCAGCATTTTCTACTTGAAAAATAACAAACCCAGCTTATCCAGTCACATCTCATAACTGAAAAGTTCCATTCCAGGCAACATATCCTCCAATCCCTCTCCAGAACAATCCCATCGTTCCAAAAGTGTGGTGATCAGCAATGTGCACAATATTCTCACTGAAGACTCATCAACAAGTCATAAAGTTGTTCCATGGCCTCCCCGCTCTTATATTCTATGCACTTGTTAATGACTCTAGTATCCCGTTTGTTTTCTTTACACTCCCATCTATCTGTACTGTCTGGACCACCAAGGGCCGTCTATTGCTCCATACTTCTTCGAGCCCTGTTATTCTAGGTATATACCCTTATCATCTCCAAATACATCACCTCACAAGGGATTAAACTTTATCTGCCATTGTTCTATATTACTGATCAGTGTTTTCTCTAATCATTTAAGATTCACGATTCACAACACCATTGACTTTCATACTAACAGCAAAGATTTGGATTGTATTGCCTACATTCCTATCCAAATTATTAATGTACAGTACTGTGCAAAAGTCTAGGATGCTGTACTGCAGTAATTTTATGTATTGCACTATACTGCTGGAAAAAAAACAAATTTCATGGCATAAGTGAGTGTTTCCCTCTGCTTATCCACCCAATATGATAGATACCCTTTTTCAGGTTAAACCATTTCAAAAAGGACTGATAGCTATAATTTATAAATGGTTATTGAATTTAAGAAAGGTATCTAACGATAAAATTAAAGGTGCATGGGAATTGGAATTTCGAGAGTCACTTTCAGATAATCAATGGGATAAAATTTTTCATTTGGTAAATACTTCATCTATTTGTGCCCGTCATTCCTTGATACAATTCAAGGTAGTATATCGGGCACATATGTCGAAAGATAAATTAGCCCGTAGTTTTCCCAATATTAATTCTATTTGCAACAGATGTAATATTGAGGTGGCTACTTTAACTCATATGATTTGGTTTTGTATCAAGATAGATAATTTTTGGAAAGATGCCTTTAAAACTTTGTCAAAAGTCTTGAATTTGGACCTACAACCGAATTTATTTACAGCAATTTTTGGGATCATTCCTGTTTCCACTCAACGGATGATAGCTTTTACAACCTTATTGGCTAGGAGAGCCATTTTGCTTAAATGGAAGGATTCTAATCCACCTACTGTTTTTTATTGGCTTTCCTCCATTATGTCCTGCCTAAGTTTAGAGAAAATAAGAAGTCCGACATTTGATACATCCTTTAAATTTGAAGAAACTTATATTAAATTTTATTCAATATTTTCATATGGTTTGATTTACTGCTCTTCCAGTTACTTTTTCAAAACTTTGGATTTGATCAGTAAGTTTCTCTTTCTTCTTGCTTTTACTCTCAGTATGGGCTGCCCAGCCCCCTTTTTTTCCTTGTTTTTTTTTTAACCTTTTTTTTTGTTTATAGAGAATAGTGGGGTTCTTATTTTAGAGAGAGATATATATATATATAAAATTATAAACCTTTCTTTATCTTTTTTTCTTTTTATGAAATGATAAGGGGAGAATTGATTATCTTAATTTTTATTATATATTATTAGATTAATACTATGTATGAGTTTGATAATGTTTATTTTACCTTTATATGTATTATTAGCGATATAGATACTTGAGATAATTTTCCTCTTTAAAAATTAATAAAAAGATTCATAAAGAATGACATAAGTGAGTGATGATAAACTCAATTTTGATATGGGTCTCTATCAGTGAGTAAGAAGGGGTCACAGGGTGGGGAATCATGGTTAGGAAAAGTGGGGAAGGGAGAGAGGAGGGAGCGGGAAGCACCAGAGAGACATTCTGTAATGATCAACAAACCAATTGTTTGGAATCACTCCCCTCCCATGGTGCTCCATCCTCACCATTCCAAACATCCTTTGCTCCCGCCAGATTTACAAACTCATTCTCCGCTCCACATTGACAAATGCAAAACAGTGCCTAACACTTATGCACAGTACTGTATATGACAAGCAGTAAAGAGGTTGACACCATTTCCTGTGGCACACCACTTCTTACAGGCTTCTAGTCATAAAGGGAACTCTCTACATTACCCCATTCTCCTTTATCAACCTGACTTCGGATCCAATTTGGCAACTTAGTAAATTTTAAATAATAACAGAAAACACTGAAGTAATAAGCAGCAAGGAATGAGGATCAGGAGAATCGAAGGCAAGAGTCTATGATACAGAAGATATCTGAAAATCCAGGTGCAGATAATCTTAACTCAATAAGGGTGAAAAAAGATGGTGAATAATGGGAATTGGTGTGGATACTATAGACTGACTGGCCTCTTTTTTGTTGTATTAGCATAACATCAGAGAGAGATTATTGGACTCTCAAGAGCAGGGGTTCTCAACTTTTTTTTATGCCTATGGCCAATACCATTAAGCAAGAGGTCTACTGAATTCAGGTTGGAAACCCCTGTGTCAAAAGAAAAGGCTAATTTTAGTAGTTTTCATCATTCTCTTAAGAGACCCTCTAATCTTTCTACTTGATTACTGCAACTTCACTTCCAAGCTATAATACCATTTGTAAAAAACTAACTTTGAATGTGTCTTGTGAAAGTTAAGGTCAAATGATATACCATCTTGTCTAAGCTCTTGTATCAACATCAGGTAGAAGTTTAATTAAGTTGTAATTATAGTTTTAATGTGTCTAATCCTCAGCACCTTAAGGCATCTCCACTAAGCACGAGTCAAACCTTTGCTAGCAATTCAAATCTGAACCTTTTGTTATGCCAGTTGTTTTATTGTCTCTGTTGCCCAAACCATTCTTAATATTTTCAATTCAAGACTGCTTTATGTCATTTTCTATCCACAAGTGTAAAGGAGAATGAAATAATTGTTCTCCGGATCTGATGCTGGATTAAAAAAAAACACAGAAGATGAAGATGAATAATAATTTAAAAACCACAATAAATATAAATACATAAGATAGCTTATATATATAGATTGTATGTCCATAGAGTGACACTCGGTTGTACACAAGGTGACTGCCAGGAAGTAATAAAGTAGTGGTGGAGTTAGCAGGTGGAAGTGTTGATCAGCTTTACTGCTAGGGGGAAAGTAACTGTTTTTGAGTCTGATGGTCCGGGGTGGATGCTACGTAATGTCCTCCCTGATGAGAGTGTGACAAACAATCCATGTGGGATCCTTCATGATGTTACTGGTCCTTTTCCAGCACCTTTCTGTGGATATTATACCAGTCCTTGATGATGGTACGCTGGTGCAAATGATGTGTTTGGCAGTTGTGACTACCTGTTATACAGCCTTCCTGTCTGCCACAGTGCAGTTTCTATCCAAAGCAGTGATGCAGCTTGTCAGGACCCTCTCTAGTGGGCATCAGTAGAATGAAGTGAGTATAGATGTGCAAAGTCCAGCTCTCTTCAGCCTCCTCAGAAAGTAGAAGAGTCGATGAGCTTTCATGTGTCCTGCGACCATGAGAAATTGTGTGTGATGTGCGCTCCCAGGAGTTTGAAACCACTGTGTCACCAATGCAAGGTGGGTGAAATTGCTGCGAGTTCACCTTCACCTTTGTCTTGCTGGCATCAAGGAAGAGGTACCGGGCCCCTCGATCTCTTCCACCTGCTCTCTGTAGGCCATCTCTTCATTTTTGGTGATGGGCCCCACCACTGTTAAGTCATCTATGAACTTGTCAATGTGATTGCTTGGGTATTTGGCTGTGCAGTCATGTATGAGCAAAGTCTGCACACACAGCCCTCTGGGGTAGGGGGGCAACTGTGACACCTCCCTCCTGATGCTCTAAGCAATTTTTACATACACTTTGATGCACGCAACATAATGCTGGCCATGAAAGTTAACTCCTTCCCAGGTGAGCAGCCACTGTGTAACAGTAGGATATGTGAGAACGACTCTGCAGAGAGGCAACCCCATAAGGTGGCCAGACCCAGACAACATCCCAGGCCGAGTACTCAGGGCAGTGTGCACATGAGCTCACTGACACCTTCATGAATATTTTCAACACTTTACTCATTTAGGCTGCTGTCCCCACATGCTTCAAATCAGCCATCATCATCGCTTTATCAAAGAACTCTACACCTTCAGAATTAAACAACTACCAGCCAGTGGCATTGACACCAACCATCGTGAACTGCTTTAAGTAGCTGATAATGATACATATCAAAAACTCCATTCCTGCCTTATTGGACACTCACCAATATGCTTACCAACAGCGAGCCCAACCCTCATAAGACCATAAGATATAGGAGCAGAATTAGGCCACTTGCCCAATGAGTCAGCTTCATCATTCAATCATGGCTGATACAATTTCCCTCTCAATACAGTCTCCTGCTTTCTTCCCATAACCTTTGACACTCTAACAAATCAAGAAAGACCATAAGACATAGGATATGTTCCTTTCTTTCCATTAAGATAGAAGTTATCTTTATATGAGTTAATTGTACTGCTTGGCTGATAACAGTTTTAGAAAATTTTAAAAGGCTGACATGTCTCTAACTTTGCATATTAGTTTTGGAATATTATTACTAACATAGTCTTAAAATAAACTTTGCAGTTCTTCCTTTGACTATAAGACCATAAAGCATAGGAGCAGAATCAGCCCACTCAGCCCAGCGATCCATTGAACTACCCTATATCAAAGCGCTGGCCCAATCCTCAAATACACCCTTGTAACTCCAACCCATATGCCCCCTTCCCCGTCACAAGCCAACTCTCCTCCCCAAGGCCCAACTTATCCTGACCCTTGAGGTCCTTATCCATTTGTAAACGTTGATCTGGTCACTTTGTCAATCTCTCTGACCCTCTCTACTCTGCAACTTGGACTTGTAATTACCCGTATTTGGAGTATGTAAGGGTTTTTCGCTGTATAAGTGCTGCTTCAGCAATAACACGCTAAAAATTTTTCAACACTATGCCCTTACCTTTAGGCCTAAAGCTTAGCACCAATATTAACATGCATGTCTAGACTCTAAAAAGTTTCTATTCTGTACCATTAAGTATGTATTAAAATCAGAAATAATACAAAATATAATTTTTTGGAGAAAAAGAAAGAATTATAAAGATTGATTGAGTACCAGTCAGGAACTCTATGCCAGTCTGTAAATATTCCGCCTGTGCACTGGGCGCCGCACTCGATCAGATGACCTGCAAGACTACATACCAAATAAAAACATGAAATTTAAACTTCAGGAAGTTCAGAAGTATGTCAGAAACAAAATTTAGCACGCAGAATAAATGATCTAGTGAAATCAGTAAGGTAATGAGCACAATAGCTCTCTGCTGCTTCAGGCTTTTACTAAATCAAATTCTGATTGATGGTTGGCAAACCTTTATCCTCTTCCAGCTTCAGGATCTGTTGTGAAATTAATTTACACAATCTTTGTGCATGGAACACAATGACAGATTCCACTTACAACTGACACAGTTCAGGGATCTCAATGAAGGATGTCAATAAGAATGATGTAGGCAATAAAGAAGGAACAGGAATAAAAGTAGAGTTATACAATACCTATAAAAAGTATTCACCCCCCCCTTAGAAATTGTCATACTTTATTGTTTTACAACATTGAATCACATTGGATTTAATTTGGCTTTTTTTGACACTAATTGTGATCACAATTCTATCTCCTTTACCATAGTCTCAGAGAGGGATAGGAATATACAAGTTAGGAATGCGTTTAATTGGAGTAAGGGGAAATATGAGGCTATCAGGCAGGAACTTGGAAGCATAAATTAGAAACAGATGTTTTCAGGGAAACGTACAGAAGTAATATGGCAAATGTTAAGGGGATATTTGCATGGAGTTCTGCATAGGTACATTTCAATGAGACAGGGAAAGGATGGTAGGGTACAGGAACTGTAGTGTACAAAGGCTGTTGTTAAGTCTAGTCAAGAAGAAAAGAAGAGCTTATGAAAGGTTCAAAAAGCTAGGTGATGATAGAGATCTAGAAGATTATAAGGCTAGCAGAAAGGAGCTCAAGAAAGAAATTAGGAGAGACAGAAGGAGCCATGAGAATGCCTTGGCGGACAGGATTAAGGAAAACCCCAAGGCATTCTACAAGTATGTTAAGAGCAAGAGGATAAGACGTGAGAGAATAGGACCAATCAAGTGTGGCAGTGGCAAAGTGTGTATAGAACCGGAGGAGATAGCAGAGGTACATAATGAGTACTTGGCTTCAGTATTCAATATGGAAAAGGATCTTGGTAATTGTAGGGATGACTTACAGCAAACTGAAAAGCTTGAGCATGTAGATATTAAAAAAGAGCATGCACAGGAGCTTTTGGAAAGCATCAAGTTGGATAAGTCACTGGGACCGGACGAGATGTACCCCAGGCTACTGTGGGAGGTGAGGGAGGAGATTGCTGAACCTCTGGCGATGATCTTTGCATCATCAATGGGGATGGGAGAGGTTCTGGACGATTGGAAGGTTGCGAATGTTCCATTATTCAAGAAAGGAGTAGAGATAGCCCAGGAAATTATAGACAGTGAGTCTTATTTCAGTGGTTAGTAAGTTGATGGAGAATATCCTGAGAGGTAGGATTTATGAACATTTGGAAAGGCATAATATGATTAGGAATAGTCAGCATGGCTTTGTGAAAGGCAAGTCATGCCTTACGAGCCTAATTGAATTTTTTGAGGATGTGACTAAACACATTGATGAAGGTAGAGCAGAAGATGTAGTGTATATGGATTTCAGCAAGGCATTTGACAAGGTATCCTATGCAAGACTTATTGAGAAAGTAAGGAGGCATGGGATCCAAGGGGAAATTACTTTGTGGATCCAGAGCTGGCTTGCCCACAGAAGGCAGAGAGTGGCTGTAGACGGGTCATATTCTGCATGGAGGCCGGTGACCAGTGGAGTGCCTCAGGGACCCCTACTCTTCGTGATTTTTATAAGTGACCTGGATGAAGAAGTGGAGGGATGGATTAGTAAATATGCTGATGACACAAAGGTTGGAAGTGTTGTGGATAGTGTGGATGGCTGACAGAGGTTACAGTGGGACAGTGATAGGATGCAAAACTGGGCTCAGAAGTGACAGATGGGAGTTCAACCCAGATAAGTGTGAGGTGGTTCATTTTGGTAGGTCAAATGTGATGACAGGATATAGTATTAATGGTAAGACTCTTGGCAGTGTGGAGGATCAGAGGGATCTTGAGGTCCGAGTCCATAGGACACTCAAAGCAGCTGCGCAGGTTGACTCTGTGGTTAAGAAAGCATATGAGGCATTGGTCTTCATCAATCGTGGGATTGATTTTAGAAGCTGAGAGGTAATGCTGCAGCTATACAGGACTCTGGTCAGACACCACTCGGAGTACTGTGCTCAGTTCTGGTCGCCTCACTACAGGAAGGATGTGGAAACCATAGAAAGGGTGCAGAGGGGATTTACAAGGATATTGCCTGGATTGGGGAGAATGCCTTATGAGAATAGGTTGAGTGAACTCAGCCTTTTTTCCTTGGAATGACGGAGAATGAGAGGTGACCTGATAGAGGTGTATAAGATGATGAGAGGCATTGATTGTGTGGATAGTTAGAGGCTTTTTCCCAGGGCTAAAATGGCTAGCACGAGAGGGCACAGTTTTAAGGTGCTTGGAAGTTAGTACAGAGGAGATATCAGGGGTAAGTTCTTTTACGCAGAGAGTGGTGTGTGCGTGGAATGGGCTGCTAACGATGGTGGTGGAGGCAGATACAATAGGGTCTTTTAAGAGACTCCTGGACAGGTATATGGAGCTCAGAAAAATAAAGGGCTACGGATAACCCTAAATAATTTCTCAGGTAAGGACATGTTTGGCACAGCTTTGTGAGCCGAAGGGCCTGTATTGTGCTGTAGGTTTTCTATGTTTCTATGTAATCAACAGAAAAAGACTCTTTCATGTCAAAGTGAAAACAGATCTCTACAAAGTGATCTAAATTAATTACAAATATTAAACACATATAATCGATTGCATAAGTATTCACCCCCTTTAATATGACACACCAAATCGTCACTGGTGCAGCCAATTGGTTTTAGAAGTCATGTAATTAGTTAAATGGAGATCACCTGTGTGCAGTCAAGGTGTTTCAATTGATTAGAGCAAAAATATACCTGTATCTGGAAGGTCCAACTGTTGGTGAGTCAGTATCCTGGCAAAAACTACACCATGAAGACAAAAGAACACTCCAAGCAACTCTATGAAACGGTTATTAAAAAACACAAGTCAGGAGATGGATACAAGAAAATTTTCAAGTCACTGAATATCCCTTGTTAAGTCAATCATCAGGAAAAGGAAAGAATATGGCACAGTTGTAAATCTGCATAGAGAGGGCCATCCTCAAAATCTGAGTGACTGTGTAAGAAAGAGACTAGTGAGGGACTCCACCAAGAGACCTGTGACAACTCTGGAGCAGCTTTATGAGGGAGTAGCAAAGAAAAAGCCACTGTTGATCTTTTTCTGTAGATTAGAGTCAAAAAAGTCAAATTAAATCCACTGTGATTCAATGTTGTAAAACAGTTAAGTGTGAAAACTTCGAAAGGGAGTGAATACTTCTTATAGGTATTGTATTTTTGAACGAACAGCGGCCTTGAGCTGGTGGGGAAAACCAGCACTTTTGGAATTTCAAAGTTCAAAGTAAATTTATCATCAAACAATGTACATACATCACCATATAAAACCCTGAGATTCATTTTCTTACAGGTAATCACAGTAAATACAAGGAACACAATAGATTCAACAAAAGACTGCTCCTATAGAACAGGCAACAACTAATCTGCAAAAGATAACAAACTGTGCAAATACAAAGCAAGAAAAACAAAATAATAATAATAAATAAGCAATAAATATCATGAAAATGAGTTGTAGGGTTTATAGTGAGTCCAAAGGTGGTGGAAACAATTCAGTGATGGGCAAGTGAAGTTATCCCCTCTGCTTTAACAGTCTGATGATTGTGGGATAATAACTGTTCCTGAAACTGGTGGTGTGGGTCCTGAGGCTTTTAAACTTCCTTTCTGATGGCAGCAGTAAGAAGAGAACGTGGGCCTGGATCTTGATGATGGATTGCACTCCATGTAGATGTGCTGCTTTACCCTTGATAGACTGGGCTATATCTACTACTTTTTGTAGGTTTATCCGTTCGAGGGCATTGGCGTTTCCTTACCAAGAGTTATGCAACCAGTCAGTATAGTCTCCTCTGCACATCTACAGAAGTTTGTCAAAGTTTTAGATGACATACTGAATCTTTGTACTCTTCCAAGAAAGTTGAGACACTGCTGTGCTTTCCTTGTAATGGCGTTTACGTGCTGGGCAGAGGATAGATTCTCTGAAATGATTACACTGAAGAATTTATTTATTGGGATAAAGCATGGAATAGGCCCTTCTGGACCTTCTAGCCACATTGCACAGACTGAACCCCAGGCTAATCACAGGACACTTTACAACGACCAATTAACCAGTAGGTCCTTGGATTGTGGGAGGAAACCGGAGCACCTGGAGTAAACCCACGCAGCCACATGGAGAATGTACAAATTCCTTACAGGCAATGGCGGAAAGTTGCTGACCATCTCCACCCGATTCCCCAATGTGGACTGGCTCATGGATCTCTGGTTTCCTCCTCCTTGATGCCAGAAATCAGCTCCTTGGTTTTGCTGCCATTGTTGTCATGGCCAGATTTTCAGTCTACTTCCTATCTGTTAATTCGTCACCACCTTTGCTTCAGCCAACAAACGTGGTGTCATCAACAAACTCAAATATCACCATCAGAGTTGTACTTAGCCTCACAGTCATGAGTATAAAGCGAACAGAATGGGGTATTGAAGTTGTAGAGATGTTGCCAATCCAAACTGATTGGTGTCTGCAAGTGATAGAATCGAGGATCCAATTGCACAAGGAGGTATTGAAGCCAAGGTCTTGAAACTTATTGATTAGTTTTGAGGGGATGATAGTGTTGAATGCTGAGCTGTAGTCAATGAAAAGCATCCTGATATATGCATCTTTGATGTCCATAAGTTCCAGGGAGGTGTATGGAGGGATATGGTCCGTGTGCATGTCAGTGGGACTAGGCAGAAAATGGTTCGGCACAGCCAAGAAGGGCCAAAAGGCCTGTTTCTGTGCTGTAGTTTCTATGGTTTCTATGGTAGAGGGAAGAACCAATGAGATAGCATCTACTGTGGACCTGTTGCTCCAAAAGACAAATTGGTGCAAATCCAAGTCACTTCTCAGGCAAGAGTTAATATGTTTCATCACCAATCTCTCAAAACTCTTCATCGCTATGGATGTAAGTGCTACTGGATGATAGTCACTGAGGCAGGTTACCATGTTCTTCTTAGGCACTGGTATAATTGAAGCCTGCTTGAAGCAGGTGGGTAGCTCAGACTGTTGAAACAACAGTTTGAAGAGATTGGTGAACACTCCAGCCAGTTGATCAGCAAAGGTGTTTAATACTCAGCCAGGTACCCCATCTGCACTGGGTACTTTCCAAGGGCTCACCGTGCTGAAGGATGCTCTCACACTGGCCTCAGAATTTGGTGAACATAAACACCTTTTTCCCACTGGCACTGAACCGCATTGACAGGAAAAGCCACAAGTAAGAGATAAGACAGAAGATAGTACTGATATTTTGAGACATCAGTTGGTAGCAGTTGATTAAGAGAGATCTCGAGAGAATGTAAGGGAGGGGGAGGTGGAGAGAGAAATGGCAGCAGGTCCTGAATAAGAAGTTAAGGATGTATTCCTTGATGTTTAGTTTTTAGAGCCTACAGCATCAATCACTTTCAACCCATGGTTGGAAGAAGGAAGAACTAGGTGGGGGTGGAGTGGGTTGAGATAAGTTTAATATTGACTCCCAAATGTTCAAGTCAAAACCTATTACTCAGTTCAGTTTCCCATAATTTGGTTGAAAAAGCATAGCAAATGATATTATAGAAAAAAGGCATTGTAGAAGTTGTTATAGTATTTTTAATTTATGTCAATGGGTTGTATGCTTTGATTAAGTAACTGACTGGCTTATAAATGCAAGAATGTTATTATCTGAACAGGGTACAATTTTGTTGAAATGTAGCACCCACACTCCTGCAAGCTAAAGTGTTTATGTCTTTACAAATATATTTGTGAGAAACCATTTATCTAAACTCAGGAAGTATATATTTAAATTTCACACTATCTGGCAAAAAAATTTAAATTACTTATACCTTAATCAGTATTTAAGAGGATAAAACCGTGCATAATAAGTTTTCATTAATTATATCTTCTGAAAAAAATCCCTAATCCATTCACCAAAATCCTCTTACACTAAAAATTCAAATAAGTTAGTTCAATGAAAAAAGAACAAAGTATAATTATTTTTAAAAAGCAATAATATCCTTTGAACTGTAGAGGTGGGTGGTAAGTGTATGTTCACAAGAAAATGGAACAGAAGCACAAAAGTCTGAGACGAAAAACAAAGTTTTACCTTCCAGCAGCCAACAGGTCAAATTCATTTTTTTTCCAGCCAAACTGCAATAAAAAGTGAAATTAGGATGTTAACAAAGCTAAATAAACCAAAACAAAATGAAGAGCAAAAAATGAGCAAAATGGAGGAAAACTTATTCGAGTGATGTAACTTTTTAAAACAAGCAAGATCCAGATATAAGCTAATGATAATATCAAATTTTTCAAAAGAGCAAATCACAAAAATGTGCTTTTGAAACCAAGCACAAACTACTTAGTAATTTGTTGCAACTCTGTAACAAAACCTTTCAATTTTTATTATGCATCGAGGAGCCAACCAGGATAACTTGGCACACACAATAGCTACGGAGGACTTATGTAGAATGCTTTCCAATTAACAAATCCAAACAAAGTTTTGAAAAACTAAAATAGAAATCATAAATGCTGGAGAATTAATCACTTCAATTTGAGTTGGTTTGTGACTCCTCAGTAAAGTTCCTAAAGCAATGATTACATAACACAGATTTTTCACTGCTACTTGATTAAAAATTGGTTTTATTGTAGTTACCATCATTTCAGGATTGTGATGTATCAATTGCAAAATTAACAAGGCACTTCTAGTCTTTCCTATCCATTGAAATACTTTTTAAATATAGTTAATATACACCTCAACCATTTCCTGTGTTAGGACTGTAGTAATGGGAGATTGGATGGGCTGGGCTTGTTTTCTCTGAGTGATGGAGACCAAGGAGTGACCCCACAGATGTTTACATAACTATGAGAAACACAGATAGGACGGAACTCCTATCAGCTTCTAGCGTGTCCTCTTTCCCTTCCCAACTTTCTTATTCCAGCATCTTTCCCCTTCCTTTCCAGTACTGATGAAGAGTCTTGGCCTGAAATGTTGACTGTTTATTCATTTCCACAGATGCTGCCTGACCTGCTGAGTTCCTCCATCATTTTGTGTGTGTCAGTCTAAACAATGTTTTGTACAGCTGAAACATGACATCCCAACTCTTATACTCAATATACAGGTTTCCTCCACCATCCAAAGGTACAGCGTTCCTATGAAACGGTTCGTAAGCCGAAATGTCGTAAGACGAAGAAGCAATTACCATTTATATGGGAAAATTTTGTGAGCGTTCGCAGATCCAAAAATAACCTACCAAATCATGCCAAATAACACATAAAACCTAAAAGAACACTAACATATAGTAAAAGCAGGAATGATATGATAAATACACAGCCTATATAAAGTAGAAATACTTCCCCATAATCATTATCGCACTGTTCTCCGTAGCGAAAATCTCACGCAAGCGCTGTCGGCAGAAAATCTCACGCAAGCGCCATCGGCAAAAACACGTTGCAAGCGCTCTCCAGTAACCTTTAAGCTATGAAGCTGCTGAATCATACCAAATAACACGTAAAAATACACAGCTGATATAAAGTAGAAATAATGTATGTACAGTGTAGTATCACTTACCGGAATTGGTTCAGCACCGAGCACACTGATGATGGCGTGTTAGACTGAGTTGTCGCAGGTTAGGTGATGCAGTGGCCCCCACTCTCCAGGCTGCCGACTGATACATTGCCACGAAGCACGCAGGGGTCCAGCGGTAGCCGGGCGGCACACAGCACATCTTCAAGAAAAAAGCCAAAATAAACATGCTAATTAATTAGGTGCCGCCCGGCACGTAATTGTCGGCCCTGATCAGTGCCAATTTCCGATTGCGTCGTCTCTGATCTGAGCCGACAATTATGTGTTGGGCGGCACCTAATTGATTAGCGTGTATATTTCGGCTTTTTCTTAAAGATGTACTGTGTGCCTCCCAGCTACCGCGGCATTTCCGCGAATCGGTATCTGTCCGCGGCCTGGGTGATGGGGTGGTGGGACACTGGGGTGTCAACTCGTCGTCTGTTTCCATTAGGGCAGGCAGCTCATCTTCTCCTATGACTGCCCGCCTTGATGTCGAAGGTCGAGGTTCGTTGTCTGTTGTGGCTGATGTGGAAGGCTTGCTTGACTGCTGAGCCTCGTGCATTTTTCTATCATACAGTTCTTTGTACAGACTCAAACCATCTTGCAAATATCCCCTAAACCGACGTACCCTTTCAAAATTAAAGTCATACTTTATCATTGCAGCGAAAATCTCACACAGTTGCTTCACGTTCAGTTCGCTACTACATTCGGTTTCTATTGTTATCCTTTCTTCTTCCAATTGCATCAGCTCTTCATCTATCAGTTCTTGGTTATGGGATGCCAAAACCTCTTCAACATCATGTTCGTCAGCTTCCACAAGCCAAACTCACTTTGTCCTTGCTTCGTTCACCACGATCGAAATGCTTAATTATGTCTAGTTTTACGCTAAGTGTAACACCCTTACGAGCTCTTTTAGGCTTTTCCGATACCATAGAACTCATCTTGCAAACGGCTGCTCACAGGCATGTGTTTAAGCAATGCTGGCTAGAATGCAGTTCCTGGGGAGAGCGGCTGCTTGGGGTGCGCGCTGCCTTTTATCGCGCGCTGATTTTTTCGCGCCCTGATTTTTTTATCGCGCGCTGCTTTTTCTTCGTAACAGTGAAAACACCTTCTGAAAGCAAAAACAGGGAACTATTGTAGGTCTTTCGTAACAGTGAGGTTTCATACAGCGAACGTTCGAAAAATGGGGGACACTTGTATTGGCCTATGAAGATCTCATACCAAATGCTGTTTTAACTACCCTATCAGGGAGCTAAGAACTTGCACAACAAGGTCTTTCTATATATTAACACTACTAAGATCCCTGCCTTTTACTCTGCATGTCACACCAGAATTTGACTTCCCAAAATGTACTACCTTGTACATGTCTGGATTGCATTCCTTCTGCCATTGCTCTGCCCAACTTTCCATTTATGTACTGCTGTATCCTTAAAGAGCTTTAATTGCTACGTAGGTCACATTTGACCAATCTGTTGGAGTTTTTCGAGGAGGTTACCAGGAAAGTGGATGAAGGGAAGGCAGTGGATATTGTCTACATGGACTTCAGTAAGGCCTTTGACAAGGTCCCGCATGGGAGGTTAGTTAGGAAAATTCAGTCGCTAGGTATACATGGAGAGGTGGTAAATTGGATTAGACATTGGCTCGATGGAAGAAGCCAGAGAGTGGTGGTAGAGAATTGCTTCTCTGAGTGGAGGCCTGTGACTAGTGGTGTGCCACAGGGATCAGTGCTGGGTCCATTGTTATTTGTCATCTATATCAATGATCTGGATGATAATGTGGTAAATTGGATCAGCAAGTTTGCTGATGATACAAAGATTGGAGGTGTAGTAGACAGTGAGGAAGGTTTTCAGAGCCTGCAGAGGAACTTGAACCAGCTGGAAAAATGGGCTGAGAAATGGCAGATGGAGTTTAATACAGACAAGTGTGAGGTATTGCACGTTGGAAGGACAAACCAAGGTAGAACATACAGGGTTAATGGTAAGGCACTGAGGAGTGCAGTGGAACAGAGGGATCTGGGAATACAGATACAAAATTCCCTAAAAGTGTCATCACAGGTAGATAGGGTCGTAAAGAGAGCTTTTGGTACATTGGCCTTTATTAATCGAAGTATTGAGTATAAGAGCTGGAATGTTATGATGAGGTTGTATAAGGCATTGGTGAGGCCGAATCTGGAGTATTGTGTTCAGTTTTGGTCACCAAATTACAGGAAGGATATAAATAAGGTTGAAAGAGTGCAGAGAAGGTTTACAAGGATGTTGCCGGGACTTGAGAAACTCAGTTACAGAGAAAGGTTGAATAGGTTAGGACTTTATTTCCTGGAGCGTAGAAGAATGAGGGGAGATTTGATAGAGTTATATAAAATTATGATGGGTATAGATAGAGTGAATGCAAGCAGGCTTCTTCCACTGAGGCAAGGGGAGAAAAAAAACCAGAGGACATGGGTTAAGGGTGAGGGGGGAAAAGTTTAAAGGGAACATTAGGGGAGGCTTCTTCACACAGAGAGTGGTGGGAGTATGGAATGAGCTGCCAGACGAGGTGGTAAATGCGGGTTCTTTTGTAACATTTAAGAATTAATTGGACAGATACATGGATGGGAGGTGTATGGAGGGATATGGTCCGTGTGCAGGTCAGTGGGACTAGGCAGAAAATGGTTCAGCACAGCCAAGAAGGGCCAAAAGGCCTGTTTCTGTGCTGTAGTTTCTATGGTTTCTATGGTATCACTGGAGCAGTTTTTGTGCCCACTGCAAACTTATTAAGTAATACCCAGTAGGCAGGGAAAAAACTGAGTTTTTTTTAAACACAATCAGAGGTGGAAAAATGTTGGTGATGACCTTGTACATAAGAAAGTTATAATGCGATTCCACAGGGCATTAAGAGGGCAAATAATATGTTCATATTTTTTCACCAAAGATGTCCTGGTTCAATCCTGATCGTTGGGTGCTGTCTTTGTGAATCTTGCGCTGTACATTCCCCCGTGGCCACATAAGACACAGTAGCAGAATTAGGCCATTTGGCGCATCGAATCTGGTTTGCCTTTGATCATAACTGATCCATTTCCCTCTCAACCTCATTCTCCTGCCTCCTTCCTGTAACCTTTCATACCATGAATTATCAAGGACCTAGCTATCTCTGCCCTAAATATACCCAATGACCCGGCCTCCACAGCCGCTCGTGGCAAGAATTTCCACAGATTTACCACCCTCTAACTAACGTAATTTCTCCGTATCTCAGTTCTAAATGGATGTCCTTCAATCCTGAAGTCGTGCCCTCTTGTCCTAGAATCCCCTACCATGGGAAATAACTTTGTCATATCTAATCTATGAGATCCCCCCTCATTCTCCTGAACTCCAGGGAATACAGCCTAACAGCTGCCAGACATTCCTCATATAGTAACCCTTTCATTCCTGGAATCATTCATGTGAATCTTCCCTGAACCCTCTCCTGCTCACCTCCATTCTAAATGAATGTCCTTCTATTCTGAGGTTGTGCCCTCTGGTCCTAGGAACATCCTCTCCACATCCACTACATTCTAGGCCTTTCAACATTTGATAGGTTTTGATGAGATCCCCCTCCATTTTTCTAACTTCTAGTTAGTAAAGGCTCAGAGGCATTGAGCACTCCTCATAAGCCTTTTATTTCTGGAATCATTTCCGTGTACCTCATTTGAACACTCTCAGTGCATCCCTTCTCAGATAAGGGACCCAAACCTGCTCAAAATATTCCAAGTGAGGCCTCACCAGTATCATAAATCCTCAGCATTACATCCTTGCTTCTATATTCCAGTCCTTTTGAAATGAATGCTAATATTGCATTTGGCTTCCTCACCATTGACTCAACCTGCAAGTTAACCTTTAGGGAATCCTCTATGAGGATTCCAAGTTCCTTTGTACTTCAGATTTTTGAATTTTATTGCCATTTAGAAATAGCCTACGTTTTTATTCCTTCCATCAAAATGCATGACCGTACACTTACTAACACTGTATTCCATCTGTCACTTCTTTTCCCATTCTCCTAACTTCTGTCTTTTTGCCTCCCTGCTTCCTCAACACTATCTACTCCTCTACCTGTCTTCGTATCATCCGTAAACTTAGCCACAAAGCCATCAATTCCATCATCAAAATCATTGACGAACAATTTTACCAAAGGAGGTGTAAGGCACTCCTTCTCTCCACTAGCCTGCAGGCTACGCTTGGGCAAGGTGTAGCACCTGTTTAGCCCCCGATCAGGGTCACATAAAGCCATTCGAGCAAGTAGTGAGTGGTCGTATGAGAGGCTGGTGCATATCACAAGTCCTGTGTTATGCTACTACTAATTACAGACAGGCAAACTCTGAAGAGTATTGATACTGGATGGGGTCTTGCAAAGACAATAACCGGAAGACAATGCAAACTACTTCTGTGCAAAAATTTGCCAAGAGCAATCATGCTTATAGACAGATGGAAGTCCATGATAACCCACATCATACAACATGGCACATAATAATAAAGATGAGGATGTTATTTTCTTCATGCTTTTTACTCTTTACACTAAATCTATGCCTTTTCTACTACTGTCTAACTTTGTCTAGATCAAATTGTTTCTATGTGGCTCAGATTTAAATGGCAATCCCACCACAATTTTGGAACAAAGTTTGTTCATTTGCAATTCCTCTATATGTGGCTTGGCCCCAGGGATCTTTCCTGGTCATTGGTACATGTGACGATACAGTGAAAAGCTTTGTTTTCCATGCCAGTCATACAGATCATGCTGAAACAATACGTACATTGAGGTTTACAAAAGGAAAAATGTAGAATATCGTAACACAGATATCGTTACAGAGAAAGTGCAGTGTAGATACACTAATTAGGTGGAAGGGACACAATGAGATATACTGAGATATTAAGAGTTCATCATTATCTGACTCTTGAATAACTGTCTTTGAGCCTGATGGTGCATGTTTTCAAGTATCTCACTCTGATAGAAAGGGTGAGATGAGAGTGGAAGAGGTCTTTGATGATGTTGACTGGCTTCCTGAGGCAGTGCAAAGTACATAGAGGTTGGTTTCAGTACGACCATAACACATAGGAGCTTAATTAGGCCATTTGCCCCCTCGTGTCTGCTCCGCCAATTCATCATGCGATCCATTTCCCTCTCTATCCCATTCTCCAGCCCTCTCCCCATAACCTTTCACACACTGACATTATCAACCTATTAACTTCCACCTTAAATACACCCAAAGACCTGGCCTCCACAGCCACCTGTGGCAACGAATTCCACAGATTCACCATCCTCAGGCCAAAAAATTCTCATCTATATTATAAATCCCTCTATTCTTAGGCTGTGTCCTCTGATCTCAGACTTGCCAATCCTAGGAAACATCCTCCACATCCACTCTGTCTAGGCCTTTCAACATTCCAGAGGTTCCAATGAACTCCCCCCTTCATTCTTCTAAACTCCAGCGAGTAGAGGCCCAGAGCCATTAATCACATCACATATGATAAGCCTTTCATTCCTGGAATCATTCTCATGAACTTCCTCTGAACCCTCTCCAATGTTAGCACATCTTTTCTTACAGAAACGGCTCAAAACTGCTCACAATACTCCAAGTGGGGCCTCACCAGTGCCTTATAAAGTCTCATCATTACATCCTTGCTTTTATATTCTAGCCATCTTGAAATGAATGCCAACATTGCATTTGACTTTCTTACTACCAACTCAACCTGTATGTTAACCTTTACGGAGTCCCGCATAATGACTCCCAAGTCCCTTTGCTCCTCTGATTTTTGAATTTTCTCCCCATTTAGAAAATAGTCTAAGCTTTTATTTCTTCTACCAAAACTTCCTAACACTTAATTCCATCTGCCACTTCTCTGCCCATTATCCTTATCTGTCCAAGTCCCTCTGCAGCCTCCCTGCTCCTTCACCCATCTTAATGTTGCCCACAGTCATTAATTCTGCCATCCAAATAATTTATATAAAAAGTAAAAAGAAGTGGTCCCAATACAGACTCCTGGAGAGCACCACTAGTTGCTAACAGGCAATCACTCTTTGCCTCCTGTCAATCAGCCATTCTCTATCTTTGTAGTATCTTTCCTGTAATACCATGGGCTTAATTATGTTATGCAGCCTCATGGGCGGCACCTTGATATGAAAATTCATTCTTTAAAGTTATTTTCTCCAGTGGCTGATGACTGGCCACACCTTTTGCCCCAGGAATTAGCTTAGTGAATTATTATTAACTATCTCTAATACCAGTAAATACTTTCTTTAAAGACCTAAGAGTACAGGAGTCACCCGGATCAGATAAACTGCACCCTAGGGTTCTGAAAAAGGTAGCGGTAGAGATTGTGGAGGTATTAGTAATGATCTTTCAAAAATTATTGGACTCTGGCATGGTGCCAGAGGACTGGGAAATTGTAAATGTTACTCCACTCTTTAAGAAAGGAGGAAGGCAGCAGAAAAGAAATTATAGACCAGTTATTCTGAACCCCGTGGGAAGATGTTGGGGTCAATTGTTAAGGATGAGATTATGGAGTACTTGGTGACACAGGACAAGATAAGACAAAGTCAGCATGGTTTCCTTAAGTGAAAATCTTGCCTGACGAACCTGTTGGAATTGTTTGAGGAGATTACAAATAGGATAGATAAAGGGGATGCATTAGATGATGTATATTTGGACTTTCAGAAGGTCTCTGACAAGGTGCCACACGTCAGGCTGCTTAACAGGTTAAGAGCCCACCATATTACAGGAAAGTTACTAACATGATTAGAGCATTGGCTGATGGGTAGGAGGCAGAGAGTGAAAATAAAAAGGTCCTTTTCTGGTTGGCTACCAGTGACTAGTGGTGCTCCACAGGGGTCAGTGTTGAGACTGCTTCTTTTCATGCTGCATATCAATGATTTAGATGATGGAATAGGCAGCTTTGTTGCCAAGTTTGCAGTTGATACAAAGATTGGTGGAGAGGCAGGAGCTGTTGAGGAAACAGGTAGGCTGCAGAAGGACATAAAACAGATTAGGAGAATATGAATCGAACTGAATTGACTTTATTCCTTACAACCTTCACAAACATGAGTAAAAATTTTTACATTACGTCTCTGTCTAAGTGTGCAAACATAGTAATTTATAATAATTTATAATAAATAGAACAGTCAATGTAACATAGAAATACACTCAAATCAGCATCAGTTAATCAGTCTGATGACCTGGAGGAAGAAGCTGTCCCAGAGCCTGTTGGTCATAGAAACATAGAAAACCTACAGCACAATACAGGCCCTTCGGCCCACAAAGTTGTGCCGAACATGTCCCCACCTTAGAAATTACTAGGCTTATCTATAGCCCTCTTTTTACTAAGCTCCATGTATCTATCCAAAAGTCTCTTAGAAGACCCTATTGTATTCACCTCCACCGTTGCTGGCAGCCCACTGCACGCACTCACCACTCTCTGTGTAAAAAACTTAGCCCTGACATCTCTTCTGTACCTACTCCCCAGCACCTTAAACCTGTGTCCTCTTCTGGCAGCCATTTTAGCCCTGGGAAAAAGCCTCTGACTATCCACATGATCAATGCCTCTCATCATCTTATACACCTCTATCAGGTCACCTCTTATCCTCCGTTGCTCCAAGGAAAAAAGGCCGAGTTCACTCATCCTATTCTCGTAAGGCAAGCTCCCCAATCCAGGCAACGTCTATGTAAATCTCTTCTGCACCCTTTCTATGGCTTCCACATCCTTTCTGTAGTGAGGCGACCAGAACTGAGCACAGTACTCCAAGCCCATTCTGACCAAGGTCCTATAGATCTGCCACATTACCTCTCGGCTCCTAAATTCAATTCCACGATTGATGAAGGCCAATACACTGTACGCCTTCTTAACCACAGAATCAACCTGCGTAGCTGCTTTGAGCGCCCTATGTACTCGGACCCCAAGATCCTTCTGATCCTCCACTCTGCCAAAAGTCTGACCATTAATACTATATTCTGCCATCACATTTGACCTACCAAAATGAACCACTTCACACTTATATGGGTTGAACTCCATCTGCCACTTCTCAGCCCAGTTTTGCATCCTATTAATGTCCCGCTGTAACCTCTGACAGCCATCCACACTATCCACAACATCTCCAACCTTTGAGTCATCAGAAACTTACTAACCCATCCCTCCACTTCTTCATCCAGGTCATTTATAAAAATCACGAAGAGTAAGGGTCCCAGAACAGATCCCTGAGGCACTCCACTGGTGACCGACCTCCATGCAGAATATGACCCTTCTACAACCACTCTTTGCCTTCTGTGGGCAAGCCAGTTCTGGATCCACAAAGCAATGTCCCCTTGGATCCCATGCCTCCTTACTTTCTCAATAAGCTGTGCATGGGGTACCTTATCAAATGCCTTGCTGAAAACCATATACATTTACTGCTCTTACTTCATCAATGTGTCTAGTCACATCCTCAAAAAATTCAAGCAGGCTCGTAAGGCACGACCTGCCCTTGACAAAGCCATGCTGACTATTCCTAATCATATTATACCTCTCCAAATGTTCATAAACCCTGCCTCTCAGGATCTTCTCCATCAAATTAGTGAGGTAAGACTCACTGGTCTATAATTTCCTGGGCTATCTCTACTCCCTTTCTTGAATAAAGGAACAACTGCCACACCCTCCAATCCTCCGGAACCTCTCCCGTCCCCATTGATGATGCAAAGATCATCACCAGAGGCTCAGGAATCTCCTTTCTCGCCTCCCACAGTAGCCTGGGGTACATCTCATCCAGTCCCAGCGATTTATCCAACTTGATGCTTTCCAAAAGGTCCAGCACATCCTCTTTCTGAATATCTACATGTTCTAGCTTTTCATTCTGCTGCAAGTCATCACTACAATCACCAAGATCCTTTTCCATAGTGAATACTAAAGTAAAGTTTTCATTAAGTACCTCTGCTATTTTCTCCCGTTCCATACATACTTTCCCATTGTCACTTGGTAGGTCCTATTCTTCCACGTCTTATCCTCTTGCTCGTAACATACTTGTAGAATGCCTTGGGGTTTTCCTTAATCCTGCCCACCAAGGTCTTCTCATGGCCCCTTCTGGCTCTCCTAATTTCCTTCTTAAGCTCCTTCCTATTACCCTTATAATCTTCTAGATCTCTAACATTACCTAGCTCTCTGAACCTTTTGTAAGCTTTTGTTCTTCACTAGATTTATTACAGCCTTTGTACACCACAGTTCCTGTACCTTACCATAACCTCCCTATCTCATTGGAACGTACCAATGCAGAACTCCACACAAATATCCCCTGAACATTTGTCACATTTCTTCTGTACATTTCCCTGAGAACATCTGTTTCCAATTTAAGCTTCCAATTTCCTGCCTGATAGCCTCATAATTCCCCTTACTCCAATTAAACGCTTTTCTAACTTGTCTGTTCCTATCACTCTCCAATGCCATTGTAAAGGAGGTAGAATTATGATCACTATCTCCAAAATGCTCTCCAACTGAGAGATCTGACACCTGACCAGGTTCATTTCCCAATACCAAATCAAGTACAGCCTCTCCTCTTGTAGGCTTATCTATATATTGTGTCAAGAAACCTTCCTGAGCACACCTAACAATTCCACCCTATCTCTAGGGAGATGCCAATCGATATTTGGGAAATTAAAATCTCCCATCATGACAAGTCTGTTATTATTACACCTTTCCAGGATCTGTTTCCCTATCTACTCCTTGATATCCCTGTTACTATTGGGCGGCCTATTAAAAAACACCCAGTAAAGTTATTGACCTCTTCCTGTTCCTCACCTCCACCCACAGAGACTCTGTAAACAATCCCTCCACAGCGTCCACCTTTTCTGCAGCCGTGACACTATTGACCCACCTCTTTTGCCTCCCTCCCTGTCCTTTCTGAAACATCTAAAATCCGGCACTTGAGGTAACCATTCCTGTCCCTGAGCCATCCAAGTCTCTGTACTGGTCACCACATCATATCTCCAAGTACTGATCCACGCTCTAAGCTCATCCGCTTTGTTCACAACACTCCTTGTGTTAAAATAGACACATCTCAAACCTTTGGTCTGAGTGCATCCCTTCTCTATCACCTGCCTATCCTCCCTCTCGCACTGTCTACAAGCTTTCTCTATTTGTGAGCCAACCTCCTCTTCCCCAGTCTCTTCAGTTCGGTTCCCACCCTGCCACAATTCTAGTTTAAACTCTCCCCAGCAGCCTTAGCAAACTTCCCTGCCAGGATATTGGTCCCACTGGGATTCAAGTGCAACCCATCCTTTTTGTACAGGTTACACCTGCCCCAAAAGAGGTCCCAATGATCCAGAAATCTGAATCCCTGCCCCCTGCTCCAGTCCCTCAGCCACACTTTTATCCTACACCTCATTCTATTCCTATTCTCACAGTTGCATGGCACAGGCAGTAATCTCGAGATTATTACCTTTGCGGTCCTGCTTCTCAACTTCCTTCCTAACTCCCTGTACTCTTTTTTCAGGACCTCTCCTCTTTTCCTATCTATGTCATTGGTGCCAATACGTACCACGACCTTCGGCTGTTCTCCCTCCCACTGCAGGATATCTTGGATGTGATCTGAAACATCCCGGACCCTGGCACCTGGGAGGCAAACTACCATCCGAGTTTCTTTCCTGCGTCCACAGAATCGCCTGTCTGACCCCCTAACTATAGAGTCCCCTATCACTAATGCCTTCCTCTTACTTTCCCTACCCTTCTGAGCCACAGGGCCAGTCTCTGTGCCAGAGGCACGGCCACTGTCGCTTCCCCCAGCTAGGCTGTCCCCCCAAACAGTACTCAAACAGGAGTACTTATTGTCAAGGGGTACAGCCACAGGAGTTCTCTCTAGCACCTGACTCTTTCTCTTCTTCCTTCTGACTGTGACCCACTTGTCTGTCTCCCGTGGCCCTGGTGTGACCACCTACCTATAACTCTTTTCTATCCAGTTCCCTAACTTGCTCCCTTAGGAGCTGCAGCTCCACGCACCTGGTGCAGATATGGCCATCCGGGAGGTTGGGAGACTCCAGAACCTCCCACATCTGAACCCAAGCACAGAAAACTGGCAATCCTTTTCCAATTGTAAACTTCAGACCTCTTGCAGTAAAGGCCAATGTGCCATTTGCTTTCTTTATCATTTTCTACATTTGCCAGAAAACCCAAGAACACCTAGATTTCTCTATATTACACTGATGGGATTATACAAGACCCCCTCCCCACCCCAACTGGCCACTAAGAGGTGGAAGAACATATACTTAGATTGATTATGGAAAGGTACAGAAACAGCAGGGCTGTCATGATGGGGACCTTTCACTTCCCTGGTATTGATTGAAACACCTTTAATACAAGAGGCATAGATACCGCAGTATTTCTTCAGTGCATCCAAGGGGGGTCTTTGAACACCATGTGGAGTCTAGTCAGAGGAGAAAACATTCTGGACCTAGTTATGGGAAATGACACAGGCCAGATGACAGACCTGATAGAAGGTGAACCTTTTGGAAAGAGAGAACACAACTCACTATGTCTTAAGATAGTTATGGGTAAGGATAAAATCTGACCTTACAGGAAGGTACTAAAATGGGAAAAGAAAAATGACAGGATGAGAAAGGAGCCAAGGGGTATTAATTGGGAGTAGATGCTGTCAGACAAGTCCACTTCTAACATGTGGGAGTTGTTTAAAGACCAGCTGATCAGAGATCAGGATCAGAATGTTACCGTATTGAGTACAGACAAGAATAGAGGGACCTTGGATGACCTGAGTGGTCCTAATTTTATTCGGGAAGAATAAGGAAGCACATGTAAGGTTTAGGAATCTAAAATCAGACTGGGCCCTTGTGGAATATAAAGATAGCAGGAAAGTGCTCAAGCAGGCATAGTGGTTAGCACTACACAATTACAGCTCAGGACTCTGAAATTTAGAGTTCAATGCCGCCACCGTCTGTGAGGAGTTTGTACGTCCTTCCCATTGGTGCATGGGTTTCCTCCGGGTGCTCCGGTTTCCTCCCACAGTCCAAAGATGTACCAAGTAGTTGGTTAACTGGTCATTGTAAACTGTCCTGTGATTAGGCTCGGGATAAATAGGTGGCTTGCAGCACATTGAGCTAGGAGGGCCTGTTCCACACTGTATCTATAAATAAATTAATTTGTGATGTGTTGCACTTTGGGAGGCCTAATGAAAGGAGAAAATATACAGTTAATGAGAGACCCCTTCATAATATTGAAGTACAGAGGGGTTTCATGGTCCAGGTCCATAGCTCACTGAAACTGGCTATGCAAGTGGGCAAGGTGGGAAACAGGCCTATAGCATGCTTGCCTTCATTGTTCAGTGTTGAGCATAAAGGTTAAGGAAGACATGCTGCAGCTATATGAAGCTTTAGTCAGACCGCACTTGGAATACTGCATGCAGTTCCGGTTATGGAGACTGTGAAGAGTGTTCAGAGGTGGTTTACATGGATGTTGTCTGGATTAGAAGGTATGAGTTACAAGGAAAGGTTCAACTACATAGAACATAGAATAGTACAGCACAGTACAGGCTCCTTGGCCCACAATGTTGTGCTGACCCTTAAACCCTCCCTCCCATATAATCCCCCACCTTAAATTCCTCCATATACCTGTCCAGCAGTCTCTTAAATTTCACTACTGTATCTCCCTCCACCACTGACTCAGGCAGTGCATTCCACGCACCAACCACTCTCTGAGTGAAAAATCTTCCTCTAATATCCCCCTTGAACTTCCCACCCCTTACCTAAAAGCCATGTCCTCTTGTACTGAGCAGTGGTGCCCTGGGAAAGAGGCGCTGGCTGTCCACTCTATTCCTTTTTATAACTTGTATACCTCTATCATGTCTCCACTCATCCTTCTCTCCAAACAGTAAAGCCCTAGCTCCCTTATTAGCTGATCATAATCCATACTCTCCAAACCAGGCAGCATCCTGGTAAATCTCCTCCGTACCCTTTCCAATGCTTCCAAATCCTTTCTATAGTGAGGCGACCAGAACTGGACACAGTACTCCAAGTGTGGCCTAACCAGAGTTTTATAGAGCTGCATTATTACCCCGTGAATCTTAAACTCTATCCCTCGACTTCTGAAAACTAACACCCCATAAGCTTTCTTAACTACCCTATCTACCTGTGAGGCAACTTTCAGGGATCTGTGGACATGTACCCCAGATCCCTCTGCTCCTCCACACTACCAAGTATCCTGCCATTTACTTTGTACTCTGCCTTGGAGTTTGTTCTTCCAAAGTGTACCACCTCACACCTCTCCGGGTTGAACTCCATCTGCCACTTCTCAGCCCACTTCTACATCCTATCAATGTCTCTCTGCAATCTTCGACAATCCTCTACACTATCTACAACACCACCAACCTTTGTGTCACCTGCAAACGTGCCAATCCACCCTTCTACCCCCACATCCAGGTCGTTAATAAAAATCACGAAAAGTAGACATCCCAGTACTGATCCTTGTGGGACACCACTAGTCACAACCCTCCAATCCGAATGTACTCCCTCCACCATGACCCTCTGTTTTCTGCAGGCAAGCCAATTCTGAATCCACCTGGTCAAACTTCCCTGGATCCCATGCCTTCTGACTTTCTGAATAAGCCTGCCGCGTCACACCCACTGCACTACCCTCATCTATATGCCTGGTCACCTCCTCAAAGAACTCTATCAGGCTTGTTAGACACGATCTGTCGTTCACAAAGCCATGCTGACTGTCCCTGATCAGACCATGATTCTCTAAATGCCCATAGGTCCTAACTTTAAGAATCTTTTCCTACAGCTTTCCCACCACAGACGTAAGGCTCACTGGTCTATAATCACCTGGACTATCCCCACTACCTTTTTTGAACAAAGGGACAACATTCGCCTCCCGCCAATCCTCCAGTGGACAACGAGGACATAAAGATCCTTGCCAGAGGCTCAGCAATCTCTTCCCTCGCCTCGTGGAGTAGCCTGGGGAATATTCCATCAGGCCCCAGGGACTTATCCGTCCTAATGTATTTTAACAACTCCAACACTTCCTCTCCCTTAATATCAACATGCTCCAGAACATCAACCTCACTCATATTGTCCTCACCGTCATCAAGTTCCCTCTCATTGGTGAATACCAAAGAGAAGTATTCATTGAGGACCGTGCTCACTTCCAGAGCCTCCAGGCACATCTTTCCACCTTTATCTCTAACCGGTCCTACCTTTACTCCTGTCATCCTTTTGTTCTGCACATAATTGAAGAATACTTTGGGATTTTCCTTTACCCTACTCGCCAAGGCCTTCTCATGCTCCCTTCTTGCTCTCCTCAGCCTCTTCTTAAGCTCCTTTCTTGCTACCCTATATTCCTCAATAGACCCATCTGATCTTTGCTTCCTAAACCTCATGTATGCTGCCTTCTTCCACCTGACTAGATTTTCCACCTCACTTGTCACCCATGGTTCCTTCACCCTACCATTCTTTATCTTCTTTACGGGGACAAATTTATCCCGAACATCCTGCAAGAGATCCCTAAACATCGACCATATGTCCATAGTACATTTCCCTGCAAAAACATCATCTCAATTCACACCCGCAAGTTCTAGCCTTATAGGCTCATAATTTGCCATTCCCCAATTAATAATTTTCCTGTCCTCTCTGATTCTGTCCTTTTCCATGATAATGCTAAAAGCCACGAAGTGGTGGCCACTGTCCCCCAGATGCTCACCCACTGAGAGATCTGTGACCTGACCCAGTTCGTTACCTAATACTAGATCTAGTATGGCATTCCCTCTAGTCGGCCTGTCAACATACTGACAGGAATCTGTCCTGGACACACTTAACAAATTCTGCCCCGTCTAAACCATTGGAACTAATCAGGTGCCAATCAATATCGGGGAAGTTAAAGTCACCCATGATAACAACCCTGTTATTTTTGCACCTTTCCAAAATCTGCCTCCCAATCTGCTCCTCTGTATCTCTGCTGCTACCAGGGGGCCAATTGAATACCTCCAATACAGTAACTGCTCCCTTCCTGTTCCTGACTTCCACCCAAACTGACTCAAAAGAGGATCCTGCTACATTACCCACCCTTTCTGTAGCTGTAATAGTATCCCTGACCAGTAATGCCACCCTTCCTCCCCTCCCTGCCCCCACCTCTATCCCTTTTAAAGCACTGAAATCCAGGAATATTGAGAATCCATTCCTGCCCTGGTGCCAGCCAAGTCTCTGTAATGGCCACTACATCACAATTTCATGTATGTATCCAAGCTCTCAGTTCATCACTTTTGTTCCTGATGCTTCTTGCATTGAAGTACACACACTTTAGCCCTTCTGCCTTCCTACCTTTACACCCTTTATTCTGTTTCTCTTTTCTCAAAGCCTCTTTATGTTAGATCTGGCTTTACTCCATGCACTTCTTGCACTGCTCTATCACTCCGGGTCGCATCCCCCTTGCAAATTAGTTTAAACCCTCCTGAATCATACTAGCAAACCTACCTGCAAGGATATTGCTCCCCCTTGAGTTCAGGTGCAACCCATCCAATCTGTACAGGTCCCACCTTCCCCAGAAGAGATCCCAATGATCCAAAAATCTAAAACCCTGCCCCCTGCATCAACTCCTCAGCCACGCATTCAACTGGCATCTCCTCCAATTCTTACCATCAGTATCATGTAGCACTGGCAGCAATCCTGAGAACGCCACCCTTGAGGTCCTGTTCTTCAGCCTTCTGCCTAGTTCCCGAAAGTCACACTTCAGGACCTCGTCCCTCTTCCTGCCTATATCGTTGGTACCAACAAGTATCATGACCTCTGGTTGCTTTCCCTCTCATACCAGGATGTCATGCACCCGGTCAGAGACATCCTGGACCCTGGCACCCAGGAGGCAACAAACCATGTGGGCGTCCTTCTCAAGTCCACAAAATCTCCTGTCTGCTCCCTGACTACAGAGTCCCCAAAGACGACAGCTCTCCTCTTCTCCGTCCCACCCTTCTGCACCACAGGGTCAGACTCAGTGCCGGAGGCCCTGCCACCTTGGCTCACCCCGGTCGGTCATCCCCGCCAACTGTATCCAGGACGGTATACTTATTATTCAGGGGATGTTTTAAGAATAAGGGGTAGGTCATTTAGGACAGAGTTGAAGAGGAACTTCTTCTCCCAGAGAGTTGTGGAGGTGTGGAATGCGCTGCCTCAGAAGGCAGTGGAGGCTAATTCTCTGGATGCTGTCAAGAAGGAGCTAGATAGGTATCTTATGGATAGAGGAATCAAGGGTTATGAGGACAAGGCAGGAACCGGGTATTGATAGTAGATGATCAGCCATGATCTCAGAATAGCGGTGCAGGCTCAAAGGGCCGAATGGTCTACTTCTGCACCTATTGTCTATTGAATGGCTACAGGGGTGCTCTGCACTATCTGTCTACTCACCTTCGGTTTCCCCCCTCTGACTGTCACCCAATGACCTGCTTCCGGCAGCCTAGGTGTGACTACCTCCCTGTAGCTCTCATCTATGACTGCCTCATTCTCCCTTATGAGTTGAAGGTCATCCAGCTGCTGCTCCAGATTCCTTACATGGTCTTCCAGATCGCCCAGCCGCGTGCACTTCTGGCAGATGTGACTCTGCGGGAGAGGGGAGCTCCCCCAAGACTGCCACTTAGGTTGTTCTCTCTGAAGTGTCGGAGGCTGATGGAAGATCCTTAAAGTTATGAGAAGCATAAAAAGGGTAGATGGAATGAATCCTTTTGCCACGGTAAAAGAGTGAAACACCAATAGAGCTATACATCTTCTGAATTATTTCCACCAGTAGACATGTTTTAAAGTTGGGAGGGGGGAGTTTAAAGACAGTGTTAGAGCCATGTTTTTTTATATATAAATGCAGAGTGTAGTAGGTCCCTGAAATAGGTTACCAGGGGTAGTAGCGGAAACAGGCTGCTGCTGAGTGGACTTTAAGAGCTTTTAGACAGTTTATGCATTTTTAGACAGATGCATGAACATGAAGGAAATTTGGGATATGATTGATAAACATCAGGATATTTCAGCAAGAACTTGTCCTTCTAGCCTGAAAAGGACATTTCAATGTCTTCTGTGCAATAACTAACCTTCAGTCCAGGTTGACACACATGCCTAATACTTGAGGTCCCATCTTCTGCACCAAGCTTATTATGCGGCACTTTGCAAATGCCTTTTGAAAACCCAGATGCACTATGGCTTCAGGTTCCTCCAATCACATCTTCTTCTTACATCTCATAGAACTCTTGCAAATTTCTTGCATAAATTTACGTTGACTTATTATCCACATTAAGCTTCTTTAAATGACTAGCTACTTTATCCTTGACTATAACCTCCAACCTCTTGTCAGTAAGCAGATGTTAAAATGTTGCTTCAGGAGACTCCAAACGCTGGAACTAGGAGCAAAAAACAAACAGCTCTAAGAACTCAGCAGGTCAAGCAGATTTGTTTCTATATTAATGCAGCCTGCCTCTGACCTACCTCCACTTGCTTTCTTTTCCCAACTATCACCCACCTATCTCTACCTCCTGAATATAACCCTACCCTACTAGGTGTTTTCTGCACCCCTCCTTACTCCACCTATCACTACCAGCCCCGGCCTTAACCCTCCCCCACTCCTCTTAGTACTGACCAACTTCCCTGTCCACTCTATCTTGATGCAGGGTCTTGAACATTTACAATGCTTTTCCCTACAGAAGCTGTTTCACTTGCTGAATTTCTCCAACAATTATTTTTGCTGCAGATATGAAACTAACAGGTTTATAGTTATCCACTTTTTGTCTTCCTCTCTTCTTGAGCAATTAAATCATACTTGGAGTTTTCAAATTACTAGTACTTTCCCAGAACTTGGTGAGGTTTGAAGAACTTCAACAAATGGATCCACCATCTCTACAACTGCTTCATTTAAAATGCTTGGGTACAAGCCATTGGGACTTGGTGACTTTTCCGCTCTTACACCACCTCATTTTCTGTCTGGATTGCTGCCAACCTGATGGCATGACATCAATTTGTCTAACTCTGGTAATTTCAGCACCTCCCCAACTTCTCTTTTTATATTCCTCTTTCTAGCTCGCTCCTTACCCCTTTCTCTTCTCTTCACCCTCTCATCGCCTCCCTCGAGTCCCCCCTCCTTCCCTTTCTCGCATGGTCCATACTCCAATCCAAAGAGGAATTGTTTCTTAGGGTTTTCAGACTTTTATTTTTCCACCTATCACCTCGCAGCATCCTCCCTCCATAAGGGCAGGGGTCATGAATGTCATTGGGGTCAGAGGTCTGTGCAAGTCTATAAGTCCAAAGGTCAAATCGTGATCCAAGAGTCCTGAGATCAATACCCGGAGGTCAGCAAAGCCCAAGGGGCAAAGCCAGAGTCAAATTCCAGATCTTGGCGAGTTCAGAAGTAGGAGTCCACAACTCAAAAAGTAAATTTGGTGAGTTCTGGAAGTAGGGGCCTGAAGATCAAAGTCTCTACGTCGATTGTCTGGAGGTCATCTGATGTCTGCGTGTAGGGCCAAAGCCTGGAGGTTGGAGACCTAATGTCTGCAAGTCTTTAAATCCAGGCCAAGTACCGGAGGCTGTCTGTCCATGGAGATAGCCATAGTCATACTTCATTGATCCCGGGGGAAATTGGTTTTTGTTACAGTTGCACCGTAAATAATTAAATAGTAATAAAACCATAAATAATTAAATAGTAATATGTAAATTATGCCTGGAAATAAGTCCAGGACCAGCCTATTGGCTCAGGGTGTCTGACCCTCCAAGGGAGGAGTTGTAAAGTTTGATGGCCACAGGCAGAAATCACTTCCTATGACGCTCTGTGTTGCATCTCGGTGGAATGAGTCTCTGGCTGAATGTACTCCTGTGCCCAACCAGTACATTATGTAGTGGATGGGAGACATTGTTCAAGATGGCATGCAATTTGGACAGCATCCTCTTTTTAGACACCACCGTCAGAGAGTCCAGTTCCATCCCCACAACATCACTGGCCTTACAAATGAGTTTGTTGATTCTGTTGGTGTCTGCTACCCTCAGCCTGCTGCCCCAGCACACAACAGCAAACATGATCGCACTGGCCATCACATACTTGTAGAACTTGTTACAAAGTGAAACGCTACATCATGAATGGTAGTGATGCTTCACTACCTGACGAGCTCAACCACTTTTATGCTCACTTTGAAAGGGAGAATGAACCGGCAGCCAGCATCGATGGGAGTACCTGGTAAGGCTCTGAAAAATGCGCTAACCAACTAGTGGGGTATTCAAAGACATTTTAATCTCTCACTGCTACAGTTGGAAGTTCCCACCTGCTTCACAATGACAACAATTATATCAGTGCCTAAGAAGAGCAGTGTGAGCTGCCTTAATGACTATCGTACAGTAGCACTCACATCTATGCTTTGAGAGGTTGGTCATTGCTAAAATCAACTTCTGCCTCAGTAAGGACCTGGACCCAATGCAATTTGTCTATTGCCACAATAGGTCTATGGCAGATGCGATCTCAACAGATCTTCATGCAGCCTTGGATCACCTGGACAATACAAATACCCATGTCGGGACATCATTTACTGACTATAGCTCAGTGTTTAACACCATCATTCCTACTGTCCTGATCGAAAAGCTACAGAACCTGGGCCTCTGTACCTCCCACTGCAATTGGATGCTCAACTTCCTAACCAGAAGACCGCAATCTGTGCATATTGGTAATAACATCTCTGCCTTGACTTCCAGTCAAGAGAACACCTGCATACAACGTTCCTTGAGTCAACATCTGGATAGATCATTAAACCATATATTTAACTTATTTTATGTCCTTTACTTTCATTTTTTGTCTCGAATGTGATCCTGGAACTGTTGGAGCCTGTGATTTGCTGTTTAGTGATCAATTAGTTGTTCCAGTGCTCTGTTGTCTCTGAGGAGATTCCAGGAGGTGGAGGCAGTGTGCAGGAACATCGTAGCTAGAAGGTTGCGAGCCAATGTTCGACTCCATTTTGCCGATTGAAGCTTCCATTGTTCACCCATTAAAGTGACAAGGGAGACTGAAACTTCGAGGTGAATGCGGAAATTTTCAGATCATTTGGGTGCTTCAGCGCTATGCAGTCTCTGAGAGGATTCTGGGAGACAGATGCAACACATGCAAACCTCATAATGAGCAGGCTGCAGGACGGCGCAAGCTGATGCTGGACCCTATTTCACCGATTAAAGCTCCCATTGTGCACCGATTAAAGCGACAGGGAGATTGAGACAACGAGGTGAATGCAGAAGGTGAACACCGGCTGCCAGTCTTCTGATTGCTCTACTGCAGAGAGGGGAAAGCCTGCTGCTGTCCCCGGAGAATGTTACCCAGGTTTTCTGTGTTTTGGATATGGACTTGGACTACAGACTTTTTTTTCCAGCTTTATAGTTATTTTATATTTTGTGTTTTTCGACCAATCTCTCATTTTTTTTGTGCGGGGGAGGGGTGGATGCACCTGTTCCATTTTGTTTGTTTTATTGTGTGGGGAGGGGGTATTTGGGAGTTGATGATCATGCTGCCTTTTCTTTTCCTTTCTTGACTTCATGGTTACCTGGGGAAGAAGAAATTCATAACTGTATACTTTGTTAATAAATGAACCTTCGAACCTCGCTGATGATCAACACTGGCGCACCTCAGGGGTGTGTGCTTTGCCCACTGCTCTACTCTCTCTACACCCATGACTGTGTGACTAGACAGAGCTCAAATGCCATTTATAAGTTTGCTGATGATACAACCATTGTTGGCAGAATCTCAGGTAGTAGTGAAAGGCCGTATGGGAGCAAGATGTACCAGTTATTTGAGTGGTGTCAGAGCAACCACCATGCACTCAACGTTAGTAAAACCAAACAACTGATTGTGGGCTTCAGAAAGGGTAACACAAGGGAACACAAACCAATCCACATAGAGGGATTAGAAGTGGAGACAGTGAGCTATTCCAAGTTCCTGGGTGTCAATATCTCTGTGGATCTAACCTGGTCC
Organism: Mobula birostris; assembly: GCF_030028105.1. Classification (NCBI taxonomy): domain Eukaryota; kingdom Metazoa; phylum Chordata; class Chondrichthyes; order Myliobatiformes; family Myliobatidae; genus Mobula; species Mobula birostris. The sequence goes on along the minus strand of NC_092373.1, from coordinate 106,114,218 downwards.
CAACATATCGATGCAGCTATAAAGAAGGTAAGAGTGGCTATATTTCATTAGGAGTTTAGGAGATTTGGTTTGTCACCTAAAACACTCAAAAACTTCTACAGATATACTGTGGAGAGCATTCTGACAGGTTGTATCACTGTCTTTGAAGTTGAAGTTGAACATCACTTGAAGTTACTTCGAACTCAATGGCTGTGAAGGTGGATGAAGGCTGCAACAAATCTATCAGCTCCAATCTTCATGGTTTCCATGCCATTGGAATCAGTTGGTTGATTTGTGAAGTTTCGTGTGCTTCTTGGAGTGCAACATCAAGTACATGTTAAACAAATACACGCATAGCGTCTTCGCTCTGTGGGCCACTTCTTCAGAACGAAGACCATCATCCTCGACCTCGAGGGATAGCCACAATGACGATCACTGTCTGTTATCGAGGGGGCACTGCTACACAGGATCGAGGTAAGCTGCAGAAAGTTGTAAAATTAGTCAGCTCCATCATAGCATCCAAGACATCTTCAAGGAGCTGTGCCTCAGAAAGGCAGTGCCCATCATCAAGGACCCCCATCACCCAGGACATACCCTCTTTACGTTGTTACCCTCAGGAAAAAGGTACAGAAGCCTGTTATTCCATGGCAGGTTCCAAGGTCCCATTTGCCAATTTACCCTGGGAGAATCTAGAACCTAGAATTTAGAACATAGAATATACACACTCAACAATTCAGGAACAGCTTCTTCCCTTCTGCATCTGATTTCTAAATGGACACTGAATCCATGAACACTACCTCACTACTGTTTTTAATTTCTGTTTTTGAACTACTTCATTTAATTTAATTATTTAATATACATATAGCCTCAGTACTTTTCCCTATATTTATTACATATGCATTTTACTGCTGCTAAGCTAACAAATTTCACAACATATGCCAGTGATATTAAACCTGATTCTGGTTTTACTGTTGCTGTTACTACTGCTGCTGCTTGTGTTACCTGCTCAACACTATGGGTATGCTCTCTTGGCACTAAAATGTGTGGTGGCACTTACGGGTTGTCCCCACAAATCCTTGAATGTGTTGGTTATTAACAAATCATGCATTTCACTGTATGGTTCAATACACATGTGATAAATTCAAATGTTTGTAAATCCAAATCTCAATCTGGACAATTTCTGCTTACCATTATCATCTAGCTGTTTAAATACCTGCCTTTGCTTATCTACTTACCCTGTCCACTCCAGACTACTCTATCTTTACATCACTGCAATTGCTCTGATTGAAATTGAGGACATTGGCTTTGGCCCCAGGATATTCACCTTTAAATTGTATTCAGACTCCCCCATTCCCAATTGAACCATAATATCTTTTTAAATCCTAACTCATGACATATGATCTAAAATTGTTTCTGTTGTTCCTCTTCCCGCCTTGTGTCGTATCGGGTGACAACTTTGCCATTTCTTTAACATTTTTGTCTGTATTCTATGAGGCCAATTTGCTAGCTCGACATTCAACCCAGCATGGATGGAAGCATGCAATTAGCTGGCCGGATTCAAACCCAGGTCCATTCGCCCCAAAGTCTGGTGCAGATGCCACTGCACATTGCATTTTCAATTAACATGGGTAAATCTATTTTTTTTGAAAATGCCATGGCTGCATTTCATCAGAAGATTATGTGTCCTAAGTAATTCTTGCAGATCCCAATTTAAGAATCAAAGCTAGGATTATTTGATTAGCTGATATATGAAGAAACCATATACTGTAATTAAGATGGTACATTATAATCATCACCATTTGGAATGGATGCCCATGAAAATACCAATCTTTGTAGTACCTATTTTCAAAAACAAAGGAGTAAATATGTTTGTTGAAATACGGCAAAGGACAATAGTGGTTGACTGTTTTTGTGACCAGTGGTGCAATGCCCAGATTGGTGCCACGACTTCTCTTGTTTGTAATATATAATAATCTGAATCTAGAAGTTGATAGAAAAAAAGTGTTGTTAACAGTGAGGAGGGGAGTCTTCAAAGGGTGGGTGAAGATAGTCTCTCACTTTATCCAAGGCATAGAAGACAATGGGCCTAGTGCTGGAAAAGGGCTGGACACTTGATCAATGGCAAGAATGGGTGAGCTGAAGGCCACATTTCTGTGATGTAGATTGAGAACAAGGAAAAGTACTGAACTATAAATATCCTTAAATAAATAAAACACTGATCAAAACTAATGCCACAAAATAACACAAAACTTGCAATTACAGTAACATTGCGTCTTTCTCAGTTGCAGAGTACCCTTTACAGCCAATAAAATGCACTACGAAAGGCAAATGTGATCACTGTTGAAAAATAGGTTTTTCAATGAAGGCACAAGACACTGAAATACTGGAGTGAGAATAAGATGTTACAGGAAATCTACAGCTTGAGATGGACGATAACGGACTATCGATCTTTCGATTTGAGACTGTTCATCTGGTTTATCTTTTTCAATGATATTGATTGAGAGAAATGTGCAATAATTAGTATACTCCTCCTCTCAGGGTCTTAGAGCAATGGAAATAGGCCTTTTTATTCATGTTGGCAAATCCACATCAAGCATCCATTTACACTAATGTTATGCTTATCCCATTCTTTTCTCAAAACCGCATACCCTGGCATACATAGAGTACAAATACAAACGGAACTGAATGTCTGAATGGAACCAAGGTGACTGGAATTGTCAAGCAAGCTGCACCACTCTGCTGCTCCTTCAGAGCATCTTCTTCAAACTGCGTCAAAGAAGCCAGATGGGAATGAGGTTTGATGTATTATCTATGTGAGGGCATCTCCAACAATGCAGCATCCACTGTATTACCTAGATTTGTACACTCAAATTCCAAAATGTGGAATTAAAGTCACAAGTTACTGATTTTCAGGCAGGAGATGCATGAGCAGGCCACACTTGTCACATGTAAATATCACTAAAATATTAAACTGAAATACAACACCTTGATTTGGAATAGTATTTCTTCGAGTTTGCAGCTTAGTCTCTCACATCTCTTTGCAGCGACAAATGGTCATGGATCACAGAGATCTCGCACAGAAGCTGGCCCACCATGGCCTTCAATTCCTTATTTCATTTACCACCACTTGATCCATAGTCTACTATGCCATGGTGCTCTTAAATACTGTGAGTGTACCTATCTGCATCAGATTTCAACCACAAGTGAAACAAAAAAATTCTTCCTGAGATCACCTCAAAACTCTTATTCTTCACCCTGTATATATGTCCTATAGTCTTAGATATCTCTAGAATTGGATGCAAACATACAACCAAACTCATTATCAACGTCTCATCAGAGCTTAATACATAACATTGATTCAAGCATTTAGATCTGAATTAGAGATTTTGCTGGACTAGCAATTTACTTCTATCCATCAAAAACAAACACAGCTTTCAGTTTCCATGCCACTACAGTAATGCACAGATCACATCATCAGTACTTATTTTATTCATCTATAGTACCATAGAGCAAATGTTGTAAAACAGTTATCCTCAGCATCCCGAATGACATCTACTGCATAATCAAGATTATGAAATCAGATCACTTTCATATTTGTTTGACTTCTGCCTGTGTGCAGTTATATTTCATGTGCAGACTGCACGGTAGAGTAGTGGTTAGCATAACACTTCACAGCACAGGCAACTAGAGTTCAATTCCCACCGCTGCCTCTAAGGAGCTTGTGTGGTTTTCCGCCAGGTGCTCCAGTTTCCTCCCACAGTCCAAAGTTGTAGTGGTCTGTAGGTTAATCGGTCATAGGAAATTGTCCCATGATTAGACTCAGATTACATTGGGGTTTGCTGGGTAGTGTGGCTCGAGGGGCCGGAAGAACCTCTTCTGCACTTTATCTCAATAAGTAAAGACAAATAAATTTTGTAGGCTGAATAGTTCTCTGGGACAATCTGACATCATGAAATGTGTTGTCCTAGCATTACTTTTTCAGGCCTTCTCATTTATGACATTAGTTTGTTTAAACTACAGCAGTCCTATTGGGAATAGTCGATAGTAACTTGGGTGGTACGGTAGCAGCAGTTAAGTACAATGCTATAGCAGTCTGTGACCCGGGTTCAATTCCACCACTGTCTGTAAGGAGTTGTGTACATTCTCCCCATGACAGCGTGGGCTCCCTCCCACATTCCAGGGATGTATGGGTTAGTAGGTCAATTGGTCACATAGTTGTAATAGGGCAGTGCCAGTTCATCGGGCACAGAAGAGCCTGGCACTATACTGCACCTCTAAAAATAAAATAAATAATGCTAAAACTGACATTTTACATCTATTAGGAAAAATAATTAATTTAAACAAGTACAAACGTCTTTTTTATCCCCACTTTCTTCAAATATACTATTTTTAAAAATACATGACAACAGGAAAGCTTGAATTATGTTCATGCAGAGAGTTTCTTACAGAATGAATTAGAGGTCCCAGAACGAGGGCACTGTCGACACATCTGCCGGTCACCACCACATCAGCTCCAAGATCCAGAGCTCTGCCGATTGGTTGGGCACTATGCAAATAACATAAGTGATCATTATTCAGTGTCCCAAATCAGAAAAGATGGATAAAATTAATGGCCTCAATACAGTTTACATATGATTTATTTTACATTTTTATAACATTTACTAGCTGATAAAATATGCATAAAATTTGGTCTTTTAATTTCTGGTGCTCTAGCTTTCTCAGTTACAATGCCTTCTTTGTAAGTGAAAAAAAACATAGTCAAACTGGATTTGCAAATTGCACAGGAATGGATTAACATATGAATCAGGGTTACTGTTATTTAAAGTGCATTCACCCTCTAAAAATAGAAACTTTTTAAAAACAGAAACAGATACTGAGGGAACCAAACAGGTCAAACAATATTTGTGGAGGAAAAAGTTATAAAACAATGCTTTAGGGTTAAGACCGTGAATGAGGACTGAGAAGGAACAAGAAGAATTGCTAGTACAAAGCACAGTGGGCCAGGCACTGGTGGAGCCTTATAGGGAGGAAACAACTGGGCAAATGGAAAAAGTTGGGATACCAATGCTCTATGTATTGCTACTATACTAGCAAACCTTCCTGTTCTCTCTCAGTCTTGATGCAGGATTTCAACCTGGGATGTGGTCGCGCCTATTTCCTCCCTGACCTGTGGAATTCTTCCAGCATCCGCAGGCTTTTTAGTGTTCAATTTTTAAAGCAGGATATTTCGCAGTGTTGGCATAAATTAAAAGTTCACAAAATCACAAGTGAAAATATCGAATATTTTATATTATATCAATGGCACAGGATAATAATTATTCAAAATCATAGTTAAGAGTTATATTTATTCCCCGATTCAAAATTCTAAAATCTAAATAACAAAGAGAGCAACTGAGGGGCACTGGAAATATCTGGGATTTCATTATTGCTAAATAACAAGTAAATCAAATCAAATCAAAGGTGGTGTTGAATCAGCATATAGGAAAGCAATTAAAAATCTGACCGAGTGATGCCATAACAACAACTTCTTACTCAGTGTTAGCATGACCAAGGAGCTGATAATTGACTTCAGGAGAAGGAAACCAGAGGTTCATAAGCCAGTCCACATCCAGAGATCAGAGGTAAGAGGGTCAGCAACTTTAAATTCCTTGGTGCTATTATTTCAGAGGACCTGTCCTGGGCCCAGCATGTAAGTGCAATTACAAAGAACACACAACAGCACCTCTATTTCCTTCAGAGTTTGCAAAGATTTGGTATGACATCTAAAACTGACAAACTTCTATAAATGTGTGGTGGAGAATATATTGACCGGCTGCATCACAGCCTGGTATGGAAACACCAATGCCTTTTCATGGAAAATCCTACAAAAAGTGAATATGGCTTAGTTCATCATGGTAAAGTCCTCTCTAACGCAGAGCACACCTAAACGGAACATTGTTGCAAGAAAGCAGCATCCACTACCCAGCAGATGCTCTCTTCTCACAGCTGCCATCAAGATGCCCCAGGACTCACAATACCAAATTCAGAAACAGTTATTATCCCTCAACCATCTAAAGGGGATAACTTCACTCAACTTCACTTGCCCCATCATTGAAATGTTCCCAGAAACTGCGGACTCACTTTCAAGGACTCTTCAGCTCAGGTTCTGGATATTTATTTATTACTATTATTTCTTTCTTTTTATATTTGCACAGTTTGTCGTCTTTTGCACACTGGCTGAATGTCTTATTGGTGTGTTCTTTCACTGATTCTTATGGCCGTAAGACCATAAGACATGGGAGCAGAATTAGGTCATTTGCTCCATCGAGGCTGCTCCGCTATTTCATCATGGCTGATCTTTCTATCCCCTCCCCAGCCTTCTCCCTGTAACGTTTGATACCATGTCCAATCAAGAACCTATCAAGCTCTGCCTTAAATACACCCAACAACCCAGCCTCTACAGCTGCCTGTGGTAATAAATTCCACAAATTCACCAACCTTTGGCTGACAAAATTTCTTTGTATCTCTGTTTTAAATGGACACCCCTCTATCCTGAGACTATGCCCTCTTATCCTAGACTCTCCCACCATGGGAAACATCCTTTCCAGATCTACTCTGTCTAAGCCTTTCAACATTCAAAAAGTTTCAATGAGATCGCCCATTATCCTTCTAAATTCCACCCAGAGCCATCAAATGTTCCTTGTATGATAACCCTTTCATCCCCGGAATCATCCTTGTGAACCTCCTTGAACCCACTCCAAAACCAGCACATCTTTTCTTAGATGAGGAGCCCAAAACTGTTCACGATACTCAAGATGAGGCCTCATCAGTGCCTTATAAAACCTCAGCATCACATCCCTGCTCTTGTATTCCAGACCTCTTGAAATGAGTTGGCTTCCTCACCACTGATTCTACCTAAAAGTTAAACTTTAGGGTGTTCTATACAAGGACTCCCAAGTCCCTTTGCATCTCAGATTTTTGGATTTTCTCCCCACTTAGAAACTAGTCTGCACATTTTCCAACGTTGTATTTCATTTGCTACTCTCTTGACCATTCTTCTCAATTGTCTAAGTCCTTCTGCACCCTTCCCGTTTCCTCAACACTACCTGCCTCTCCACCAATCTTTGTATCTGTTGCAAACTTGGCAATAAAGCCATCTACTTCATCATCTAAATCAATGATATACAGCACTAAAAGAAGCGGTCCCAACACCGAACCCTGCAGTACACCACTATCACTGGCAGCCAACCAGACAAGGGTTCTTTTATTCCCACTCAGTGCCTCCTACCAGTCAGTCAATGCTCTAATCAACTTTCCTGTAATACCATGGGCTCTTAACCTGTTAAGCAGCCTCATGTGTGGCACCTTGTCAAAGGCCTACTGAAAGTCAAATTATACATCATCTAATGGATCCCCTTTATCTATCCTATTTGTAATCTCCTCAAACAATTCCAACAGGTTCGTCAAGCAAGATTTTCACTTAAGGAAACCATATTGACTTTGTCTATCTCATCCTGTGTCACCAAGTACTCCATAATCTCATCCTTAACAATTGACTTCAACATCTTCCCAACAGCTGAGGTCAGGCTAACTGGTCTATAATTTTCTTTCTGCTGCCTTCCTACTTTCTTAAAGACTGGAGTGACATTTGCAATTATCCGGTCCTCTTGCACCATGCCAGTGTCCAATGATTTTTGAAAGATCATTATTAATGCCTCCACAATCTTTACCGCTACCTCTTTCAGAACGCTAGGGTGCAGTTCATCTGGTCCAGGTGACTTATGTACCCTTCGGTCTTTCAGCTTTTTGAGCACCTTCTCCCTTCTAATAGTAACTGCACTCACTTCTCTTCCCTCACACCCTTCAACATCTGGGACATTGCTAGTGTCTTCCACAGTGAAGACTGATGTAAAATAATCATTTAGTTCATCTGCCATCTCCTTGGCCCCCATTATTAATTCTCCGGCCTCATTTTCCAGCATTCCTATATCCACTCTCATCTCTCGTTAAGCGTCACCGACCTGTGAGAATCCTCATCACTGTGGTCTGCTCCTGCTGCTGATTGGGCCATCAGAATTAGTCCAAACGCCTGCAAAGATCTCCTTTTAAGCAAGCTTATTACTCTATGGATTGAAACATTGAGGTGAATGCAGAGGAGGCCATGTCAGTGGTTGCTCTTCACGGCTCAGGACAGAGGTCAGGAGGCCGCAGATCGGTGCTGAAGTCCACTGGTCACTCCCCATGGAAGGACTGTGTTCAAGTTGTCACTCTTCTCGATGCTGACGGAGGATGTTTTCAAAATTCCAGGATATACTGTATGTGATTATTGGTACAGACTGTAGTTCATATTGGTCTCCTTCAGTTTTCTGCGTATAATTTCTTGTTGCCAATTGGTGGGTGGGCATTTGTTACTTTTTTGGGTGAGGGAGGTGTTGGGGATTTGGGGGTCTGATGTTTTGTTGGTGTTTTCTCGTGTGCGAGAGAGGGGTTGGGGGTTTGATACTATTGTCACTGTTTTTTTTTTGGGTTGGGGGTTAAGGGTTTGATGTTTTAGCAGGCTGTGTCCAGGTGGGCGATCTATTAGTTTTGTGCAAGGGAGGGGTTGGGGAGGTTTGCGAGTTTTGTTTCTTTTTCTTTCTCATGCAGGGTGGGGGTTGCTGTCTTCTTTCAATGACATACATGATTTTTCTGTAATTTATGGCTATCTGAAGAAGACAAATCTCAGTTATATTCTGCGTACATACATTGACAATAAAATGAAGTCTGATTTATTCAGTATGTCTGCAAGGAAATAAACCTCAGGGTTGTATATGCTGACATACATGTACTTTGATAATAAATTTAGTTTGAACTTTGAAAATGATTTTAACAATCCAGACAGCAAGAAAATAAGTTTTTAATTACCTACAACTTACCACTAAAACAACTTTTGATTTCTTCATTTAAAGGGCAGTAATAAACAAAGCAACACACATCCTGACGAAGGGTCTCGGCCTGAAACGTCAACTGTATCTCTTCCTAGAGATGCTGCCTGGTCTGCTGCGTTCACTAGCAACTTTGATGTGTGTTGCTTGAATTTCCAGCATCTGCAGATTTCCTGTTGTTTGCAGTAATAAACAAAGTCCTAGTGATCCAACCACACTGTGTTTAGCTAAATTGGTGTCAAGGATCTACACAAAAATCTTTGCAATGTGCTGAAGGAGGTCATACAACGTCTAGAAACTTAATCAGATATTTCTATGTTTCAAGAAATTATCGTAGCATTTAATTAGCAATTTGTCTTTTTGGGTCTCCATGTGACAGATACTGGAGACTGGGAACACTATAAAACTCGTGTAGAAGCTGGCTTTCATAGTACTTATATCAGTTACATCAATGTTCCTGTTCTGCCACTCACAGCTACAGATCCATTATCCTTCACTCTCCTTTATTCAACCACAAGTCTTACCACAATCCTCAGGCTTCTCTATCACACAAACTCCATTCTCAAAATAGAATCATATCCAATTTCCTCTCTGCATTTTAAAAGTGAAGAATATACTTATGAGAGGATGTAGAGCGCATGCTTCACATGCCTGAGGTCCCAGGTTCAATCCCCAGTCTCTCCACAGCTTTTACTGTCAACATTCCTCAAGCAAGTACTGTTGAAAAAATATCACTCCACTCTGGAACAACAGATCCCTTTGGGGCAGCACAGTAGTGCTGCGGTTAGACTAATATTATTATAGTGCCAGCAACCTAGATCAATTCTGAAAGGAGTTTGTACATTCTCCCCATGGTGACGATTCCTCCTCTGGTTTCCCCCCATATTCCAATGATGTACGGGCTAGGAGATTAATTGGTCATACACTGTAGTGTCAATGGATGGCATGGGCTCACTGTTACTGTGCTGTATCTCTAAATAAAAAATTGTCCCAGTTAGAGAATCACAATGTCACAGAATGACATTCAGCACTTGACAAAGTATTCATGGTAGGCGGGCAACATGAGTGGATAATTGAACCTGCATCAGGACTGAGGATTTAGAGACAAGATGGCCAGTAAAATGAGAAGAAGTGGTGAGAGAAGAGTCCAAGGTGCTTAGTGGACTGAAGTGGGGTGTTAACAACATCCACTACATTCACTTCAACAATAATCTCTGTTACTTCTTCCTTGTACAATCTGCCTTTTACAAATGTGTGCTGACTCTCCTTAATTAACTCAAATTTCCAAAGTCTAAAGTAAATTTATTATCAAAGTACATTTAAGTCACCGTATACAACCCTCAGATTAGTTTCTAAATGCACACTTGACAAATTGGCAGGGTTAGCGCTACAGGGAGATGCAAGGGACTGCTGATGATAGACTCTGGGGCAACAAGCAGAATGCTGGGAAACTCAGTGGGTCAGGCAGTATCTGTGAAGAGAAATTCATCATTGATATTTTGGATTAAGACCCTTCACCTGGTCTGAAAGAAGGGAGAAAGGGACACACTCCATTTACCAGGATTTCATATAAACAATAAATACTCACCCTAAATATGCATTCATACTTTGGATACTTTCAGGAAAAGGACTCCCACAATACATGTCTGTGACGCCTACTTCTTTCAACATATCTTTCTGGCAAAAATATAAAAAGGTAGATACAGTCAATCATTGCTACCTTTCTTAATTTTGATAGACTACAGACTTACATCTGTACAGCCACTATCTGTTCCCTAAAATCCCATTTTGCCTAATGATTTTACTTGATTTTGATTCCTCAATCAGTCCTTCTAATTGGAAAGACTATTGAAATTCATGAAGGCTCTCCACCCAGACTCTGTTTACATGTTGCTGCACCATTAATTTAAACTGTGAAAGTAAATCATATATTCAATTTTAAATTAGTTCCGACAGTCTTAGAGCAAAGTTAACTCAGTGGCATTGCCTAACCTATGGCACATATGCCTAAGGTGGTACACACAAAGCTTTTGTTTGTACATGGCATGCAGCGCTACTTCTCAATACTTTAAATCTCGCCCATAATAAAAAGCTTATGCACCAAAGCTCATAATTTCATATTTACATTTCTTATGTTATATATGAGATACAATAACAATATCATATAGAAATTGTTATTTTTCAGCTCATAGAAGATTAATATAGTTTTTGAACAGTTTAATCTGTGGTTGAGAGGGAAATTCGGTCATGATGGCAGACCCGATGAGCCAAAAATGGGCTAATTTTGCTTCTATGTCTATGGAATATACATAAATACGCAACAGTACTCATCCTTTTTCCATAAAAAATGCCCATAATTATTATTACTCATTCATTAATCAATGATCAGCTCCATTCAAAATTACCACCTGAAAGTTCAATGGTTTACTTCCTGATAGCCATCTCTGTTGAAACCCAAAATGGATTTAGTTCTACACACAGGATAATGTTGTTCTCCCACTTATGAGCTCCCTACCCTTACAGTTACAGGTGTCCCCCGCTTTTCAAACGTTCGCTTTACGAAACCTCACTGTTACGAAAGACCTACATTAGTACCCTGTTTTCGCTAACAGAAGGTTTTTTCACTGTTACAAAAAAAGCAGCGCGCGAAAAATGGCGGCGCGCGCCCCGAGCAGCCAAGCTCCTTCCCCGGAACTGCATTCTAGCCGCCATTGCTTAAACACGTGCTTTATCTCGATTTATTTTGTGCATCCGTTAGCAAGATGAGTTCTAAGGTATCGGAAAAGCCTAAAAGAGCTTGTAAGGGTGTTAAACTCAGCGTAAAACTAGACATAATTAAGCATTTCGATCGTGGTGAACGAAGTAAGGGCATTGTCCGCACGTTGAACTTGCCTACATCCACCATTCTCACTATTTACACACAGAGAGAAAAAATCTTGAAAGCTGCCGATGTTACTGTTGGTTCTGCTCGTAGCAAAGTGGTTTCTCTTAGTCGGCATCTAGTAATGGATAAAATGGAAAGTCTATTGCTTGAGTGGATTGATGGGTGTACAAAACGTGGTGTTCCTTTAAGTTATCTTATACTTAAGGAGAAATCAGTCAGTCTTTTTAATAAGCTGAAACAGAAAGCACTGGCCGATGGCGATGAAAGTATTGTGAAAGTGGAATTTAAAGGTAGTCACGGGTGGTTTGATCGGTTTCTGAGGCGAGGGCAGCTTCATAGTTTAACATTTACTGGAGAGAGTGCTTCGGCTGATAACTGAAGCTGCTGAAAGGTTCCCAGCAGAACTGAAGAAAATAATTACAGAAGGTGGTTATTCGTATAAGCAAGTGTTTAACTGTGACGAAACTACAATTCATTGGAAAAAATTGCCGAGTAAGACATTTATTTCGAAAGAAGAAAAGCAGGTTAAGGGACACAAGGTATCGAAGGACAGGTTTACCCTAATGTCTATTATTAACGCCACTAAGCCTCTACTAGTGTACCATTCAGAAAATCCGAAAACACTTAAAGGCGTTGATAAGAAAACACTTCCTGTTGTATTCCGTTCACATCCAAGCAGTTGGAACACCCAAGTGCTTTTTTCTGAGTACATGAGCAGATACGTTAGTCCTTTTGTTGAAAAATACTGTAGAGAAAATAACCTCGATAATAGGTGTCTTGTGATTGTCAATAATTGTGCTGCTCATCCGCCTGCCATTACCGAGTATGGCAGTAACATTCGTGTTGCGTTCTTACCGCCGAATACGACATCGTTGCTGCAGCTGTGTGACCAAGGCCTAATAGCCACAATTAAGGCTTACTACATACAAAATGTGAAACGTTTTATTGTAAGTGCTATTGACAGAGAGGGCAAATCTGAAGCATCTTTGCGAGAGATCTGGAAAGACTACAATATAAAACTGGCAATCGCCAACATTGGAGATGCTCTCGATAGGCTAACAGTCTCGATGAGAAATGGCGTTTGGAGGAAACTATGTCCCGAAGCAGTGAACGATTTTAAAGGCTTCGAACCATCAACAATAAATACGACAATAGTGAGCTTGGCTAAGGAGGCTGGGTTTGTGGAAGTTGATGAAGATGATATTGAAGAGGTTTTGACATCCCATGACCAAGAATTGACAGATGAAGAGCTGATGCAATTGCAAGAGGAAAGGATAACAATCGAAACCGAACGCAGTAGTGAAAATGAAGTCGTCCAGGGACTGAACGTGAAGCAGTTGCGTGAGACTTGTGTTATTTTTGTGTTATTTAGTATGATTTGTTATTTGGTATGATTTGTCAGCCTCATAGCTTAAAGGTTACTGGACAGAGTGCTTCCGCCAACAGCGCCTGCGCCGACAGTGCTTCCACCGAGAGCGCATGTGTGAGATTTTCGCTGCGCTAGACTGTGCTTCAATGATTGCAAAAAGTATTTCTACTTTATACGGGCTGTGTATTTTTGTGTTATTTAGCATGATTTGTTAATTGGTACGATTTGGCAGCCTCATAGCTTAAAGGTTACTGGAGTGAGTGCTTCTGCCAAGAGCGCATGCGTGAGATTTTCGCTGCGCTAGACAGTACTTCAATGATTGCAAAAAGTATTCTACTTTATATAGGCTGTGTATTTATCATATCATTCCCACTTTTATTATTATGTTACTGTTATTTTAGGTTTTATGTGTTATTTGGCATGATTTGGTAGGTTATTTTTTGGGTCTGGAAACGCTCAAAAATTTTTCCCATATTAATAAACGGTAATTACTTCTTCACTTTACGACATTTCAGCTTACGAACCGTTTCATTGGAATGCTCTACCTTCGGATGGCGGGGGAAACCTGTACCCCAGTTCCATGTTTCAATCTGTCAGCCTCGTATTACTCAGCTTTGATTCTGATGGTCCCCATTCCTATCTCTTCCTCCAAATACATTCATTCTGCTAGTTGTCATCATAATACCCTTTTCCACACCAATGACAACAATTCCCGATTCTTCCAGCCAAAGCCAAAATACTAGATACTGATTCTTCACCCCCCCGCGAGAATGTTTACATTCAATTAAATTTTTAATATTTATTCCACTTATTTTCTTTCACATTAAAAACAGAGGGCTATGTGAAACAGAAGGGTTAAATTGAACCTGGAGTACATTAAGAGGTCAGTACAACATCGTGGGCAGAAGGGCCTGTACTGTGTTATACTATTCTGTTTTCGCAATTATCAAGAGATAGGGAAATAATTTGCTAAAAACTGTTACATTTTCAAGAAAGGTTATTCTTCGCAACACAACATTGCATCAGCTTACCCCGTGTTCTAAATCGAGTCACATAACACAGAAACGATTGGCGCACCACATCTACGCCAACCATCAGATGCTACCTACGCTATTCCCATTCACCTGCACTTGGCCCATGGTCTACAACGCCAGGCTGATTCAAGTTCTCATCCAGACACATTTTAAAAATGGTACCAGACTCCACCATCTTCTCAAGCTGTAAGCTCCAGATTGTAAACATTCCAATAGTGAACAAAATCTTCCTCAGATCTCCTCTAAGGCTATCACTCTTCAACTTGAACCCTTGTGCTATAGTGAAAAGTGCTTCTTAAATGGCTCGATCAGGTCCTCCTCTGCCTTTGCTACTACAATGAAAACATACCAAGTCTCCCCTTATAATGAAATATTCAACATGAGCTATGGCCTATCTAATGTTTTGTACCAAATTTCCCATACACTGCACCAGCAAAAGGAAGTAAACAATCTGCATTCTTCACCAGTTTATCAGGCTGTGCTGCTCCTTCAGTGATCTTTGGACTTGCAGAGCAAAGTCACTTATTCCTCAATACTCCCTAGTGCCCTACCATTTACGGTACATTAGATACCATTGTTTAACTACCTCCAAATGCATCACCTCTCATCAGCACTCGTTAATAATACCACCAATTGTGTGTCAATTTACTGATTAATACATCCTATTTCACAGCAAAGTCATTGATCTGTGTAACAAGCAGACGGGATAAGACCATCCCAGCAACTATCCCCATAATACACCTCTATTCAACAGGTTTTTCTAATCATAAAAGTAACTCTTTACCATCACCTTGGCCAATCTCGTGGCCGTTTTTGGATCTGATTTGCCAACATGCATTGGATTGTTTGGGATTTAACCAGATCAGAGGTATTCAAGTCTGGTGACCAAGAAAGTTACCAGAGATCCAAGTACGATCTTCGGAAAGCCATCTCACTGGCCAAGTGGCTATACAGGACTAAACCTGAATCAACGAAGGATACTCCAATGTTCTGGCAGGGCTTGAATGCTATCACCTCCTATAAAGTAAAATCAAGCAACACAGCCAACAATGGGACTTCGCTTCCAGATGACCTCAATGTCTTCTATGCTCGTTTTAACTGTCAAATCATGGAGAAACCATCACAAACTCCTACAGCCCCTGATGATCTTGTGATTTCTGTCTCTGAGGCTGTCGTGTGAGCAGCCTTCAGGAGGGTGAACCCACAAAAAGCCCAGAAGTGGGTAGCTACCAAGTACTAAAGACCTGTGCTGATCAACTGGCTGGAATGTTCACTGAGCTCTTTAACCTCTCACTTCAGCAGTCTGACGTACCCACCTGCTTCAAGCAGGCTCCAATTATACCAGTGGCTAAGAACATGGTAACCTGCCTCAATGACTATTGTCCAGGGGAACTTACATCCACAGCTATAAAATGTTGAGGGTAGAATAAGCCAAATTCAGCACAGTTTCCTTAAGGGGAAATCTTGCCTGACAAATCTGTTGGAATTCTTGGAGGAAATAACAAGCAGGGTAGACAAAGGAGAATTGGCAGATATTCTGTACTTGGATTTTCAGAAGGCCTTTAACAAGGTGGCAAATGTGAGGCATTTTAGCAAGATAAGAGCCCATGGTATTACAGAAAAGATAGCAGTATGGATATCAGCATTGGCTGATTGGTAGGAGGCAAAGAATGGGAACAAAGGGAGCCTTTTCTGGTTGGCTGCCAGTGACTGCTGGTGTTCTGCAGAGGTTGGTGTTGGGACCATTCTTTTTACGTCAATGTCAGTGATCTGGATGACTGAATCGATGGCTTTGTGGTCAAGTTTGCAGATTGATACAAGATAGGTGGAGGGGCAGGCAGTGTTGAGGAAGCAGGAAATCTGCAGAAGGTCTTGAACAGATTAGGAGAATAGGCAAAGAAGTGGCAGATGGAATACACTGTAGGATGGTGTACTTTGTAAGTGGTCATGCACTTTGGTAGAAGGAATACACGGCATAGACTACTTTCAAATTCAGAAATTGGAGTTGGGAAGGGACTTATAACCATATAACAATTACAGCACAGAAACAGGCCATCTCGGCCCTTCTAGTCCGTGCCGAACTCCTTCTCTCACCTAGTCCCACCGACCTGCACTAGGTCCATAACCCTCCATTCCTTTCCTGTCCATGTATCTATCCAATTTAACTTTAAACGACAACATCGAACCTGCCTCAACTACTTCTGCTGGAAGCTCATTCCACACAGCCACCACTCTCTGAGTAAAGAAGTTCCCCCTCATGTTACCCCTAAACTTTTGCCCTTCAACTCTCAACTCATGTCCTGTTTGAATCTCCCCCATTCTCAATGGAAAAAGCCTATCCACATCAACTCTATCAATCCCCCTCATAATTTTAAACACCTCTATCAAGTCCCCTCTCAACCTTCTACGCTCCAAAGAATAAAGACCTAACTTGTTCAACCTTTCACTGTAACTTAGGAGATGAAACCCAGGCCAACATTCTAGTAAACCTCCTCTGTACTCTCTCAATTATATTGACATCTTTCCTATAATTCGGTGACCAGAACTGTACACAATACTCCAAATTTGGCCTTACCAATGCCTTATGCAATTTCAACATTACATCCCAACTCCTATACTCAATGCTCTGATTAATAAAGGCCAGCATACCAAAAGCTTTCTTCACCACCCTATCCACATGAGATTCCACCTTCAGGGGACTATGCACCATTATTCCTAGATCCCTCTGTTCTACAGCATTCTTCAATGCCCTACCATTTACCATGTTATGTCCTATTTTGATTAGTCCTACCAAAATGTAGCACATTTTTCAGCATTAAACTCCATCTGCCATCTTTCAGCCCACTCTTCTAACTCGCCTAAATCTCTCTGCAAGCTTTGAAAACCTACTTCATTATCTACAACGCTACCTATCTTAGTATAATCTGCATACTTACTCATCCAATTTACCACCCCATCATCCAGATCATTAATATATGTGACAAACACCATTGGACCCAGTACAGATCCCTGAGGCACACCGCTACACACCGTCCTCCAATCTAACACACAGTTATCCACCACTACTCTCTGGCGTCTCCCATCCAGCCACTGCTGAATCCATTTTACTACCTCGATATTAATGCCTAACGATTGAACCTTCCTAACTAACCTTCCGTGTGGAACCTTGTCAAAGGCCTTACTGAAGTCCATATAGACAACATCCACCGCTTTACTCTCGTCAACTTTCCTAGTAACCTCATCAAAAAATACAATAAGATTTGTCAAACATGACCTTCTATGCACAAAGCCATGTTGACTGTTTCTAATCAGACCCTGTCTATCCAGATAATTTTAAACAATGGAACCACATAAGCAATATGCCAATCTTCCGGCACCATCCCCATTTCTAATGACATTTGAAATATTTCTGTCAGGGCCCCTGCTATTTCCACACTAACTTCCCTCAAGGTCCTAGGGAATATCTTGTCCGGACCCGGAGACTTATCCACTTTTATATTCTTTAAAAGCGCCAGTACTTCCTCTTCGTTAATCGTCATACTTACAATAACTACCCTTCTTGTTTCCTTTACCTTACACAATTCAATATTCTTCTCCTTAGTGAATACCAAAGAAAAGAAATTGTTCAAAATCTCCCCCATCTCTTTTGGCTCCGCACATAGCCGTCCACTCTGATTCTCTAAGGGACGAATTTTATCCCTCACTATCCTTTTGCTATTTATATAACTGTAGAAACGCTTTGGATTTATTTTCACCTTACTTGCTAAAGCTGCCTCATATCTTCTTTTAGCTTTTCTAATTTCTTTCTTAAGATTCTTTTTACATTCTTTATATTCCTCGAGCACCTCACTAACTCCAAGCTGCCTATATTTATTGTAAATCCCTCTCTTTTTCTGAACCAAGTTTCCTATATCCCTTGAAAACCATGGCTAGCTCAAACTTTTAACCTTTCCTTTCAACCAAACAGGAACATAAAGATCCTGTACCCTCAAAATTTCACCTTTAAATGACCTCTATTTCTCTATTACATCCTTCCCATAAAACAAATTGTCCCAATCCACTCTTTCTAAATCCTTTCGCATCTCCTCAAAGTTAGCCTTTCTCCAATCAAAAATCTCAATCCTCGGTCCAGTCCTATCCTTCTCCATAATTACACTGAAACTAATGGTATTGTGATCACTGGA
Source organism: Mobula birostris (assembly GCF_030028105.1). Lineage (NCBI taxonomy): Eukaryota > Metazoa > Chordata > Chondrichthyes > Myliobatiformes > Myliobatidae > Mobula > Mobula birostris. The sequence goes on along the minus strand of NC_092373.1, from coordinate 106,095,865 downwards.
TCAGAAGTGCTTCCCCACACATACCTCCGTCACCTGCCCTATCTCATTCCCCAACAGGAGATCCAACACTGACCTTTCTCTAGTTCGTACCTCTATGTATTGCTGCAAAAAACTATCTTGCACACATTTGACAAACACCAAACCATCCAGCCCTTTCACAGAATGGGCTTCCCAGTCTGTGTGTGGAAAATTAAAACCTCCCACAATTACAACCTTGTGCTTACTACAAATATCTGCTATCTCCTTACAAATTTGCTCCACCAGTTCTCGGTCCCCATTAGGTGGTCTATAATACACCCCTATAAGCATCACTACACCTTTCCTATTCCTTAGTTCCACCCAAATAGCCTCCCTGGACGATTCCACTAATCTATCCTGCCAGAGGACCACTGTTATATTTTCTCTGACAAGCAATGCAACACTTCCCCTTCTTGCCCCTCCTATTCTATCATACCTGAAGCAATGAAATCCTGGAATATTTAGTTGCCAATCACACCCCTCCTGCAACCACGTTTCAATAATAGCTACAACATCATATTTCCAGGTATCAATCCATGCTCTAAGCTCATCCACCTTTCTTACAATGCTCCTAGCATTAAAATAGATGCATTTAAGAAACTCTCCACCTCTTACTCTCTTTTTATCCTTAATGGAGCAAACAACTTTATCTTTTTCTTCCTTGTCGCCTATATCTTTGGTCCGAGTGCTCCTGATCTCTGTCCCCTGCCTATCCTCCCTCACACAGTGTCTACTAGCTTTCTCTATTTGTGAATTAATCTCCTCTCTCCTAGTCTCTTTAATTTGATTCCCACCCCCCAACCATTCTAGTTTAAAGTCACCTCAGTAGTCCTCGCAAAACTCCCCGCCAGGATATTGGTCCCCCTAGGATTCAAGTGTAACCCGTCCTTTTTGTACAGGTCATGCCTGCGTCAAAAGAGGTCCCAATGATCCAAAAACTTGAATCCCTGCCCCCTGCTCCAATCCCTCAGCCACCCATTTATCCTCCCCCTCATTGCATTCTTATTCTCACTGTCACATTGCACAGGCAGTAATCCTGAGATTACTACCTTTGCGGTCCTTTTTCTCAACTCCCTTCCTAACTCCTTATATTCTCCTATCAGGACCTCTCCCCTTTTCCTACCTATGTCATTGGTACTGTTACGTACTCTGTAACTGGGTTGCCAAACCAGCAGAAATGGAACACTCGTTGGAGTCTGGATTACTAGGAACTAATAAAGTTTTATTAAAGAATTAAGTAATACAGTACACTAATCGTAAGGATATAAATGTAACAGGTTAGCAATGATAACACACACATATACACAGAACTAGGGTAATAGGAATCAACCAAGCTCTATCGCAGTCTAGGGGTAAAATGATCAGTCTTAAGTGAAACAGAGTTTAGTTCAGTTTAGTGTCGTTCGCAGTAATCGCTGTTGTCGTACCGTTGGAGAGAGAGAGATGCAATTTGGTTTCAGGCAGACCTTTTAATGTCTTCTAATCCTGCTGTGGTCACCGACTGTGACCCCTCCGTTTCGGATACGATCGTTCTTCCGCTGTGAACCCGGCACCCAGGCAAGGGTGGACCCACACCCCAGGTTCCCACCAATCGTACCTTTACACCCTGTGAGCCTCTGGTCGGTTCCCGCGAACCGATCCTCCAAACTCCACCAACTTGTGGGGGCACACTGCTCTTTCCAGGGTCTCGTGGTGTGTCGTGCCTTAGCAAACCTGCTCCTCTTATCCCCCTGCTGGGGTATCACCTGTCCATCAAACTCCAAACAGTTCAGGTTCAAAGCAACCGGTCTGTCAACATCTGAATTGTGTTTCTTTCTCGTTAATCCCTCTCTTCTCTCTTATTAGCATTTTGAATGTTTTTCCATTGTCTTTCTTATCTCTCTCATTAGTATCATCCGTCCAGTACCTCTGATTGGCGTCACACATGACACCCCCACCCTTAAAAGGATTTTTACCGGGGTAAAAATTCTGAGCATGAATGCACATTATTAGATACACACTACTATACAGGTAGTCATCAGCTAATCGGCTAATACAGAGAACTTTAAGTTTTAACACCTTGACAGACAATCAGCAATCACATTGTCCGTTCCTTTTACATGTTTTATCTTAATATCAAATTCCTGTAATACCAGGCTCCAACTTAGTAAGCGTTTGTTTTTATCCTTCATTGTGGCCAAAAACACTAATGGATTGTGATCAGTGTAAACTATCAGTGGTTTCCGTGCCGGACAAATATAAACCTCAAAATGTTGCAATGCTAGTATGATTGCCAGTAATTCCTTCTCCACAGTGGAATAATTTCTCTGATGGGCATTAAACTTCTTAGAAAAATAAGCCACTGGGTGTTCGATCTCCTCTTTGTCTGTCTGCAACAGCACCGCCCATGCTGCTTCGTCGCTAGCATCTGTTGCTAGGGAGAAGGGTTTTGAAAAGTCAGGCGCATTCAATACAGGGTGGTGACACAGAATCACCTTCAGACTCTTGAAGGCTTGTTGACAAAGGTCGTTCCACACAAACTTTGCATTTTTCGGCAAGAGCTTAGTAAGAGGGAGGGTAATATCCACAAAGTTTTTGCAAAACTTCCGATAGTACCCCACCATCCCCAAGAACCTTCTCAGGGCCCTCTTGTCCATCGGGATGGGAACTTCAGAGGTAGCCTGCACCTTAGCCTGCATCAGTGCCAGCTGCCCCTGTCCTACCACACACCCCAGATATGTGACCTTAGCGTGGCTGAACTCACTTTTCGCGAGGTTCACTGTCAGGTTGGCTTCAGACAGCCATTTAAACCTTTCCCTTACTGCCACAATGTGCTCCTCCCACATGTCACTCCAAACCACTAAATCGTCAATATACGCATCTGTGTTCTTTAACCTTTTTATCACCTAATTAATCATCCTATAGGGGTGTTGCTTAATAGGCTGATCTGATGTGACAACAACATCATGTACCGTCCCCTTGCTTCGCCTCGGGACATCCAGACATAGAGAAGTCGATGTTCATGCCATCAGGTTGGAGGCTACCTAAACGGAATTCCTCCAACCTGATGGCATGAACATCGACTTCTCTAACTTCCGCTAATGCCCCACCTCCCCCTCGTACCTCATCCGTTATTTATTTTTATACAAACATTCTTTCTCTCACTCTCCTTTTTCTCCCTCTGTCCCTCTGACTATACCCCTTGCCCATCCTCTGGGTTTCCCCCGCCCTTTTGTCTTTCTCCCTGGGCCTCCTGTCCCATGATCCTCTCATATCCCCTTTGCCAATCACCTGTCCAGCTCTTGGTTCCATCCCTCCCCCTCCTGCCTTCTCCTATCATTTTGGATCTCCCCCTCCCCCTCCCACTTTCAAATCTCTTACTAACTCTTCCTTCAGTTAGTCCTGACGCAGGGTCTCGGCCTGAAACGTCGACTGTACCTCTTCCTAGAGATGCTGCCTGGCCTGCTGCGTTCACCAGCAACTTTGATGTGTGTCAGCTAAATCTACATTCGCTTCGGCAGCCTTTCTGGACATGCACTGAGTTACTGCGCAAACGGGATAAACCTGTGGGTCCATGGGCAGGTCCTCAGTCCTGGCAGGCTTGCTTGTCAGCTTTACTGCTGGGTACACATCTCCGCCTGCAAGGTCATTACTGAGCAAGACCTCCACGTCTTCCATCGGTAATTCGGGCCTCACCCTTATCGTGACCAGTCCGGAGACTAAGTCGCTTTTTAGGTGTATCTGGTGCAAAGGTACTGCTTCAGTCCCTTTCCCAATGCCTTTTATCACACTGACCTCCCCAGTCTTGGTCTCTGAACTAAAGTCTAACACCCTCCTTAAGATCAATGACTGACAAGCCCCAGTGTCTCTCCAGATCCGTACTGGTACTGGGTTTGACCCCTCCTTCACCAACACCAATCCGGCCGAAATAAACTTCTCGTGCCCTTCCTGAACTCCATCAGACCTCTTTTCCCCTAGCGGTTTGTTTGCCAGCTCAATACAGCCTGTCGGAGTCGCCGTTTTTCCTTTCCCCGTCTCCTTCTTTGGGGCAAAACACCTGGACGCAATGTGACCGGCTTTCCCACAATTTTAGCATACGACCCCAGGAGACTTCCTACCAAACTGCTTCCTGTCTTGCTTATCCTTCTGACTAGGCCCCGACTTATTTTCTGGCTTTTCCGGCAGACTTTCTCTGCCCTCTCAACTACCTTTCTGGTAGCTTTTACTCGGGGTAAACTTTGCTTTGTGTGTTAACGTGTACTCATCCGCTAACTTAGCAGTTGCAGCTAAGGTTTCTGCCTCTTTCTCATCTAGATAGGGCCTCATACCTTCAGGGACACAACCTTTAAATTGCTCAATCAGTATTAGCTGTAGCAGTCTGTCATAATTTCCAGTGACCCCTTTCGAGGTGCACCAACGCTCACAATACATCTGCATCTCACAGGCAAACTCTAAATACGTGCAGCCCCACTGCTTCCTCACATTCCAGAACCTTTGCCGGTATGCCTCGGGGACCAACTCATAAATCCTGAGTATAGCCTCTTTCACCACATCATACCTGTGGGCATCTTCTGTGAACAATGCCGAGTAAGCTTGCTGAGCCTTCTCCTTAAGTACGCTCTGAAGCAAAACAGCCCACTTATCCCTCAGCCAGTCCTGACTTGCAGCGACTTTTTCAAAATGTAGAAAGTACCGATCAACATCGGCCTCCTCAAATGGGGGAACCAACCTAACCCTCCTGGGTCGCCCTGAACCCTCCACCTTGGTTCGGCATTTGGCCCTTCTGTAACGCACATCCTTAACTTCTCCAGCTCAAACTCCCTTTCCTTCTCTTTCTCTTCTCGTTCTAGCTGCTTTACTCGGAACTCGTGCTCGAGTCTTAATTTTTCCATCTGCAGCTGCACTGCTTCTCCACCAGGTTTGCTCATAGACACCACCTCCAGCTCCCCGTGGGGAAACACACCTTTAGATACATAATGCTCAACCATAGTTCTGTGCATCTCCGTTCTCCTCATTGTCAGCTTCCCCTTAAAAAGATTCAACCATTTTGCAACAGTCGTCAATTCTGATTTCCTGGCATTCTCTAATGTCTCCAAGGTTGGCGCCTTTAGAAATTCCTCAATCTCCATTTCTGCTGTTTGCCCTCTTTTTTTCTTTTGGGAATTTTAACCCAATCGATTTACCCAGTCCCAAATTTTGGCGTTCAAAATCCCGGACGAGCCCCCACTTAGGTTACGTACCCCGTAACTGGGTTGCCAAACCAGCAGAAATGGAACGCTTGTTGGACTCTGGATTACTAGGAACTAATAAAGTTTTATTAAAGAAATAAGTAATACAGTACACTAATCGTAAGGATATAAATGTAACAGGTTAGCAATGATAATACACACATATACACCGAACTAGGGTAATAGGAATCAACCAAGCTCTATCGCAGTCTAGGGGTAAAATGATCAGTCTTAAGTGAAGCAGAGTTCAGTTCAGTTTAGTGCCGTTCACAGTAATCGCTGCTGTCGTACCATTGGGGGGGTGAGGGGAGGGGAGGGGAGGAGAGGGGAGGAGAGGGGAGGAGAGGGGAGGAGAGGGGAGGAGAGGAGAGGAGAGGGGAGGAGAGGGGAGGAGAGGAGAGGAGAGGAGAGAAGAGAAGAGAAAGAGAGAGAGATGCAATTTGGTTTCAGGCAGACCTTTTGATGTCTTCTAATCCCGCTGTGGTCACCGACTGTGACCCCTCCGTTTCGGATACAACCGTTCTTCCGCGGTGAACCCGGCACCCAGGCAAGGGCGGACCCACACCCCAGGTTCCCACCGATCGTCCCTTTACACCCTGTGAGCCTCTGGTTGGTTCCCGCGAACTGGTCCTCCAAACTCCCACCAACTTGTAGGGGCACACTGCTCTTTCCAGGGTCTCGTGGTGTGTTGTGCCTTAGCAAACCTGCTCCTTTCATCCCCCTGCTGGGGTATCACCTGTCCATCAAACTTCAAACAGTTCAGGTTCAAAGCAACCGGTCTGTCAATATCTGAATTGTGTTTCTTTCCTGTTAATCCCTCTCTTCTCTCTTATTAGCATTTTGAATGTTTCTCCATTTTCTTTCTTATCTCTCTCATTAGCATCATCTGTCCGGTACCTCTGCTTGGCATCACACATGACAGTACCTATATGTACCACCACCTGTGGTTCCTCTCCCTCCCACTTGGAAGTCCTAGTGCAGGACTTCATAAAGGTTAACTTGCTGGTTGAGTTGGTAGTAAGGAAGCAAATCCAATGTTAGCATTCATTTCAAAAGGACTAGAATACAAAACTAAGAATATCATGCTGAGGCTTTATAGGGCATTGGTCAGGCCATATTTGGAATATTGTGAGCAGTTTTGGGCCCCTTATCCAAGAAAGGATGTGTTAGGATTGAGAAGTGTCGAGAAATGACACTAGGAATTGAAATGATCCTAGGAATGAAAGGTTTAATATATGAGGAGGGTTTGATAGTTCTGAACTAAATTTGCAGTTTAGAAGAATGGGAGGGGATCTCATTGAAAAGTATAGAATATTGAAAGGCCTAGATGGAGTGGGCATGGAGAGGATCTTTCCTATAGTAGGGGAGTCGAGGACCACAAGACATAGGAGCAGAATCAGGCCATTCAGCCATCGAGTTTGTTCCGCCATTCCATCATGGCTGATCCTGGTTTCCTCTCAACCTCATACACCTGCCTTCTCACCATATCATGTGATGCCCTAACCGATTGGAAACTATCAAATTCCTCTCAAATATACCCACGGACTTGGTCTCCACAGCTGTCTGTGGCACAGCATTCCATAGATTTACTCTTCTCTAGATCAAAAAAATCCTCCTTACTTCTGTTCTAATAGGTTGCCCCCTCGATTTTGAGGCTGTGCCCTCTAGTTCTGGATACCCACGCCGGAGGTAACATCCTCTCCACGTCCACCCTATCTAGTCCTTGCAACATTCGGTAGGATTCAACAAAATCCCCTCACATTTTGCTAAATTCCAGTGAGTACAGGCCCAAAGCTACCAAATGCTCCTCACATGTTAACCCCTTCATTCCTGGAATCATGCTCATGAACCTCCTCTGGACTCTCTCCAATGACAATACATCCTTTCTGAGATATGGGGCCCAAAACTGTTGACAATACTCCAAGTGCAGCCTGACTAGTGTCTTATAAAGGCTCAGCATTATCTTTTTGCTTTTATATTCTATTCCCCTTGAAATAAATGCCAACGTTGCATTTGCTTTCTTTATCATAGACTCAACCTGTAAATTAACCTTTTGGGAGTCTTGCCTAAGGACTCCTAAGTCCCTCTGCACCTCTGTTGTTTGAACCTTCTCCCCATTTAGATAATTGTTCCTTCTCCCCATTTAGACTATTGTTCCTTTTACCAAAATAAGTTATCATACATTCCCCAACACTGTATCCAATCTGCCATTTTTTTGTCCATTCTTTCAATTTGTTTAAGTCCTGCTGCAATTGTATTGCTTCCTTAGCACTGTCTATCCCTCCAGTTATCTTTGTATCATCTGCAAACTTTGCCACAAAGCCATCAATCCCATTATCCAAATCATTGACAAACAATGTAAAAAGCAGCGGTCCCAATACTGACCCTGAGGAAAAGCACTAGTCACTGGCAGCCAACCAGGGAAGGTCCCTTTTATTCCTACTGGTTGTCTCCTGCCTGTCAGCCATTCCTTGATCCATGCCAGTATCTTCCCTGTAACACCAGAGGATTTTATTTTGTTAAGCAGCCTCAAATGTGGCATCTTATCAAATGCCTCTGAAAATCCAAGTAAATGAAATCCACTGCCTCTCCTTTGTCCACCCTTTATAGAAACCATGCTGACTTTGACTTATTATATCAATAGTCCAATGTACCCTGAAACCTCATCCTTAATAATAGACCCCAACACTTTCCAATCACTGAGGCTTTGCTAACTGGCCAATAATTTCTTTTCTTTTACCCTCTTCCCGTCTTAGGTTGGAGTGGCATTTGCAATCTTCCAGTCCTTCGGTACCACGCCATAATCAAGTGATTCTTGAAAGATCATGACCAGCATATCCGTCACCTCTTCAGCAACCTCTCTCAGGACTCTGGGATGTAGTCCATCTGGTCCAGTTGACTTATCCACCTTAAGACCTTTCAGTTTGCCTAGTACTTTTTCCTTTGTAATAGCAATGGCACTCACTCCTGCTCCCTGATACTTACAGACCTCTGGCACACTGCTAGTGTCTTCCACAGTGAAGAGAGATGCAAAGAACCCATTAAATTCATCTGCCATTTCTTTGTCCCCCATTACTACATCACCAGCATCATTTTCCAGTGGTCCAATATTAACTCTCACCCCCCTTTTACTCTTTATATAACTGAAAAAAAACTTTTAGTGTCCTCTTTATATTATTGGCTAGTTTGACCTCAATCTTCATCTTTTCCTTTCTTATAGCTTTTTTGGTTGTCTTTTGTTGAATTTTAAAAGCTTCCAAATCATCCTACTTCCCACTCACTTTTGCTACCTTATATGCCCTTTCCTTGGCTTTTATGCAGTTCTTAACTTCCCTTGTCAGCCACGGTTGCCTACCCCTGCTACTTGAGAACAACTACTTCTGTGGGACATATCTATCCTGTGCCTTGTGAACTATTCCCAGAAACTTCAGCCACCTCTGCTCTGCCGTCATCCCCGTCAGTATCCTCCTCCAATCCACCTTGGCAAACTCCTCTCTCATGCCTCTGTAATTCCCTTTATTCCATTGTGATACTGATACATGTGAGTTATGCTTCTCCCTCTCAGATTGCTGTATGAATTCAATTATTCAGAGGGCACAGCCTCAGAATAGACATCCCTCTAGAACTCTAGAGGAGGAAATTCTTTCGTCAGAGGGTGGTGAATCTGTGGAATTCATTGCCATGGATAGCTGTTGTGGAGATTGATAGGTTCTTGGTTAGTAAAGGCATCAAAGGGTACAAGGGCAATAGGGTTGAGAGGGATAATAAATTAGCCATGACCGAATGGAGGAGCAGACTTTATGGGCCAAATGGCCTAAATGTGCTCTTATGCCTGATGTACGCTCTACTCTGTGTGCTTCCGAACGTTGGGTGGCATGGTTTCGTATCCATTAGCCTAATGCTATTATAGGGGTAGCAACGCAGGTTCAATTCTACTGCTCTCCATAAGGAGTTTGCACATTCTCCCTGTGACCATGCGGGTTTCCTTGTTGCTGTGTGGTCTTAGGTTAATTGGTCACATGGTTGTAATTGCAGTGCAGGTTTGTTGGCCTGCAAAGGTTTGTTACCATGCTTTATCTCTAAATCTAAATCAATGTTGTATATCTCTGTCAGATCACCCCTCAACTTTGGTGTGACAGTGCTTCACATCAGTGGTAGGGAGGCAATTAGAGACGATTCTTAGGGATAAGATTTATGAACATTTGGAAAAGTGTGTCTCAATTAAGGACAGTCACCATGGCTTTGTTTGGTCATATCTTACGAATTTGACTGTTTTTTGAGGAGATGACAAAGGTGATTGATGAAGGAAGAGCTGTGGATGTTGTACTTGGGGAATTTAGGAAGGCACTAAACAAGGTCCAAAATGGTAGGTTCATTCAAAAGATTAAGATGCATGAGATGTAAGGTGACTCAGCTGTTTGGATTAAAATAGATTTGCTCTAGAAGACAGATGACGGCAGTTGATGGGACTTATTCTGGATGCAGCTCGTAAGTAGTGCTGTTTCCATAAGGATCTGCACTGGGGCGTTGATGTTTGTAATATGCATAAATGATCTGGGAGAAAGTATGGATGGGTGGGTTATTACGTCTGCAGATGCTATAAAGATTAGTGGCTTTGTGGATCTTGTAGAAGGTTAACAAAGAATAGAGAGGGATGTAGATCACACAACATAGCACAGCACAGTACAGGCTCTTTACAGAATGCTGTGCCATCCTTTACAACTCCAAGATTAAACTAACCCTTCCCTACCACATAGCCCTCCATTTTTCTTTCATCTATGTGCCTATCTATATCTCTTAAATGTCTCTAATGTATCTGCCTTTACCACCACCCCTGGTAGCATGTCCAAGCACCCACTACTCTGTGTAAAAAAACTTACCTCTGACATCTCCCCGATACTCTCCTCCAACCACTTTAAAGTTATTCCTCTCATATTAACGCCCTGGGAAAGTCTCTGGCTGTCCACTCGATCTATGTGTCTCATCATCTTGTATACCTCCGTCAAGTCATCTCTCATCCTCTCTAAATAGAAAAGTCCTAGCTCGTTCAACCTATCCTCATAAAACACGCCCTCTAATCCAGACAGCAACCTGGTACATCTCCTCTGCACCCTCTAAAAAGCTTCTACATCCTTACAATAATGAACTGAACACAATACTCCAAGTGTGGTCTAACCATGGTTTTATAGAGCTGCAACATTACTTTGCAGCTCTTGAACTCAATCCCCTGGCTAACAGACTAGTCACCTTCATAACAACATTATCATCTGCACTGCAACTTTGAGAGATATATGGATGTGAACTCCAAGATCCCGCTGTCCCTCCACACTGCTAAGAATCCTGCCATTAACCCTGTATTCTGCCTTCAAATTTGACCTTCCAAGATGAATCACATCACATTTTTCCAAATTGAACTCCATCTGACACTTCTCAGACCAGCTCTGTATCCTGTCGATGTCCTGTTGTAACCTCCGATGACCTTCTACACTATCCACATTTCCACAAACTTCCCTTTCATCTGCAAACTTACACACCCACTTTCGCACTTCCTCATCCAATCTTTTATAAAAATCACAAGAGTAGAGGGTCCTGAGAATAGATCCGTGTAGAACACAGAAGGTCACCAAACTCAGGCAAAATACACTCCACTTACAACTACACTCTCCCTTCTATGGGCAAGACAATTCTAAATCCACACAGCCAAGATTCCCCTGTTCTTATGCCTCCTGACTTTCTGAATCAGCCTTATCAAATGCCTTACTGAAGTCCATATACACCACATCGACTGCTCTACTTTCATCAATGTACTTTGTCACATCCTCAAAGAATTCAATCAGACTCATGAGACATGACCTACCTCTCACAAAGCCATGCTGACTATCCTTAATCAGACTATGTTTCTTCAAATGCTCATAAATTCTATGTAACGTGCTGTAAGGTTTCAATGCTAGTGTAATGGCCTCTCTGTAATGTTTCACTGCTAATGTAATGGTTTCTCTGTAGTCGCAATGTTTGGGTTATGACTAGAGATAACTGGGGCTTTGGAATGTGTGCCATCCAATGAGAGACCCATTGTTCTTTCTTGTGGGTCTGAGAGAAGGGATTGTTGGCGAGAAATGGAGAGAAGATATGAGTGGAGAGAGTTGGTAGACCGCCGGACAGAGTGGACTTGGAGCGAGAGTCCGAGGGTCAGCAACGCTCGGAGGAGGTCAATAGGGAACAAATAGACAGAACCATGAACTCCAACATGCACAACAGACTGTTTCATTAAATGGGCCCTTTTGCTTTTCATTTTCTTTACTAACAGAAAGATTAAGATTATAAATCAGATTAAGATTTATGAAGTTCAATCATTTAATTGCATATGGTGTACTGTATGATATTTTGCTGTATAGATTTGTACGGGCAACACATCACGCAGCACCTACACAAATGAGATTTCTTCGTCCGGCTGGACCAGAGGCTGTCTTGCCCTAGACAAACACATGCTGGCTGAACTTGAGGGTTACATCTATAAAAACCTTCTCCAATAATTTTTTTTTTAGTTTTTTTTTTAGATTATGAGGACATGCAGTCCTCTTTTATTGTCATTTAGTAATGCATGCTTTAAGAAATGATACCAAGTTCCTCCAGTATGATATCACAGAAACACAAGACAGACCAAGACTGAAAAACTGACAAAAACCACATAATTATAACATATAGTTACAACAGTGCAAAGCAATACCTTAATTTGATAAAGAACAGACCATGGACACAGTAAAAAAAAAGTCTCAAAGTCTCTCGAAAGTCCCATCATCTCACGCAGACGGTAGAAGGAAGAAAAACTCTCCCTGCCATGAACCTCCGGCACCGCAAACTTGCCGATGCAGCAAATTTGCCCACCATTGTAGTAAGACTCACTGGTCTATAATCCCCAGGGTTATCCCTACTCCCTTTCTTGAACAAAGGAATCATTCACCACCCGCCAATCATCTGGTGGTACCACTTTTGGATTTATACCATCCAGAGTTCTTGAGCATTTCAATTATCTGGTTAGGCCGTTTAAGGTAATTAAATATGGCATTGAGATAAAGAAGGAATGCTTCTTCTTTCCAGAAAGAATATTAGTACTCATTTTAAGAGGACTACAATACAAAAACAAGGATGTAATACTGAGACTTTATAAGGCATATATTTAGAATCAGACCATATTTAGAGTACTGTGAGCAGTTTTGGGCTCCATATCTATGAAAGGATATGTTGTCATTGGTGCAGCAAGATGGTTTATACAAATGAAATGAAGTATATGTGGAGCATTTGATGAATCTGGACTTGTGCTGACTGGAGTTTAGAAGAACGTGGGGAGGGAATATATCTATGAAACTTACCAAATTTTGAAAGACCTAGTTACAGTAGATACGGAGAGGTTGTTTCCAATAGTAGGAGAGTCTAGGGACAAAGGGCACAGCCTCAGGGTGGAAGCACATCCTTTTAGAACAGAGATGAGGAGGAATTTCTTCAGCTAGAGAGTGGTGGATCTGTGGAATTCATTGACACAGATAGCTGTGGAAACACTGGGTGTATTTAAAGAGGAGGTTGACAGGTTCTTGATTAGTAAGGGCGTCAAAGGTTACAGAAAAAGTCAAGATAATGGAATTGTGAGGGCAAAACAAATCAGCCATAATCAAATGACAGTGCAGAATCGATGAGTCAAATTCTGCCGCTATGTCTTATGGTCTAATAGGAAAACACAGAACCAAGAGACGCAATCTAATAACTTAACTCAAATCATTTAGAACTCTAAGCATAAAAATTCTAATCTGAATTTTTTTTTTAGTGTTTTTTAGATTATGAGGACACGCAGTCCTCTTTTATTGTCATTTAGTAATGCATGCTTTAAGAAATGATACCAAGTTTCTCCAGTATGATATCACAGAAACACAAGACAGACCAAGACTGAAAAACTGACAAAAACCACATAATTATAACATATAGTTACAACAGTGCAAAGCAATACCGTAATTTGATAAAGAACCGTAATTTTATAATTTAATATGGAATGCTACACATGAGCAGCGAGATAAGCAGTCATAAAAGTAATTCAATGCTTAATGAGAAGCAAAAGAGAATTATTATTAAAATTACTAATATGAATGCTATTGTCAAAGGCCATATCTCTTACTCCTGGATATACAAATTCAGAAAACTTGTTAATTCACTTAATTAGTATTAAAAATAAACAAAATCATAAACAAGAACATTACACACTGCTCGATTTACCTTTTAAAATCTTAGGGCAAAAGATTAATATTTATTTTAGGTAGAATTGCACAAAGCAAGACAGTTAAATATAAAAGATCAAAAACAACTTATACTTGTAATAATACGTTGTGATTCTATCGTCATCTCAACATATAATACAAGGGTTAATTCTGTATGAAAATATAAACAATCTTCAATGGACTTATCAATGTTTTTCTAACATTTTCCAGGATGTCCATGTGAAACGTGATTGATAAAGCATACAAAATGGGACTATATTCTCAGTAGAATTTTATGGCTCACAAATATCCACTTGAAGTCTGCCTATCTGATTTATTTTATCACTTTTTGGTATTACTCAAGCATCAACCCTGACCCACATTATTTTATAGCCTCCTTTATAAACAAAATTATAAGTAACCCTTATAAACAAAATCTGAAATATACCAGATGAACTCAAATCCACAATACAAACATAATGGTCTGAGGCCATTTAATACTGGTGAGGCCACCTTTAGAATATTGTGTTGAATTTTGGTCATCCTAGTTTAGGAAAGTTGCCATTAAGTGAGAAAGAATGCAGTGTAGTTTTGAGGATTTTACTAGGACTAGAGGAATTAACTTAAGGAGAAAGGTGAAGCAGTTTTTTTCATTGACATGTAGAAGAATGAGGGTGACCTTACAGAGATGTACAAGATAGAGGGACATGCACAAAGCTTGGACAAATGGGACTTGCTTAGATGGGAATCTTTGCTGGTTTGGACCAGTTGGGCTGAAGGGCATGGTTCTGTGCTGTACAACAATGGGTTGTTGTGAGTGTTGCTTTGACCCCAGCATCTGCAGATTATTTTTTGTTTAAGTTTGGGCTGTCAAGCTAGTTAGGGATTCCTTTTCTAGTCAGAGGTGCATTTCCTATTTAATATTAGCAAGGAACAAACAGCTGGAGGAACTCAACAGGTCGAGAGGCATCTGAGATGGAAAGGCAATTGTCAACATTGTGGGTCAAGGCCATGCATCAGGACTAAGGGCGACGAGGAGAGACAGCCACTATAAACAGGAGAGGGGGAAGAGGATACAGGGGCTGGTAGATAATATGTGGCCCATAGAGGAGTGAAGGATGATGGGCAGGAGAAGCAAGGTGGAGAAAGTGAATTCGCAAGACAGAGGCATTTGGGTGACAGGTGGAAGCAGTCAAGGGCAGATAGAGTAAGGTTAAAATTGGAGACAGAGGATGAAGGGTGATGCAGAGACACAGACACTACAAGTGCTGTAATCTGCTAAGTAAGAATAATGAGACCATTAAGGGAGAGAAAAGGAACCAACCAGAGGAAGAGGTTGGGTGGATAAAATATCTGGGTTATAGTTAGATGGACAATATGAAATCAGCAATGCAGCATTTAAAGTCCAGGTTGGGCATGGCAATATACATAAAATTAGAAAAAAAAACTTCCAATTTTTCTTCCCCATACTACCAACAAGGTCCAGGATTTTTATGAATTATAAATATTTAAATATAACATAACACAGTAAAGGCCCTTCAGTCCACGATGTGCCGAACTTTTATCCCATGTATCTAACACTTACATCCTATGTAGAGTCTCTCCAGTGTCTCTAACTTATCCGCCTCTACCACCATCCCTGGCAGTGCATCCCATGCACTCACCACGAACCTCTGTCATCTCCTCTGTACTTTCCTCCAGTCACCTTTTTTTATCCTCTCATATTAGCTATTTCCATCCTGGGAAAAAGGCACTGGTTGTCCACTCAGCATGCCACTAATCATCTAGTATACCTCTATCAAGTCCTATCATGCTCTACTCCAAAGAGAAACACCCTGTCTCACTCATCCTATCCCCATACGACATGCTCTCTAATGCAGACAGTATCCTGGTGAATCTCCTCTGCATCCTCTCTGAAGTTTCCTTATCTTTTCTATAATGAGACAACTAGAAATGAACACAATACCCCAAATGATGTTGATAGAGTCCCTGCAACAGTCCCTCCTGGGTGCCTTGACTAATGTTTCTGACCACAAATGCTGCAGATCTGCTGAGTATTTCCAGCATCGATAGTATTTTAATTCAGTGAACATGGGAGGTCAGCCACTTTGGGAATTCCCCCCAAACGAGTACCATTTTATACCTTGATGGCAATGTATGTTTATATAAAAAAATTGCTAAGCAACAACTGAAATTATAAGCTTAATTGAAGCATATTTTATAGATCAGCCATTTCTGGGGAGTTGATACTTTGAAAGTTATGCACATCACAGACAACTGTGTAAGAGGCAGAACAGACCTCTAATACAAACCAATATGGTTTGTACTTACCATCAACATTAGATCATCTCCTGTCACAACTGCAATCTTCATGTCTAATTGTGCTTTCTCAACAACCTTCTGCAGAGCTGCAGCACAAGCCAAAGGGTTCACACCACCAGCATTGCAGACCACACGGATTCCTGAAGTACAAAATAATTAATGTAACTTCAGAAATGTATTCATCCTCTCTACAACTTTTATACCATCCATTGCTTGTATAATCTTTAACTTCTACCAATATAATTTCAGCAGTCATCTTCTTAACAAACACTGATAAAAATTACTCGAGGTCTTACCTTCACCTCAAAGTGAGTTATATAGTCATTTGCACATGCATCAAGAAATCCAAGCAGAAGGTGTGTTACACCTGCCCATTCACCTCCTCCTTTACTTTCATTCAAGGGCATAAACTGTCCTTCCAGGTGAGCCAACACTTCACCTGTGAATCTGCAGGAGTCTCCTACTGTATCCTGTGCTCCCAATGTGGTCTCCTCTAGAAAGGCAATGTAGATTGGGGGAACCACTTTGTCAAGCACCTTCGCTCTATCTGCAAAAAGCAGCATTTCCCAGTAGCAACCCATTTTAATTCCAATCCCCATTCCCATTCTGACATGCCAATCCATGGGCTCTTCTTCTGCCACAATGATGCAACTCGCAGGTTGGAAGAGCAATACCTCCAACCTAGGTAGTCTCCAGTCAGATGGCATGAATGTTCATTTCTCTAACTTCCGGTAATTTTCTCCCCTACCCCCTTCCCTCTTCTTCAATTCTCCACTCTGTCACCCTCCTACCTCTTCTTATCACCTGCCTATCACTTCCCCCTGATGTCCCCCCCTCCTTTTCTCCCATAGTCCAATCTCCTCTGGGACATCAGAGATACCCTTTTTAATACAGAGCGTGATGGGCACATGAAAAACCTTGCTAGGGATTGTGGTAAAGGTAGATACGTAGGGGTATTTAAGAAAATCTTAAGATAGGCACTTGTATGGTAGAAAAATGAAGGCCAAGTGGGAGAGAAGAGTAAAATTGATCATAGGCTAGGTTAAAAGGACATACAACATTGTGGGCCGAAGGGCCTGTAATGTTCTAATGGCATACAAGTCACATCTTTTTGAAAAGTAACCTGCTATATGGGTTTAAAGATTATAACCTGTAATTAAGTTTATAAGATAAAGAAGAAAAAGAACTTCTTACCTCTTTTATGAATATCTTTAATAAATGGGGCCATTGCAGTCTGCACAAAATCAGGTACATATCCAAGATTCTAGGAAAAAAGCAGATTATGTTACTTCAGAAAATCTGCAAATAAATCATGGCTAAAAAGTGTTCAATGAACTTCATGCTATCATTGAAACTAAGTACTAGATAACATCATTGCACACACATATACAAATCAAGGGAAGAGATATATGCTGTGCTGAAAGAATGAGTACTTTCCACACATCCTGCATGATTTGCAGAATATTTTCACATTTTTCTGCTTGAATTTCAGATTTCTACTATAGCCTTCAGAGAAAGGCAAGTTTTTTGAAAGCTAGATACTCTTTTCTCCCTTTTCATGAGGTTTTAGACCATAAGACCATATGACAAAGGAGCAGAAGTAGGCCATTCGGCCCATCGAGTCTGCTCCGCCATTTTGTCATGAGCTGATCCATTTTCTCCTATTTAGTCCCACTCCCCTGCCTTCTCACCATAACCTTTGATGCCCTGGCTACTCAGATACCTATCAATCTCTGCCTTAAATACACCCAATGACTTGGCCTTCACTGCTGCCTGTGGCAACAAATTCCATAGATTCACCACCCTCTGACTAAAAAAATTTCTTCGCATTTCTGTTCTGAAAGGGTGCCCTTCAATCCTTAAGTCACGCCCTCTCGTACTAGACTCCCCCATCATGGGAAACAACTTTACCACATCCACTCTGTCCATGCCTTTTAACGAAAGTTAGTTCCACAACCCTCCTTTACTATGGGAGAATGAAACTAAAGTGGGAGAAAAGAAACAGAGAAGCATTTCAGGACAAATAAAGATGTGACTTAGATCCTGAATAGTAGAACCAGAAAAGACATTTCATTGATAACTCAGTAGCAGAGAAATGGCTGCTCTTAAGCAAAGAGCCAAATGGCTTAAGGGTACATGAAACACACATGGAGGAAGTGGAGATGATTTCCATTATATAAGAGTCAAAATGATGACAGAAGCGAACAAATTCACTTTTCTGCATCTGTCACACAACATAGAAAGTTCAGCCAATTATGCAGAATATATTAGAGCACTAGCAGCCAGAGGAGATTCACACAGCAACAAATCAAAATGAATAGTTGATTAGCACAGGTCTTTAGTACTTGGCCAGGTACTCAATCTGAGCTGGATGCTTTCCGTGGTTTATTCTCCTCAGAGACTAAAATCAGAGTCATTGGGCACTGTGCCTCCATGTTTTGAAGGTCAAATGAGCATAAAAGGCTTTGAGTTCATCAAGTGAAACTTTATTATCACTTATGTCACTTTGTAATAGGTGATAGTATTCAAGCATCTTTCAGTGATTCAAGTTTGGTCTTGAATTGGCACTTCACACATGAAATGGTTTTCCAGAGATTGTACCTGGTTCTCTTGTATTTTACTTGGTCACCAAATCTGAATCCCATTGATCTGGCCCTTGGCAGATTGCAGATCTCATAGTTCATTTAGGGTTTCTGGTTGAGGCAGACTAAATGATTCTGTGGGGACACACTCATCTATGACTGCTGTTATAAAGTCCATGGCAACTGTGATGTATTCATTCAGCTCCTCTGATGAGTTCCTGAACACACCCTTATCCACTGATTTGAAGCAAGAATAGTTTGTCTTCTATTGTACATTTTAAACTATTTCCATGAAACTTCAGCCTATTGGGGCAGCAACATTATTGGGCCAAAATGTACTGGTCCTGATGTGTCTCAATTAACCAGAATCCATTGTAGTTCAAAGGAATAGAATACTGCCATAACTTGGGAAGGATGTGACCATAACTCTAAGTTTCTAGACAGTTACAGAAAAGGTTAAGTCTAGACTTCAAATGAAAATGCTAAATCAAGAGAAAACCAGCAGCCCCATATTACACAAGGATTTCGTTCCTGAGAACTGTCCCCAAGCCAACTTTTCCATTTTCTACAATAACCCAAGTCATAAACACTGAATTACAGCTGCTATACTTCTTTCATGTTATTAAATAATCACCCTAAAGGTACTCATAATTAAATGAATGGAGCATATACTATCCGGTCATTAGTAACATGAAACATTATTATTACCAGCTTGAAAAATGTTTTAAAGTGTACAGTAGAAGTTGCATAAAGTCAGATTTCTGTTAGTCGAGTTACTCATAAGCCAGAGAACCCCTGCACTTTGATAGCTTCTAGAAAGGTTGATTTTAATATCTCAGTCATACAGGACAGACACCGGCCCTTCAGCCCAACTCATCTGTGCTGTCCAAGCTGCCTTAACTAAGTTCATCCCATTTGTTTGCATTTGGCCCAGATCCTTCTAAACCTTTCCTATCCAAGTAACTGCCCAAATGTCTTTTAAATATGGTAATTGTATCCATCCCCACCACTTCCCCTGGCAGCTCATTCCATACAACCCCCAGCCTCTGTATGAAAAGGTGGCTATCAGGTCCCTTTTATATTTCCTTCTTTCCCTCATACTTTAAAACTCTTCCGGGGAGGTGGCAGAGGTGGGTACAATTACCACATTTAAGAGGCATTTGGACAGCTGGTATTTCCACTTTTGGACTCCTCAATAGACCTTGGTTATTCACGTTATCAAAGCTCACGTTTTCAATCCATATAAACTCATACTCCATGATTAATCTAACCCTTTCCTCCTACACATCTCATAACTCCCCATTTTCTTTCACCCATGTACCTATCCAAAAGTCTCTGAAATGTACCTGATGCATCAGCTTCAACCACCACCTCAAGTTGTGCATTCCAGATAATTCCCACACTCTTAACATCTCGTCTAAGCTTCCCTCCATGACCTTAAAAGGATGCCCTTTGGTATTAGCCATTGCTGCCCTTGGAAAAAAGGCACTGACTGTCCACTCTATGATTCATATAGTCTTATATAACTCTATCACGGTGTCTCTCATCCTCCTTTACTCCACAGCCCGCTCAACCTTTGCATATAAGTGCAAAGTTAGATATGGCCCTTGTGGCTACGGGGGTCAGGGGGTATGGAGGGAAGGCTGGGGCGGTGTTCTGAGTTGGATGATCAGCCATGATCATAATAAATGGCGGTGCAGGCTCGAAGGGCCGAATGGCCTACTCCTGCACCTATTTTCTATGTTTCTATAATGAAAGCCAACACAGTATATGCCTTCTTAAACTCCCTTTCAACTTACACTGGATCAATGGACTAGACTGCTGAGAATGCTGCCATGTACTCTGGCTTCCAGTTTGAAAATGTATCACTTCACTCTATCTGGCACTTGTCAGCCCAGCTCTGATTCCTATGTCCATTGAAACCAACGGCAACCTTTGTCATCTGAAAACTTACTGACTCCCCTTCCACTTCATTATCCAAGTCATTTATAAAAATCTCAAAGAGCAGAGATCCCAGAACAAATCCTTGCAGAACAGCACTTGCCACCGCCCTCCTGGCAAAACACACTCCATCGAACCACCCTCTGCCTTCCGTGGCAAGCCAATTCCGAATCCATGAGCCAGGTTTCTATGGACCCCTGCCTCCTGACTTTCTGAATGAGACTACCATGGGGAACCTTGTCAAGCACCTTAGTAAAATCCGCGTACACCACATCAGCCACTCTACCTTCATGAATTTCTTTTATTACTTCTTCAAAAATACCAATCACGACCTATCCCTCACAGAGCCATGCTCACTCTCCCTAGTAAGACTATGCTCTCCAAATGCACGTAAATTCTGTCGACAAGAATCTTCTCCATGAGCTTTCCCACCACTGACGTAAGACTCACTGGTCTATAATTCCCAGGATTATCCTTATAACCCTTCTTGAACAAAAGTACAACATTTGCCATCCTCCAAAACCTCTGGTACTATTCCTATGGTCCATGAGGACTCAAAGATTATTGTTAAAACCGCAGCAATCTCTTCCCTCGTGTCCTGTAGTAACTTGGGGTATATCCTGTCTGGTCCTGGGGACTTATAGAAACATAGAAACATAGAAAGTAGGTGCAGGAGAAGGTCATTCGGCCCTTCGAGCCTGCACTGCCATTTATTATGATCATGGCTGATCATCCAACTCAGAACCCTGTACCAGCCTTCCCTCCATACCCCATGATCCCCGTAGCCACAAGGGCCATATCTAACTCCCTCTTAAATATAGCCAGTGAACTGGCCTCAACTGTTTCCTGTGGCAGAGAATGCCACAGATTCACCACTCTCTGTGTGAAGGAGTTTTTCCTAATCTCTGTCCTAAAAGGCTTCCCCTCTATCCTCAAACTGTGGCCCCTCGTTCTGGACTTCCCCAACATCGGGAACAATCTTCCTGCATCTAGCCTGTCCAATCCCTTTAGGATCTTATACGTTTCAATCAGATCCCCCCTCAATCTTCTAAATTCCAACGAGTACAAGCCCAGTTCATCCAGTCTTTCTTCATATGAAAGTCCTGCCATCCCTGGAATCAATCTGGTGAACCTTCTTTGTACTCCCTCTATGGCAAGGATGTCTTTCCTCAGATTAGGGGACCAAAACTGCACACAATACTCCAGGTGTGGTCTCACCAAGGCCTTGTACAACTGCAGTAGTACCTCCCTGCTCCTGTACTCGAATCCTCTCGCTATAAATGCCAGCATACCATTCGCCTTTTTCACCGCCTGCTGTACCTACATGCCCACTTTCAATGACTGGTGTATAATGACACCCAGGTCTCGTTGCACCTCCCCTTTTCCTAATCGGCCACCATTCAGATAATAATCTGTTTTCCTATTTTTGCCACCAAAGTGGATAACTTCACATTTATCCACATTAAATTGCATCTGCCATGAATTTGCCCACTCACCCAACCTATCCAAGTCACCCTGCATCCTCTTAGCATCCTCCTCACAGCTAACACTGCCACGCAGCTTCGTGTCATCCGCAAACTTGGAGATGCTGCATTTAATTCCCTCATCCAAGTCATTAATATATATTGTAAACAACTGGGGTCCCAGCACTGAGCTTTGCGGTACCCCACTAGTCACCGCCTGCCATTCTGAAAAGGTCCCGTTTATTCCCACTCTTTGCTTCCTGTCTGCTAACCAATTCTCCACCCACACCAATACCTTACCCCCAATACCGTGTGCTTTAAGTTTGCACACTAATCTCCTGTGTGGGACCTTGTCAAAAGCCTTTTGAAAACTGCACTGTGCCTCTATTGCCCCGTAACTCATGCCACTGGCAGTGATTATGCCTCATCTCCTTCCTGCCTGTTCTTTCTATAATCTCTGTTGCACACTATCTTTGATTTATTTCTGTTTTCCTTTTCCTCTGCCCTATCACTTCAGTTCCCATCCCCCTACCAAATTAGTTTAAACCCTCCCTAACAGCTCTAAGGAGGTGATTCTGCCCGCTAGGTGATTGGACCCTTTTGGGTTCAGATGTAATCCGTCCTTTTTGTACAAGTCGTACGTCCTCCAGAAGAGGCCCCAATACCCAGGAATCTGAATCCCTGCCCCCTACACCAGACTCTCAGCCACACATTAATATGCCTGATCATGCTATTCTTGCGCTTGTTAGCACGTGGCACAGGCAGCAATCCTGAGATTACTACCCTAGAGTTCCTGCTTTTCAGCTTCCTGAATTCTCTCTTCAGGACCTCCTCCCTTTTTCTACCTATGTCATAGGTACCAACGTGTATAAAGACTTATGGCTGTTCATCCTCTCCCTTCAGAATACTCTGCACCCAATCCGAGGCATCCTGTACCCTGGCACCTGGGAGGCAACAGACCATGCGGGTATCTCTATCAGGTTGACAGAACGTCCTGTCTGATCCCCTCACTATGGAATCCCCTGTCAATACCGCATTCCTCATCTTCCTCTTTCCCTTCTGCACCATGGAACCAGGCTCAGTGCTAGAAACCCGATCACTGTGGTTGTCTTCTGTCAGGTCATCCCCCACAACAGCATCCAAAACAAGGTAATGATTACTGAGGGGGATGTCCACCGGTGTGCTCTCTACTATCTGAGCTCTTCCCTTCGCTTCCCTGACCATCATCCACTTATCTAACTCCTGCATCCTCAGGGTGATTAACTCCCTGTAGCTCCTCTCTATCTCCTGCTCACTTTCCCCATCTTTCTTGCTGGTAGTTGACCCAAATAACACACAATATTCCTCATTTGGCCTCACCAATGAGTGATCAACTTCAACATACATTCCCAATTTCTATACTCAGTGCCATACTATACTCAGTGCAATACTCAGTTCTATACTATGCTGACCTCACATTCGTCAAGGTCCCTCTCACTAGTGAACACTGAAGCAAAGTACTCATTAACCAGCTACCCCACCTTCTCTGAATTTAGGCATATCTTTCCCCTTTAGCAATGAGTTGTCCTATCCTCACTCTACTCATCCACCTATTCATCACGTGTCCAACACCAGGGAGATTTCATTAATCCTATTCGCTAAGGCCTTCTCATGTCCTCTTCTAGATCTCTTAATTCCTTTCTTAAACTCCTTCCTGGCTACCTTATAAACCCAGAACTGCACACAGCTCTCCAAATGTGTCCTTACCAACGTCTTATCAACAGCTATAATAATAAGACCATCCTGCTGTGGCTGCTTTGACAGAATTACGTAGCTATACCACTAGGTCTCTCTGTTCTACAACACTCCCCAGGGCCTAACCATTTATTGTGTATCTAACTAAATGCTGGGAATTATTCATTTCTACAGTGGAGAATACAACTAGAATAAGACTAATCAGTCTGAAATTACACCACCCAGTAATGACTCTGAAGCTGAGGGTTTCAGTGAACTGAAGGAAAATAAACACTATTCCAGGTCACTTTGTAAGATGAAGAAATTACATTAAATTTTTTTTTACTTATCTACCTAAACTGGCACCCCTCTTGAAAGCTGAACTAAAAGAAAATGGCAGGAAGTCTACCCTAGAATGAACTAAACTGTCCCACTAATTAAGGATGGTATTCTATTGCTCCCATTTTGCTTTGCAACCCTCCCTCCAACAAAAGAACCTTTGAAATAACATTGTGGACTGCATCATGACTACATGCCAGCTATTTTCAAAGCAGAAACATGTTCTCACAGGTGATTTGGCTTTAGCAGCAGTGAGCAAAGACATGGTGATTTCAGACAGGTAATCAAACACCAAGAAATCCAGGTTTCCACCATACACCAACTGTGGAACTAAAAGAGACAAAAGAAAATTGTTAAAATACATTTTAAAGCATACATAGTTATTTTCATATACATGTGCTGACTTACTGATTATGCATCTATCTTCACCTTTAAGTGACTTTAATTTCCCCAATTTTGATTGGTGCCAGATGTTGTAGTGAGCAGTAAAGATGTCAGGAATGACAGGCAGGTGATGGGGCAAACTTGTAGCCATTGGAATGAGCTGCAGTGCAATAAAGTTGCAGTGATATCAAAGCAAAAAGTATCAAATACTGGTCTTAAGGTGTTATACTTAAATGCCCGCAGCATAAGGAATAAGATGGATGACCTTGTCGTACAGCTACAGATTGGCAGGTATGATATTGTGGCCATCACTGAGACCTGGCTAAAGGATGCATGTCTCTGGGAGCTGAACGTCCAAGGATACACGGTGTATCGGAAGGATAGGAAGGTACGCAGAGGAGGAGGTGTGGCTTTATTGGTAAGAAATGATATTAAATCATTAGAAAGAAGTGATATAGGATCGGAAGGTGCAGAATCTTTATGGGTTGAGCTAAGAAATAGCAGGGGTAAAAGGACCCTCTTGGCAGTTATTTATAGGCCTCCAAACAGCTGCAGGGATGTGGACTACAAATTACAACTGGAAATAGAAAAGGCTTGTCAGAAGGGTAGTGTTATGATAATTGTGGGGGATTTTAACATGCAAGTGGATTGGGAAAATCAGGTCGGCACTGGATCTCAAGAGAGAGAATTTGTAGAATGTCTGCAAGATGGCTTTTTAGAACAGCTTGTTGTTGAGCCCACTAGGGGATCGGCTGTACTGGATTGGGTATTGTGTGATGAAGCAGAGGTGCTTAGAGAGATTGAGGTGAAGGAACCGTTAGGAGGCAGTGATCATAACATGATTGAGTTCACTGTGAAATTTGAAAAAGAGAAGCCGAAATCTGATGTGTCGGTATTTCAGTGGAGTAAAGGAAATTACAGTGGCATGAGAGAGGAACTGGCCAAAGTTGACTGGAAAGGGACACTGGTAGGAAAGACAGCAGAGCAGCAGTGGCTGGAGTTTATGCGAGAAGTGAGGAAGGTGCAAAACAGGTATATTCCAAAAAAGAAGAAATTTTCGAGTAGAAAAAGGATGCATCAGTGGTTGACAAGTGAAGTCAAAGCCAAAGTTAAAGCAAAGGAGAGGGCATACAAGGAAGCAAAAATTAGTGGGAAGACAGAGGATTGGGAAGTTTTTAGAACCTTACAAGGTTATTCAGAGGGAAAAGATTAACTATAAAAGGAAGCTAGCAAATAATATCAAAGAGGATACTAAAAGCTTTTTCAAGTATATAAAGAGTAAAAGACAGCTGAGAGTAGATATAGGACCGATAGAAAATGATGCTGCAGAAATTGTAATGGGAGATAAGGAGATGGCAGAGGAACTGAACAAGTATTTTGCATCAGTCTTCACTGAGGAAGACATCAGCAGTATACCGGACACTCAAGGGTGGCAGGGAAGAGAAGTGTGCACAGTCACAATTACGACAGAGAAGGTACTCAGGAAGCTGAATAGTCTAAAGGTAGATAAATGTCCCGGACCAGGTGGAATGCACCCGCGTGTTCTGAAGGAAGTAGCTATGGAGATTGCGGAGACATTAGCGATGATCTTTCAGAAGTCGATAGATTCTGGCATGGTTCCGGAGGACTGGAAGATTGCAAATGTCATTCCGCTATTTAAGAAGGGGGCAAGGAAGCAAAAAGGAAATTATAGATCTGTTAGCTTGACATCGGTGGTTGGAAAGTTGTTGGAGTCGATTGTCAAGGATGAGATTACAGACTACTTGGAGGTATATGACAAGATAGGCAGAACTCAGCATGGATTCCTTAAAGGAAAATCCTGCCTGACAAACCTATTACAATTTTTTGAGGAAATTACCAGTAGGCTAGACAAGGGAGATGCAGTGGATGTTGTATATTTGGATTTTCAGAAGGCCTTTGACAAGGTGCCACACATGAGGCTACTTAACAAGAGCCCATGGAATTATGGGAAAGTTACATACGTGGATAGAGCGTTGGCTGACTGGCAGGAAACAGAGAGTGGGAATAAAGGGATCCTATTCTGGTTGGCTGCCGGTTACCAGTGGTGCTCCACAGGGGTCCGTGTTGGGGCCGCTCCTTTTTACATTGTGTTACGTACCCTGTAACTGGGTTGCCAAACCAGCAGAAATGGACCACTTAGTTGGAGTCTGGATTACTGGAACTAAGAAAGTTTTATTAAAGAAATAAGTAACACCGTACTCTAAACGTAAGGATATAAATGCAACGGGTTAGCAATGATAAAACACACATGTACACAGAACTAGGATAATAGGATCAATCTATCGCAGTCTAGGGGTAAAATGATCAGTCTCAAGTGACTCAGAGTTCAGTTCAGTTCGCAGTAATCGCTGTTCTGCCGTTGGGGAGAGAGAAAGAGCGAATGCTGATATTCAAATTGGATTCAACAGACCTTTGATATTCCTCACAGTTAGCTTTCGGCGCGAGCCCTTTATAATGTCTTCTGAGGTCACCAACTGTGACACCTCCGTTCCGGATACAATCGTTCTTCTGCGGTGAACCCGGCACCCAGGCAAGGGCGGACACACACACCAGGTTCCCGCCGATCGTACCTTCTCACCCTGTGCGTCTATGGTCGGTCCCGCGATCAGACCTCCAAAGCTCTCACCAACTTGTGGGGGCACACCGCTTTTCCAGGGTCTCGTTATCTCGTGGTGTCGTGGTGTGTTGCTTGCCTTAGCGAACCTGTTCCTTTTATCCCCCTGCTGGGGTATCGCCTGCCCATCAAACTTCAAATAGTTCAGGTTCAAAGCAACCGGTCTAAACAATACTCGGAACTGTGTCTCTTTTCGTTAATCTCTCTCGTCTCTCTCTTATTAGCATTTTGAATGTTTCCCCCATTTGTCTCTTTCTTATCTCTCTTATCGGCATCAATCTTCTGATAACTTGGTCACACCCATACCCTTCAAAGGATTTTTACCGGGATAAAAATTATAGGCATGAATACACTATTAGATACACACAAATATACATGTTCATCAGCTATTTGGCTAATACAGAGAATTTTAAGTTGCCGACACCTTGACAGACAGTCAGCAATCACATTTTCCGTTCCTTTTATATGTGTTATTTTAATAATCCTCTAAAACCAGGCTCCAACTTAGCAAACTTCATAGTGGCCAAAAACACTAATGAGTTGTGATCAGTGTAACTTCTCAGTGGTTTTCATCCGGACCAAGATAACAAGGGTCGTCCCATACCAACTTAGCATTCTTTGGCAAGAGCTTAGTAAGAGGGTGGGTAATATCCGCAAAGTACTTGCAAAACTTCCTATAGTACCTCCCCCCCCCCCATCCCCAAGAACCTTCTCAGGGCTCTCTTGTCTGTCGGGATGGGAACTTCAGAGATAGCATGCACCTTAGCCTGCATTGGAGCCAGCTGCCCCTGTCCTACCACATACCCCAGATAAGTGACCTTCGCGTGGCCGAACTCACTTTTTGCGAGGTTCACTGTCCGGTTGGCTTCGGACAGCCATTTAAACAACTCCTCTACTGCCACAATGTGCTCCTCCCACGTGTCACTCCAGACCACTACTTCGCCAATATACACTTCTCTGTTCTTTAGCCCTTTTGTCACTGAATTAATCATTCTATAGGGTTGTTGCTCACTAGGCTGACCTGATGTGACAGCAACACCATGTCCCAGCTCTTTGCATCGCCTTGGGACATTCAGACATACATGTGCGTGCCGTTTAATTAGCTCTCATAACGGGTCGCTTTGTTCGGGGATTAAGTGAGCGAACCCATCAGCAAAGTTGGTCAACACAATACAGTTCTCCCATCTGGTCAGCACCACACTTATCTTTTCAAAATGGGTCCTCTCCTTATCAGGTGGCACCCTAGCCTCATTAATTTTCATGGTATCACCAGCTAGATCTGTTTTCTGATCATGGTGAGCTTTTAACATGTTAATAGCCTCTAACTGTGTGAACTCACGTCTACAATAGTCAATAACATCCTTCCTCCTGTGTGGCCAGTAGAACTCTTTCATGATTCCGCGACTGTTTTCCTCCCCCCAAAATGTCCACTGAGGGGTATCTTGTGGGCCAGGTTAAGAATCTCATCCCCATAAATTTTTGGCACCACCTTCCATTCCTCATCTGCGGGCACAGTACTTGGTCTCCATTTCTTCCTTAGTACTCCCTCCTCCACACAATAGCCCACTGGCTCCCTTTTTAATTCTGCTTCAGAGAGACCTGTCTCCGCCGAAACCGTCAGCTCCTCGTCTCGCTCCTGTGCCTGTACAAATTCCTTCCTGGCTAATTCTAAGTCTGCCTCAGCTCCCTCACTTCCTCCTGTTCCAATACGCTCCTTCTTTTCACTTTCTACCTCCCCCTGGTACAAGGCTGTTCTACCAGTTTCTACACGTCTCAGCTAAAGCTATATCAGCTTCGGCAGCCTTTCTGGACATACGCCGAGTCACTGCGCAAACGGGATAAACCTGTGAGTCCATGGGTGGGGCCTCAATGCTGGCAGGCTGGCTTGTCAGTTTTACTGCTGAGAACACATTTCCGCTGGCGAGGTCATTACCGAGTAAGACCTCTACGTCTTTCATCGGTAGCTCGGGCCTCACCCCAATCGTGACCAGTCCGGAGACCAAGTCGCTTTTTAGGTGTATTTGGTGCAAAGGTACTGCTTCAGTCCCTTTTCCAATGCCTCTTATGACCCTGACCTCCCCAGTCTGGGTCTCTGAACTAAAGTCTAACACACTCTTTAATATCAATGACTGACAAGCTCCAGTGTCTCTCCAGATCCGTACTGGAACTGGGTTTAACCCCTCCTTCACCGACACCAATGCGGCCGAGAAAAATCTCTTGCGCCCTTCCTGAACTTTATCAGACCTCTTCTCTCCTAGCGGTTTGCTTACCAGCTCAATACAGCCAGTCGGAACCGCCATTTTTCCTTTCCCCATCTCCTTCTTTGGGGCAAAGCACCTGGATGCAAAGTATCTAACTTTCCCACAATTATAGCATATGACCCCAGGAGACTTCCTACCAAATTGCTCCTGGTCTACCTTATCCTTCTCACTAGTCCCCGGCTTACTTTCTGACTTTTCTGGCGGACTCTCCCCGCCGTCCTGACTACCCTTCTGGTAGCCTTTACTCGGGGTAAACTTTGTTTTATGTGTCAACGCATACTCATCCGCTAACTTAGTAGTTGCGGCTAAAGTGTCTGCCTCTTTCTCATCTAGGTAGGGTCTCACACCTTCAGGGACACAACCTTTAAACTGCTCAATCAGGATTAGCTGTAGCAGTCCGTCATAATCCACATTGACCCCTTTCGAGGGGCACCAATGCTCACAATATAGAAACATAGAAACATAGAAAATAGGTGCAGGAGTAGGCTATTCGGCCCTTCGAGCCTGCACTGCCATTCAGTATGATCATGGCTGATCATCCAAGTCAGAACCCTGTACCAGCCTTCCCTCCATACCCCCTGATCCCTTTAGCCACAAGGGTCGTATCTAACTCCCTCTTAAATATAGCCAATGAACTGGCCTCAACTGTTTCCTGTGGCAGAGAATTCCACAGATTCACCACTCTCTGTGAAGAAGTTTTTCCTAATCTCGGTCCTAAAAGGCTTTGCCTTTATCCTCAAACTGTGACCACTCGTTGGAAAGTGTATGGTTATGCACTTTGGCAGAAGTAATAAACGGGCAGACTATTATTTAAATGGGGAAAGAATTCAAAGTTCTGAGATGCAACGGGACTTGGGAGTCCTCGTACAGGATATCCTTAAGGTTAACCTCCAGGTTGAGTCAGTAGTGAAGAAGGCAAATGCAATGTTGGCATTCATTTCGAGAGGAATAGAGTATAGGAGCAGGGATGTGATGTTGAGGCTCTATAAGGCGCTGGTGAGACCTCACTTGGAGTACCGTGGGCAGTTTTGGTCTCCTTATTTAAGAAAGGATGTGCTGACATTGGAGAGGGTACAGAGAAGATTTACTAGAATGATTCCGGGAATGAGAGGATTAACATATGAGGAACGTTTGTCCGCTCTTGGACTGTATTCCTTGGAGTTTAGAAGAATGAGGGGAGACCTCAGAAACATTTCGAATGTTGAAAGGCATGGACAGAGTGGATGTGGCAAAGTTGTTTCCCATGATGGGGGAGTCTAGTACGAGAGGGCATGACTTAAGGATTGAAGGGCGCCCATTCAGAACAGAAATGCGAAGAAATTTTTTTAGTCAGAGGGTGGTGAATCTATGGATTTTGTTGCCATGGGCAGCAGTGTAGGCCAAGTCATTGGGTGTATTTAAGGCAGAGATTGATAGGTATCTGAGTAGCCAGGGCATCAAAGGTTATGGTGAGAAGGCAGGGGAGTGGGACTAAATGGGAGAATGGATCAGCTCAAAATAAAATGGTGGAGCAGACTCTATGGGCCGAATGGCCGACTTCTGCTCCTTTGTCTTATGGTCTTACGGTTGTAAAATTTGTTGGGTACATCCAGGAGGGTTTTTTTTGACACAGGGGCTACACTAGACATTATATTTAGAATAAGCCTAGCCAAGTGATCAGAGTTTCAGTGGAACAGCATTTTGAGGATAGTGATCACAGCTCCTGTGATCCTGTGATAAAAAGGGACAAGAATAAACCTCAGATGAACTGCTAAATTGAGGACAGGCCAGTAGCAAGAGGATCTGGGCAGAGTGGACTACGAGTGGCTGTTGTTGGGTAAATCCACGTTTGTCATGTGGGAGTCATTTGAAGGCCAACTGGTCACTCAGGACCAACATTTCCGAGGAGACAAAAGAGAAAGAAGGCAAGGTTCAAGAACGTTACAAATTTAGCCAAAAAGAGAAAAGAACTATATGTAAGGTTTAGGAATTGAAAATGGAACAGGGTTCTTGAAGTACACAAAGAAAGCAGCAAATAACTTGCAGAAGGCTACAGGACAGTTTAAAAAGTTCATGAAATGCCCTTCACCAGTCGAAGTAAGGAAAATCCCAAGGCATTTCATACATAAATTTTAAAAACTTGAGGGTAACTGAAGGACAAGGAAGTAAGTTTATGCATGGAGCCAGAGGAAGTTCTAAATGAGCATCTTGCATCAGTATTCTTCAAGAAGAACAGAGGGGAGAGTAAGATGACGGAGGGATACACCAATATTCTAGGGCAAGTTGATATCAAGGAGGAGGAGATAGTGGATCTCTTCAACGACAGTAATGAGGACAAGTCCCCTGAAGTTATCACCCCATGGCATGTATATTTATCACACTTAAATAACAGCTGTATTTTCACATTCATAAAAAGTAAGGATTGGCAATACTGCTCCTCTATTCATTAAGACGTAAATTAAGCCATAATTTCATTGTTCTGCTCAATCCATAACCTGGAGTCACAGTGTAATACAGCATGGACACAGGCCCTTCAGCCCATCATGTCCATGCCAACCACAACATCCTTCATGCTAGTCCCAGTTGCCTGTGCTCGGCCAATAACCCTTCCAGACTCTCCCAAGCAGCCTAAGTGCTACACCTGCCCATACATCTCCTCCCTCACCTCCAGGGCCCCAAAAACAGGCCTCCTAGGTGAGGCAACACTTCTTCAGCATATCTGCTAGGATTGTCGATTGTGACTAGTGATCCTGATACAGCCTCCTCTACATCGGTGAGACCTATCGTAAACTGGGGGACCACTTCGTCAAGCACAACCACACCACCAGCCATAAGCAGGACTTCCTGGTGGCCAAACATTTTAATTCCAATTCCCATTCCGGAGTGTCGATCCATGGTCTCTTGTGCCAAGATGTGGCCATGCTCAGGGTGGAGGAACAACATTTTATATTCCACCAGGGCACCCTCCACCTGATGACATGAATGTTGATTTTTCCTTCCAGTGAACAAAATCCACCCCCCACCCCACCATTCCTCACCACGGCCTTCCATTTCTTTTCTCTTCCCTATTACTTCCCCATTGGTCCCCTCTACCTTCCCTTTCTCCTATTGTCCACTCTCCTCTCCTATCACATTCTTTCTTCTCCAGCCCGTCACCTTTCCCACTCACCTGGCTTCACCTATCACCTTTCAGAAAGCCTCCCCCTACATTTTTATTCTGGCATCTTTCCCCTTCCTTCTCAGTCCTGAAGAAGGGTCTTAACCAGAAACATTGACTATTTATTCTTTTCTATAGATGCTGCCTGACCCGCTGTGTTCCTCCAGTGTTCTGTGTGTGTTACCTACCCAAATGCTGTTTAATTGTTGTAATTGTATCTGCCTCTGGTAGCTCATTCCAGGTACTCATTATCCTCTGAGTAAAGAAGTTACCTCCCAGACCTCGCCCTTCTCATTTTATAGCTATTCCCTCTAGTTTTGGACTCTACAACCCTAGAAACGTATATGACCATCCGCCCTATCCAATACTCCTTCATGATTTTATAAACATTTATGTGGTCACTCCTCATTGTCCTGTGCTCCAGGAATAAAGATAATCATAGCCAACCTCTCCCAATAAAGCTCAAGCCCTCTAGTCTAAATAGCATCCTTCTTCTGAACCCTCTCCAGCCTGACCGAAACTTTACACAATACTCCCTAGTGCTGTCTCACCAATGACTTACAGTTACAACATAATACCTCTAATCCTAAATGATGCACTGCCTGATGAAGGCCAGCATACTAAGTGCCTTCTTCACAACCCTATCGACTTGTCTGGCCACTCAGTAAACTGCATACTTGTACTCACAGGTCCTTCTGTTCCACAAGACTCATCAATGCTTTGTCATTTACTGTACATGTCCTACCCCGGTTTGACTGCTCAAAATGCATCACCTAACACTTATCTAAGTTGAAATCCATTTGCAATTCCTCAGTCCATCCCCCTAACTGATGAAGATCTCTTTGCAGTTCATTGGAAACTGCTTCGCTGTCAACAAGATGCCCTAATTTAGTACCATCAGCATAATAGCATAATTGCTGATAATTCCATGTATATTCATATCCAGATCATTTACATAATGGTGCCACATCTTAGCAAGACCAGAAATTGGAAGATCATACAGTTTAACAAGTGGCTAAGGAGCTGGTGTAGGAGGGAGGCATCAGGTTTTCTGCATCATTCTGCTCTATTCCAGGGAATGTGGGACCTGCATCTGAACTGGATGGGAACTAATATCCTAGTGGGAATGTTTCTTAACGCTGCAGAGGGAGGGGTTTAAACTGGAGTTGCAGGGAATGGGAACCAGAGTGCCAGAACAGATAGTGCAGAGGTTTTGGAGGCAGATGTTAAGACCTCAGACAAACTCAGCAGTCAAAAGGTTAAGCATGGTCCAACTGATGTCCTGAGGTGCTTATATTTCAATGCAAGAAGTATTGTAGGAAGGACAGATGAGCTCAGGGCATAAAAACATAGAAAATAGGTGCAGGAGTAGGCCATTTGGCCCTTCGAGCCTGCACCGCCATTCAGTATGATCATGGCTGATCATCCAACTCAGAACCCTGTACCAGCCTTCCCTCCATACCCCCTGATCCCTTTAACCAAAAGGGCCATATCTAACTCCCTCTTAAATATAGCCAATGAACTGGCCTCAACTGTTTCCTGTGGCAGAGAATTCCACAGATTCACCACTCTCTGTGTGAAGAAGTTTTTCCTAATCTCGGTCCTAAAAGGCTTCCCCTTTATCCTCAAACTGTGACCCCTCGTTCTAGACTTCCACAACATCGGGAACAATCTTCCTGCATCTAGCCTGTCCAATCACTTTAGGATTTTATACGTTTCAATCAGATCCCCCCTCAATCTTCTAAATTCCAACGAGTACAAGCCTAGTTCATCCAGTCTTTCTTCATATGAAAGTCCTGCCATCCCAGGAATCAATCTGGTGAACCTTCTTTGTACTCCCTCTATGGCAAGGATGTCTTTCCTCAGATTAGGGGACCAAAACTGCACACAATACTCCAGGTGTGGTCTCACCAAGGCCTTGTACAACTGCAGTAGTACCTCCCTGCTCCTGTACTCGAATCCTCTCGCTATAAATGCCAGCATACCATTCGCCTTTTTCACCGCCTGCTGTACCTGCATGCCCACTTTCAACGACTGGTGTAATGACACCCAGGTCTTGTTGCACCTCCCCTTTTCCTAATCGGCCACCATTCAGATAATAATCTGTTTTCCTATTTTTGCCACCAAAGTGAATAACTTCACATTTATCCACATTAAATTGCATCTGCCATGAATTTGCCCACTCACCCAACCTATCCAAGTCACCCTGCATCCTCTTAGCATCCTCCTCACAGCTAACACTGCCGCCCAGCTTCGTGTCATCCGCAAACTTGGAGATGCTGCATTTAATTCCCTCATCCAAGTCATTAATATATATTGTAAACAACTGGGGTCCCAGCACTGAGCCTTGCAGTACCCCACCAGTCACTGCCTGCCATTCTGAAAAGGTCCCGTTTATTCCCACTCTTTGCTTCCTGTCTGCCAACCAATTCTCTATCCACATCAATACCTTACCCCCAATACCGTGTGCTTTAAGTTTGCACACTAATCTCCTGTGTGGGACCTTGTCAAAAGCCTTTTGAAAATCCAGATATACCACATCCACTGGTTCTCCCCTATTCACTCTACTAGTTACATCCTCAAAAAATTCTATGAGATTCGTCAGACATGATTTTCCTTTTACAAATCCATGCTGACTTTGTCCGACGATTTCACCGCTTTCCAAATGTGCTGTTATCACATCTTTGATAACTGACTCCAGCAGTTTCCCCACCACCAACTTTAGGCTAACCGGTCTATAATTCCCCAGTTTCTCTCTCCCTCCTTTTTTAAAAAGTGGGGTTACATTAGCCACCCTCCAATTCTCAGGAACTAGTCCAGAATCTAACGAGTTTTGAAAAATTATCACTAATGCATCCAATATTTCTTGGGCTACTTTCTTAAGCACTCTGGGATGCAGACCATCTGGCCCTGGGGATTTATCTGCCTTTAATCCTTTCAATTTACCTAACACCACTTCCCTACTAACATGTATTTCGCTCAGTTCCTCCATCTCACTGGACCCTCTGTCCCCTACTATTTCTGGAAGATTATTTATGTCCTCCTTAGTGAAGGCAGAACCAAAGTAATTATTCAATTGGTCTGCCATGTCCTTGCTCCCCATAATCAATTCACCTGTTTCTGTCTGTAGGGGACCTACATTTGTCTTTACCAGTCTTTTCCTTTTTACATATCTATAAAAGCTTTTACAGTCAGTTTTTATGTTCCCTGCCAGTTTTCTCTCATAATCTTTTATCCCCTTCCTAATTAAGCCCTTTGTCCTCCTCTGCTGAACTCTGAATTTCTCCCAGTCCTCAGGTGAGCCACTTTTTCTGGCTAATTTGTTTGCTTCTTCTTTGGAATTGATACTATCCCTAATTTCTCTTGTCAGCCAAGGGTGCACTACCTTCCTTGATTTATTCTTTTGCCAAACTGGGATGAACAATTGTTGTAGTTCATCCACACAATCTTTAAATGCTTGCCATTGCATATCCACCGTCAATCCTTTAAATGTCATTTGCCAGTCTATCTTAGCTAATTCACGTCTCATACCTTCAAAGTTACCCCTCTTTAAGTTCAGAACCTTTGTTTCTGAATTAACTATGTCACTCTCCATCTTAATGAAGAATTCCACCATATTATGGTCACTCTTACCCAAGGGGCCTCCCACGACAAGATTGCTAATTAACCCTTCCTCATTGCTCAAAACCCAGTCTAGAATAGCCTGCTCTCTAGTTGGTTCCTTGACATGTTGGTTCAAAAAACCATTCCGCATACATTCCAAGAAATCCCCTTCCGTGGCATGGATCAATGATGAAGCTGGTGAAACTCGGTGACTACATGTCAGCAGCAAACAAAGCAAAAACAACTAAATACTTTATTAATTACACTTTTTCTGGTAAATGATCTCTGCAAGCAATAGCCTGTAATTTCTTTGTCAGAACTAAGCTTTTGAACCACCAGTACGAAGTGGCATTTTTGGAGTGTGAACTGAAGACTTGAAGGTGCAGGACAGTTGCAGTGTGGCGTGTATGAGCCAAATCGAGACGACAGAATCCGGCTGGACAGCAGGGAATGAGCCAACGTATGTTCATTGCTGGAGCAGACTCTGAGGCAATTCAATGAGGCAGAACCGAGGAGAGACGAGTGGAGGCAGGACAGAGTCGAAGTGGAGTGCGGGCTCAAGAACAAGGAAAGACACATTGTTTGATCAATTTAAGCACTGGGCCAAATCAAGGCAGCAGAGCTCAGGCCTGAGAACGTAACAAACAGCAAGGAAAGACCTGAGGTTTGGATTACAAGCGTCGGACCAGATTGAAAAAGTCAGGGTGTTAGGGCCAGAGGCGATGGCCAGGACAGTTCAGCTCGCTGCTCCACGATCTGAGTCTATGGCCTGCAACTACAGGCTCCTAAATCAGCTGCAGTAATGCCTGGCTACGTGTCCGTGACTCACTTTCATAAACTTCAGTTCTGAAAGTTATTTGCTTACTTTAATTGTTTGCACCATTTGTTATTTTTTTCCTGCACACTGAGTGTTTGACTGTCTTCGTTTTTTAATGCATTCTATTGGGTTTCTTTATTTATAAAGCTGCGTGTAAGGCAGTGGTCCCCAACCACCGGGCCGCAAAGCATGCGCTACCGGGCCGCGAGGAAACGATATGATTTGGCGATATGAGTCAGCTGCACCTTTCCTCATTCCCTGTCACTCACTGTTGAGCCATTACGCACGCGAGGTCATTACCCACGTGTCATCCATGTCAGCGCGGGAAGGAGATCAACTCCTCCAGCTTGCAAATGATGGCGGGCTGGAAAGTATGTTTGACATAACATCTCTGCCGGCATTCTGGATCAAAGTCAAGGCTAAATATCTTGAGATAGCCACAAAAGCACTGAAAATGTTGCTTCCATTTCCAACATTTTTCTGCGAAGCAGAGTTTTCTGCAATGAATGCAACGAAAACTAAATTACGGAATAGACTAGACATAAGGAACCCCGTTCGAGTATCGCTGTCTCCCATCATCCCTCGGTAGGACCGTGTTGTTGCAGGGAAACAAGCCCAGGGCTCCCACTGATTCAGTGATATTGGTGTGTTGCAATGATTTTATATGTTCATACGGGGAAAATATGTGCTGTGTGTTTAATATACAAACGTTACTTAAAATGTTATGATGCTATTGACTTATCAGTGACTTGTATAACCATATAACAATTACAGCACGCAAACAGGCCATCTCTGCCCTGCTAGTCCGTGCCAAACACTACTTTCAACTAGTCCCAACGACCTGCACTCAGCCCATAACCCTCCATTCCTTTCCTGTCCATATAGCTATCCAATTTTTCTTTAAATGATAATATCGAACCTGTTTCTGTCACTTCTACTGGAAGTTCGTTCAACACTTACTTCAAGCTCCCCTGTCCTCCCCTGATAATTGACTTATCACTCTATTCATGCGAGGAAAATATGCGCTGTGTGTTTAATATTAAATTCGTTAGATAAACCCTTTCAGAAACGAAATTGAGTGTATTAGCCACCTATCACCTATATTCCGGTCGTGATTAACATTCCCCCTCCCACCCAAACAGAATCGCCAAAAACGATTTGTAGGGGAAAAAAATCGGCACGTATACGCATGCGCATTGGTGCCCGTACAAGGCTTCATGGTCATTGTAGCCTTTCTTGGGGTAAACACAACGTTTTTGACTGCTACTCTTGTCCGTTGGCAACCCTACCCCCCACCCCCCAGGTCGGCCAGTCCGCAAAAATATTGTCAATATTAAACTGGTCCGCAGTGCAAAAAAAGGTTGGGGACCCCTGGTGTAAGGAGACGAATCTCAAGGCTCTATAAAGTATACATACTTTGACAATACACATACATTGAACTTTTTAACTTTGAACACATGGAATTATAATATTGTAGCCATTAGTGAAACTTGGTTGCAGGAGTGGCAGGACTGGCAGCTCAATATTCCGGGGTTCTGTTGCGATAGAGTAGGAGGATCAAAGGAGGAGGGGTGACCTTACTAGACAGGGAAAATGTTATGGCAGTGCTCCATCAGGACAGACTGGGGAATTCATCTAGTGAAGCTTTGTGGGTGGAACTGAGAAATAAGAAAGGTAGGACCATGTTAATGCCATTAATTTCACAGTAAATATGCAAAAAGATAGGTCTGGTCCGCAGGTTGAGATTTTAAGTTGCAGAAAGGCCTATTTTGATGATATCAGAAAGGATCTGGCAAGTGTGGACTGTGACAGGCTGTTTTCTGGTGAAGGTGTACATGGCAAATGAGAGGCCTTCAATAGTGAAATTTTGAGAGTACAAAGCCTGTATGTGCCTGTCAGAATAAAAGGTAAAGATAACAGGTTTAGGGAACCTTGGTTTTCAAGAGATAATAAGGCACTGATCAAGAACAATAAAGGAGGTGCATACCAGGTATATGCAGGGAGGAACGAATGAGGTGCTTATGAAGCATATGAAATGCAAGATAACACTTAAGAAAGAAATCAAGAGGGCTAAAAGAAGGCATGTTGTCTTGGCAGTCAAGGTGAAAGAGAATCCTAAGTGATTCTACAGATATATTAAGAGCAAAAGGAAAGCTAGGAACAAAATTAGTCCCCTGAAAGACCAGAATGGTAATCCATGCTCTAGCTGAAAGAGATGGGAGACAGCTTAAATTGATTTTTTGCATCTGTATTTACTCAGGAGTCAGACACAGAGTCTATGGAAGTGAGACAAACCAGATTCAACTTCATGGACCCTACACATTACCGAGGTGTTTCCCATCTTGAGCCAAATTAGGGTGGATAAATCCTCAAAGCCTGACAAGGCATCCCCTTGGACCCTGCAGGAGGCAAGTGCTGAAATTGCCGGGGCCCTGGCAGAGATACTTAAGTCATCATTAGTGACAGGTGGGGTACCAGACGATTGTTGTTCTGCTGTTTAAGAAAGGCTCTTTAAAAAAACTGAAAATTATAGCATGGTGAGCCTGACACCAGTAGTGTAAAAGTTACTGGAAGATATTTCTTTAGCCAAAGGGTGGTGAATTTGTGGAATTTGTTGCCACGTGCAGCCGTGTAGGCCAGGTCACTGGGTGTATTTAAGGCAGAGATTGATAGGTTCTTGATTGGACATGACATCAAAGGTCACCGGGAGAAGGCCGGGAACTGGAGTTGAGGAGGAGAAAAATAGGGTCAGCCGTGATTGAATGCCGGAGCAGACATGATGGACCAGATGGCCTAATACTGCTCCTATGTCTTAAGGTCTTATATTCTAAGGGACTAGATATACCAGTACGTGGATAGCTATAGACTGATTAGGGATCATCAGCACGTCTTTCTACGTGGTAGGTCACGTGTAACCAATCTTATAGAGTTTTTCAAGGGTGTTACCTGGAAAGTTGATAAAGGCAAGACTGTGGACATTGCCTACATAAACTTTAGCACAGCACTTGACAAGGTTCCATGTGGGAGGTTGGTCAGGAAGGTTCAGTCACTTGGCATTCAAGATGAGAAAGTGAATTGGATCAAACATTGGTTTTGTGGAAGAAGCCAGAGAGTGGTAGTAGATGGGTGCTTCTCTGTCTGGACACCTGTGACTAGTGGAGTGCCACGGGGATCGGTGTTGGGTCCATTGTTGTTTGTCATCTATATCAATAATCTTGGACATGTGATATATGTCCATTGGATGGACTGCATGGCGTCTTCGGGCAAGACGAGGGGAGGTGATGTCTGCCTACTGATCAGTACTGGGTGGTGCTCGGACACAGTGGCACTGACAAGCTCCTGCAGCCCAGACCTGGAACACCTGTCGGTGAAGTGTCGTCCCTACTATCTGCCACGGGAATTCACTTCGGTCATACTGACAGCAGTCTACATTCCCCCCCAGGCGGACGTGGAGTGTGTTCTGAACATACTGTATGCCAACATCAGTGAACTTGACACCAGGTATCCGGAGGCTTTGCTCATTACAGCCGGGGACTTTAAGCAGGCCAACCTCAGAAAGGACCTGCCAAAGTTATACCAACAAATACGTCAGATATAATCTCATCTATGTCTCGTACAGCTCTAACACTGAACAGAATAGTACAGGACAGAAAACAGCTTTTGGGCCCACAATATTGTGCCAAACTAATTATGCTTCTGGCATCTAATCCCTCTGTTGCACATAGAAACATAGAAAATAGGTGCAGGAGGCCATTCAGCCCTTTGAGCCTGCACCACCATTCAGTATGATCATGGCTGATCATCCAACTCAGAACCCTGTACCTGCCTTCTCTCCATACCCCCTGATCCCTTTAGCCACAAGGGCCACATCTAACTCACTCTTAAATATAGCCAATGAACTGGCCTCAACTGTTTCCTGTGGCAGAGAATTCCAGAGATTCACCACTCTTTGTGTGAAGAAATTTTTCCTCATCTCGATCCTAAAAGGCTTCCCCTTTATCATCAAACTGTGACTCCTCGTTCTGGACTTCCTCAACATCGGGAAC
The DNA here is from genome assembly GCF_030028105.1 of Mobula birostris. Taxonomy (NCBI): domain Eukaryota; kingdom Metazoa; phylum Chordata; class Chondrichthyes; order Myliobatiformes; family Myliobatidae; genus Mobula; species Mobula birostris. The sequence goes on along the minus strand of NC_092373.1, from coordinate 106,055,155 downwards.
AATCTTCCTGCATCTAGCCTGTCCAACGAATTTTATACGTTTCAATAAGATCCCCCTTCAATCTTCTAAATTCCTGTGAGTATAAGCCTAGTCGATCCAGTCTTTCATCATATGAAGGTCCTGCCATCCTAGGAATCAATCTGGTGAACCTTCTTTGCACTCCCTCTATGGCAAGAATGTCTTTCCTCAGATTAGGGGACCAAAACTGCACACAATACTCCAGGTGTGGTCTCACCAAGGCCTTGTACAACTGCAGTAGTACCTCCCTGCTCCTGTACTCGAATCCTCTTGCTATGAATGCCAGCATACCATTCGCCTTTTTCACCGCCTGCTGTACCTGCATGCCCACTTTCAATGACTGGTGTACAATGACACCCAGGTCTTGTTGCACCTCCCCTTTTCCTAATTGGCCACCATTCAGATAATAATCTGTTTTCCTGTTCCTGCCACCAAAGTTGATAACCTCACATTTATCCACATTAAAATGCATCTGCCATGAATTTGCCCACTCACCTAACCTATCCAAGTCACCCTGCATCCTCTTAGCATCCTCCTCACAGCTAACACTGCCGCCCAGCTTCGTGTCATCCGCAAACTTGGAGATGCTGCATTTAATTCCCTCGTTTAAGTCATTAATATATATTGTAAACAACTGGGGTCCCAGAACTGAGCCTTGCGGTACCCCACTAGTCACTGCCTGCCATTCTGAAAAGGTCCCGTTTATTCCCACTCTTTGCTTCCTGTCTGCCAACCAATTCTCTATCCACATCAATACCATACCCCCAATACCGTGTGCTTTAATTTTGCACACTAATCTCCTGTGTGGGACCTTGTCAAAAGCCTTTTGAAAATCCAGATATACCACATCCACTGGTTCTCCCCTATCCACTCTACTAGTTACATCCTCAAAGAATTCTATGAGATTCGTCAGACATAATTTTCCTTTCACAAATCCATACTGACTTTGTCCAGTGATTTCACCGCTTTCCAAATGTGCTGTTATCACATCTTTGATAACTGACTCTAGCATTTTCCCCACCACTGATGTCAGGTTAACCGGTCTATAATTCCCTAGTTTCTCTCTCACTCCTTTTTAAAAAAGCGGGGTTACATTAGCCACCCTCCAATCCTCAGGAACTAATCCAGAAGCTAAAGAGTTTTGAAAAATTATCACTAATGCATCCACTATTTCTTGGGCTACTTCCTTAAGCACTCTGGGATGCAGACCATCTGGCCCTGGGGATTTATCTGCCTTTAATTCCTTCAATTTACCTAACACCACTTCTCTACTAACATGTATTTCCCTCAGTTCCTCCATCTCACTAGACACTCGGTCCCCTACTATTTCCGGAAGATTATTTATGTCCTCCTTAGTGAAAACAGAACCAAGGTAGTTATTCAATTGGTCTGCCTTGTTCCCCATGATCAATTCACCTGTTTCTGACTGTAAGGGACCTACATTTGTCTTAACCAATCTTTTTTCTTTTCACATATCTATAAAAGCTTTTACAGTCAGTTTTTATGTTCCCTGCCAGCTTTCTCTCATAATCTTTTTTCCCTTTCCTAATTAAGCCCTTTGTCCTCCTCTGCTGAACTCTGAATTTCTCCCAGTCCTCAGGTGAGCCACTTTTTCTGGCTAATTTGTATGTTTCTTCTTTGGAATTGATACTATCCCTAATTTCCCTTGTCAGCCATGGGTGCAATACCTTCCCTGGTTTATTCTTTTGCCAAACTGGGATGAACAATTGTTGTAGTTCATCCATGCGATCTTTAAATGCTTGCCATTGCATATCCACCGTCAACCCTTTTAAGTATCATTTGCTAGTCTATCTTTGCTAATTCACGTCTCATACCTTCAAAGTTACCCTTCTTTAAGTTCAGAACCTTTGTTTCTGAATTAACTATGTTATTCTCCATCTTAATGAAGAATTCCATCATATTATGGTCACCCTTACCCAAGGGGCCATGGCCCATACCTCTCCATTCAGTACATATTCCTGTGTTCATCGAAGAACTACTTAAACACCTGTGCCTTCAACTCCATCACTGACAGTGCATTCCAGACACCCACCATTCTCCGTAGAAAAACCTGAACATCTCCTTCGAACTTTCGCTCTTTCACATTAAATGTTTGTCCTTCAGTATTAGACATTTCAACTCTGGGAAAAGGTACTGATTTCTTGTAATTTCGTAAAACTTTTTTAAAAATTGAAGCAAGAGGCCGAGAGTGAAAGAGTAAAAAATCTCAGAGAGAAGACTTTTTTTTTACACTGCTCGGGGAAAAGAGGCTAGACTGCGCAGGCACGTGACGTAGAGCACCAAAGGTTTAAAAAAAAGACCACCATATACAGGTGAGGTATCATGACTGGGTATAAAAGTAGCGTCCATCAAAGGCTCAGTCTTTGCAAGTAAGGATGGGTCGTGGCTCACCCCTTTGTGCCAAAATTCGTGAGAGAGTTGTTTGTCAGTTCAAGAGGAACATTTCTCAACGCAAGATTGCAGAGAATTTAGGTCTTTCAACATCTACAGTACATAATATTGTGAAAAGATTCAGAGAGTTCAGAGACATCTCAGTGCGTAAAGGGCAAGGTCGGAAACCACTGTTGAATGCGGGTGATCTTCAAGCCCTCAGGTGGCACTGCCTAAGAAACAGTCATGCTACTGTGACAATTATACCCACATGGGCTCGGGAGTACTTCGGAAAACCATTGTCACTCAACAGTCCGTCACTGCATCCAGAAATGCAACTTGAAACTGTATTACGCAAGGAGGAAGCCATACATCAACTCAATGCAGAAACGCCGGTGAGTTCTCTGGGCCCGAGCTCATCTCAGATGGACTGAAAGACTGTGGAACTGTGTGCTGTGGTCAGATGAGTCCACATTTCAGCTAGTTTTCGGAAAAAACGGGTGTCCAGTTCTCCGTGCCAAAGATGAAAACGACCATCCAGCTTGTTATCAGTGAAAGGCGCAAAAGCCAGCATCTGTGATGGTATGGGGGTGCATCAGTGCTCACGGCATGGGTGAGTTGCATGTATGTGAAGGTACCATTGACTCTGAGGCGTATATTAGGATTTTAGAGGGACATATGTTGCCATCAAGGCGACATCTCTTCCCAGGATGTCCATGCTTATTTCAGAAGGACAATGCCAGACCACATTCTGCATGGGCTACAACAACGTGGCTTTGTAGACACAGAGTGCGTGTGCTTGACTGGCCTGCTGCCAGTCCAGATCTATCTCCTATTGAAAATGTATGGCACATCATGAAGAGGAGAATCAGACAACGGAGACCAAGGACTGTTGAGCAGCTGAAGTCTTATATCAAGCAAGAACGGACAAAATTTCCAATTGCAAATCTACTACAATTAGTATCCTCAGTTCCAAAACAATTAAAAAGTGTTATTAAAAGGAAAGGTGATGTAACACGAGGTAAGCATGCCTCTGTCCCAACTTTTGTCGAGTGTGTTGAAGTCATCAAATTCTAAATTTGTGTATGTTTACAAAATACAATTAAGTTGGTCAGTAAAACTATTGAAAATCTTTTCTTTGTACTTTTGTCAGTTAAATAAGGGTTCACGTGAATTAACATATCACAGATTTTTGTTTTTATTGCATTTTGGAAAATATCTCAACTTTTCTGGAAATGGAGTTCGTAGATTTGCAAGGGGATGGGAGCCAGAGCAGATAGTGGAGCGGGGGAAAATAAATGATGGTAAAAGTTAATGCGAAGTCACAAATAGAAGGGTTGTGTGTGGTGGTATTAGTCTTCTGAGGTGTGTCTATTTCAATGCAAGAAGTATTGCGGGGAAGGCTGACGAGCTGAGGGCGTGGATTGACACACAGAATTACAACATTATAGCCATAGTGAAACTTGGCTACAGGAGGGGCAGGACTGGCAGCTTAATGTTCCAGGGTTCCGATGTTTCAGACGTGATAGAGGCAGAGGAATGAAGGGTGGGGGTGGCGGGGGGGGGGGGGGGGTGGCATTGCCAGTCAGGGAAAATGTTACAGCAGTGCTCAGGCAGGATAGATTAGGGGGCTTGTCTACTGAGGCCATATAAGTGGAGCTGAGAAACAGGAAAGCTATGACCACATTAATGGGGCTGTATTATAGACCACCCAATAGTCAGTGAGAATTGGAGGAGCAAATCTGCAGAGAGATATCAGACAACTGCAGGAAACAGGCTGGGGCGGTGTTCTGAGTTGGATGATCAGCCATGATCATAATAAATGGCGGTGCAGGCTCGAAGGGCCAAATGGCCTACTCCCGCACCTATTTTCTATGTTTCTATGTTTCTATAAAGTTGTGATAGTAGGGGATTTTAATTTTCCACATATTGATTGGGATTCCCATACTGTTAAAGGTCTAGATGGGTTAGAGTTTGTAAAATGTGTTCAGGAAAGTTTTCTAAATCAATATATAGAGGTACGAACTAGAGAGGATGCAATATTAGATCTCCTATAGGAAACAAGTTAGGACAGGTGACGGAAGTGTGTGTAGGGGAACACTTCGGTTCCAGTGATCATAACGCCATTAGTTTCAACTTGATCATGGATAAAGATCGATCTGGTCTTTGGGTTGAGGTTCTAAACTGGAAAAAAGCCAAACTTGAGAGTCCCTTAAATACTCCTAATGTACCAGCCTCGACCACCACCCCAACAGAACATTCCAGACACTTGTCACACTGCTTTTTTTAAATAAGCTACAACTGACATCTTCTCGAAACCTGCCTCCACTCATAAAAGGAATCATTTAGTATTAACCATTTCCTGCCCCTGGAGAAAAACACTGGCTATTCATTCTATCTTTGCCCCTTATCCTGTGCAACTTTACCAAGTCTCCTCTTGCTCTCTTCAGTTCCAAAGAAGAAAGCCCGAGCTCACTCACCCTTTCCTTGTAGAATGTTCTCAAATTCAGGTAGCATCCTGGTAAATCCCTCCTGTAACTTCTCTAATGCTTCCACATTTCTATGAGGAAACCAGAGCTGAACACTAATGTACAATATACGGGGCCAGTGTGTGTTTGGGGGGTGGGGGGTGTGCAGGGAAGGTGCCTGAAGAATTCAATAAACACAATAGCTTCATCGATGCATTGGAACATGTGGATGAACAATTTTAAATTTAATTGTCAATCAACTATGAATGAATACCCATGAGTATTTAAATCCCGTATTTAAACTTAGTATTTAATTCTGTGGATTTAAACTAGATACAAGGGGAAGGGGAACCAGACTGTAGGAACAGATGTAGGGGAGAAGGAAGAAAAAGAAAATAGTAAAGTTGTTTGCACTGTTAGTGATAAACAGAGTAAGATGGAAAAGTTCTTAAATGCATTTATTTTAATGCTAGGAGCATTATAAGAAAGGTGGATGAGCTCACAGCATGGATTGATACCTGGAAGTATGATGTTGTAGCTATTAGTTGGTTGCAGGAGGGGCGTGATTGGCAACTGAATATTCCTGGATTTCGTTGCTTCAGGTGTGATAGAATCGGAGGGACAAGAGGGGGAGGTGTTGCATTAGTTGTCAGAGAAAATATTACAGTGGTGCTCTGGCAGGAGAGATTGAGGGCTCGTCTAGGGAGGCTATTTGGGTGGAATTGAGGAATGGGTAAGTCGTAGTAAAAGTTACAGGTGTGTATTATAGACCACCTAATGGGTGGGGGGGGGGGCCAGAAGTGGAGGAGCAAATTTGTAAGGAGATAGCAGATATTTGTAGTAAGCACAAGGTTGTGATTGTGGGAGATTTTAATTTTCCACACATAGACTGGGAAGCCCATACTGTAAAAGGGCTAGATGGTTTGGAGTTTGTAAAATGTGTGCAGGATAGTTTTTTGCAGGAATACATAGAGGTACCAACTAGGGAAGGGGCAGTGTTGGACCTCCTGTTAGGGAATGAGATAGGTCAGGTGACGGAGGTTTGTGTTGGGGAGCACTTTGGGTCCAGTGATCACAATGCCATTAGTTTCAATATAATTATGGAGAAGGATAGGTCTGGACCCAGGGTTGAGATTTTTGATTGGAGAAAGGCTAACTTTGAGGAGATGCGAAAAGATTTACAAGAAGTGGGTTGGGACAAATTGTTTTATGGGAAGGATGTAATAGAGAAATGGAGGTCATTTAAAGGTGAAATTTTGAGGGTACAGAATCTTTATGTTTCTGTTAGCTTGAAAGGAAAGGTTAAAAGTTTGAGAGAGCCATGGTTTTCAAGGGATATTGGAAACTTGGTTCAGAAAAAGAGATATCTATAATAAATATAGGCAGCATGGAGGAAATGAGGTGCTTGAGGAATATAATGAATGTAAAAAGAATCTTAAAGAAATTAGAAAAGCTAAAAGAAGACATGAGGTTGCTTTGGCAAGTAAGGTGAAAATAAATCCGAAGGGTTTCTACAGTTATATTAATAGCAAAAGGATAGTGAGGGATAAAATTGGTCCCTTAGAGATCAGAGTGGACAGCTACGTGTGGAACCAAAAGAGATGAGGGAGATTTTGAACAATTTCTTTTCTTCGGTATTCACTAAGGAGAAGGATATTGAATTGTGTAAGGTGAGTGAAACAGGTAGGGAAGTTATGGAACTATGATGGTTAAAGAAGAGGAAGAAGTACTGGCACTTTTAAGGAAAATAAAAGTGGATAAGTCTCTGGGTCCTGACAGGATATTCCCGAGAACCTTGAGGAAAGTTCGTGTAGAAATAGCAGGGGCTCTGACAGAAATATTTCAAATTTCATTAGAAACAGGGATGGTGCCGGAGGATTGGCGTATTGCTCATGTGGTTCCATTGTTTAAAAAGGGTTCTAAGAGTAAACCTAGCAACTATCGGCCTCTGAGTTTGACGTCAGTGGTGGGTAAATTGACGGAAAGTATTCTTAAAGATGGTATATATAATTATCTGGGTAGACAGGGTCTGATTAGGAACAGTCAACATGGATTTGTGTGTGGAAGGTCATGTTTGACAAATCTTATTGAATTTTTTGAAGAGGTTACTAGGAAAGTTGAAAACGGTAAAGTGGTGGATGTTGTCTATATGGACTTCAGTGAGGCCTTTAACAAGGTTCCACATGGAAGGTTAGTTAGGAAGGTTCAATCGTTAGGCATTAATATTGAAGTAGTAAAATGGATTCAGCAGTGGCTGGATGAGAGACGCCAGAGAGCAGTGGTGGATAACTGTTTGTCAGATTGGCAGCCGGTGACTACTGGTGTGCCTCAGGGATCTGTACTGGGTCCAATGTTGTTTGTCATATATATTAATTATCTGGATGATTGGATGAGTAAGTATACAGATGATACTACAAACGTAAGATAGGTGGAGTTGTGGACAATGAAGTAGGTTTTCAAAGCTTGCAGAGAGATTTAGGCCAGTTAGAAGAGTGGGCTGAAAGATGGCAGATGGAGTTTAATGCTGATAAATGTGAGGTGCTACGTTTTGGTAGGACTAATCAAAATAGGACATACGTGGTAAATGGTAGGGCATTGAAGAATGCAGTAGGACAATGGTTCCCTGAAGGTGGAATCTCATGTGGATAGGGTGGTGAAGAAAGCTTTTGGTACGCTGGCCTTTATAAATCAGAGCATTGAGTATAGGAGTTAGGATGTAATGTTAAAATTGTACAAGGCATTGGTAAGGTCAAATTTGGAGTATTGTGTACAGTGCCGGTCACTGGATTATAGGAAAGATGTCAACAAAATAGAGAGAGTACAGAGAAGATTTACTAAAATGTTACCTGGATTTCAGCACCTAATTTACAGAGAAAGGTTGAACAAGTTGGGTCTTTATTCTTTGGAGCGTAGAAGGTTGAGGGGGGACTTGATAGATGTATTTAAAATTATGAGGGGGATAGACAGAGTTGACGTGGATAGGCTTTTTCCATTGAGAGTAGGGGAGATTCAAACAAAAGGACATGAGTTGAGAGTTAGGGGGCAAAAGTTTAGGGGTAACATGAGGGGGAACTTCCTTACTCAGAGTGGTAGCTGTGTGGGACAAACTTCCAGCAGAAGTGGTAGAGGCAGGTTTGATATTGTCGTTTAAAGTAAAATTGGATAGCTATATGGACAGGAGAGGAATGGAGGGTTATGAGCTGAATGTAGGTCGGTGGGACTAGGTGAGAATAAGCGTTCAGCACGGACTAGAAGGGCCGAGATGGCCTGTTTCCGTGCTGTAATTGTTATATGGTAATATGGAATGAGAAAGGATCTAAAAAGTGTGGATTGGGACAGGTTGTTCTCTGGAAAGGATGTGATTGGTAAGTGGGAGGCCTTCAAAGGAGAAATTTTGAGAGTGCAGAGTTTGTATGCTCCTGTCAGGATTAAAGGCAAAGTGAATAAAAATAAGGAACCTTGGTTCTCAAGGGATATTGGAACTCTGATAAAGAAGAGAGAGATGTATGACATGTATAGAAAACAAGGAGCAAATAAGGTGCTTGAGGAGTATAAAGGGTGCAAAAAAAACTTAGGAAAGAAATCAGGAGGGCTAAAAGAAGACATGAGGTTGCTTTGGCAGTCAAGGTGAAGGATAATCCAAAGAGCTTCCACAGGTATATTAAGAGCTAAAGGAAAGTAAGGGATAAAATTGGTCCTCTTGAAGATCAGAGTGGTCGGCTATGTATAGAACCAGAAGAAATACGGGAGATCTTAAATGGGTTTTTTGTGTCTGTATTTACTAAGGAAACTGGCATGGAGTCTATGGAAATAAGGCAAACAAGTAGTGAGTCACGGAACCCATAAAGATTGAGGAGGTGGAGGTGCTTGCTATCTTGAGGCAAATCAGAGTAGATAAATCCCCAGGACCTGACAGGGTATTCCCTCAGACCTTGAAGGAGACTAGTGTTGAAATTGCAGGGGCCCTGGCAGATATATTTAAAATGTCGGTATCTACGGGTGAGGTGCCAGAGGATTGGAGGAGAGCTCATGTTGTTCCATTATTTTTAAAAGGCTCTAAAAGTAATCTGGGAAATTATAGGTTGGTAAGTTTGACATCGGTAGTAGGTAAATTATTGGAAGGAGTACTAAGAGATAGGATCTACAAGTATTTGGATTGCCAAGGACTTATTAGGGAGAGTCAACATGGCTTTGTGCGTGGTTGGTCATGTTTAACCAATCTATTAGTTTTTCCAGGTTACCAGGAAAGTAGATGAAGGGAATACAGTGAATGTTGTCTACATGGACTGCAGTAAGGCCTTTGACAAGGTCCCGCATGGGAGGTTAGTTAGGAAGATTCAGTCGCTAGGTATACATGGAAAGGTAGTAAATTGGATCAGATATTGGCTCAATGGAAGAAGCCAGAGAGTGGGAGTGGAGGCCTGTGACTAGTGGTGTGCCACAGGGATCAGTGCTGGGTCCATTGCTATTTGTCATCTATATCAATTATCTGGATGATAATGTGGTAAATTGGATCAGCAAAGTTGCTGATGATACAAAGATTGGAGGTGTAGTGGACCGTGAGGAAGGTTTTCAAAGCTTGCAGAGGAACTTGGACCAGCTGGAAAAATGGGTTAAAAAATGGCAGATGGAGTTTAATACAGACAAGTACGAGGTATTGCACTTTGGAAGGACGAACCAAGGTAGAACATACAAGGTAAATGGTAGGGCACTGAGGAGTGCAGTAGAACAGAGGGATCTGGGAATACAGATACAAAATTCCCTAAAAGTGGCGTCACAGGTCGATAGAGTCATAAAGAGAACTTTTGGTACATTAACCTTTATAAGTCAAAGTACTGGGTATAAGAGTTTGAATGTTATGGTGAGGTTGTACAAGGCATTGGTGAGGCCGAATCTGGAGTACTGTGTGCAGTTTTGGTCACCAAATTACAGGAAGGATATTAATAAGGTTGAAAGAGTGCAGAGAAGGTTTACAAGTATGTTGCCAGGACTTGAGAAACTGAGTTACAGAGAAAGGTTGAACAGGTTAGGACTTTATTCCCTGGAGCGTAGAAGAATGAGGGGAGATTTGATAGAGGTATATAAAATTATGATGGGTATAGATAGAGTGAATGTAAGCAGGCTTTTTTCACTGAGGCTAGGGGAGAAAAAAACCAGAGGACATGGGTTAAGGGTGAAGGGGGAAAAATTTAAAGGGAACATTAGGGGGGACTTCTTCACACAGAGAGTGGTGGGAGTGTGGAATGAGCTGCCAGATGAAGTGGTAAATGTGGGCTCACTTTTAACATTTAAGAAAAACCTGGACAGGTACATGGATGAGAGGTGTATGGAGGGATATGGTCCAGGTGCAGGTCAGTGGGACTTGGAAGGAAAATGGTACGGCACAGCCAAGAAGGGCTAAAAGGCCTGTTTCTGTGCTGTAATGTTCTATGGTTCCCATCAGGTTTCCCCTCAGCCTGTGCCATCCTAGAGGAAACAACCCAATTTTAGAAACATAGAAAACCTACAGCATAATACAGGCCGTTCAGCCCACAAAGTTGTGCTGAACATGTCCCTACCTTAGAAATTACTCGGCTTACCTATAACCCTCTTTTTTACTAAGCTTCATGTACTTATCTAAATGTCTCTTAAAAGACCCTATCGTATCCGCCTCCACCGTTGCCAGCAGCCCATTCCATGCACTCACCACTGAATAAGAAACTTACCCCTGACATCTCCTCTGTACCTATGCCCCATCACCTTAAACCTGTGTCCCCCTGTGGCAACCATTTCAGCCCTGGGAAAAAGCCTCTGACTATCCACACGATCAATGCTTCTCATCAGCTTATACACCTCTATCAGGTCACCTCTTGTCTTCCGTCACTCCAAGGAGAAAAGGCTGAGTTCACTCAACCTATTCTCATAAGACATGCTCCCCAATCCAGGCAACATCCTAGTAAATCTCCGCTGCACCCTATCGCTTCGACATCCTTCCTGTAGTGAGGCAACCAGAACTGAGCACAGTACTCCAAGTTGGGTGTGACCAGGGTCCAATATAGCTGCAACATTACCTCTCAGCTCCATCAGAACTTCCTGATTCCTGAACTCAGATTTTGTCCCATCTCCCCTTATAGCACATGACATCGAATCCAGGCAGTATCCTGGAAACCTTCTCCAAAGCCTCTACATCATTCCAAAATAAAAGCCCCAGATACAGCCTAATTAGAGTTTAATAAAGCTCCACCAGAACTTCCTAATTTCTGAACTCAGTGCCTCAACTAATAAGGACAAGCACGCCATATGCCTTCTTTATCATCCTATCAACTGGGCAGCCAGTTTCAGTGAACTATGGATTTAGACCTCAAAATCCCTCTGTAATCAATGGTGTTAATGCCCTTGTGTATTTCTCCTTTACAATTCATCTCCCAAAGTGCAACACCTCACACTTGGCTGTATAAACACCACCTGCCATTTCTCTGCCCATATCTATATCTTTCTGCATCTTTTGACAATCTTGTACACCATCCACAATGGTACCAATCATTGTGTCATCTGAAAACCTACTAACCCACCCATCCGCATTTTCATTGAAGTTTATTTGTGCAAGTCACAAATAGATGAGGTCCCAGTAAAACACCATTGGTCATGGACCTCCAGCCAGAATAAGATCCACCCATCTATTCTCTTTGCAGAATCCAAATAGCCAAGTCACCGTGCATCTTAATCTTCTGGACCAGCCTATCATGTTAAATTCCTTAATAAAATCTCTGAAGACAACATTCACAGCTCTGCCTTCATCACCTCCTTGAAAAGATCACAAGACGTGGACTGACACAAACTATGTTGACTGTCCTTAATTAGGCCATGCTTTTCCAACTACTCATAAATTCTATCCCAAGTAATCCTTTCCAATAGCCTCCCTAGCACTAAACATGAGATTCATTGATCAAGAGCAGTGTTTCCCAAGCTTTTTTAGCCGCCCAATGCCCTCCTAAAGGACTTTCAAAATGGCCAACACCCCCACCCCAAATAATCATCTTCATACTTGCCAATGCCCTTCTTAGGCACATTATACTTCCCATAATGTAAAAACATGTCAACCATATGCTAACATGAGAAAAATGACTCTGCTTTAATTTTTTCTTTGTCTTTAAACCTAGCCTACACAGTACCTGTGCACTGCACAACAGCTTCGATATCAATGTGATCCTTGAGCCTGATGGTTTTCAACAAGAGTTAAAATATCTGGTTCAAGTTGTGACAATAAAAGCCGCAAGTTTCCACACATAACAACGTCCAAGCAGTTTCTATTTTTTGTGAATAAGTGGTTCACTGCACTAAAGCGACTTTCAACAAGGTAGGAGGATGGAAATGCAATGATTTGCAGTTTGACTGTTCTCCAAAGACCAGGAAACTTCATATGACAGTGTAGCCACGTACCACAGAAGCTGACATTTTTTAAAAGCATTTTTGTTTCTTCATCATTCCAAATTTCGATAATTTCTTCTTGCAAGCTCTATTCCCGTTCTGCAAAGAAATGTGTTAATTACCCAGCCCAGAATTTCCAGATCATTCAAATCCTTGAATTGATTCTGAAAATCCTTCTTCAGTGACTGTAGGTGTAAGCAGTACTCTTGCAAATCATTGTCTGTGAAAAAGAGTGCCATATTTTCCATGTAGGGAAACTGTGAGAACATTCTTCTCCCAATGTTTTCTTTATATTTCCAATTCTCCAATAAAAGCAGACTCTGTACCTTTTGCCTGGATTAAATTGAAATTCTAACCCTGCAGTTTCATTTTGTCATACAGATTGGCTAGGTATGCTGCATCTCCACGTAGAAGTTCAATCTTATCAGAAACAGGTTTATTATCACTGGCATGTTACGTGAAATTTGTTAACTTAGCAACAGCAGTTCAATGCAATACATAACATAGATCTTGCTGACACACTAGAGCAAGAGAGATGCAAGAAGAGGACGACTGGCACAGATTTGAGGAAGGCTATCACCTTCATCAAAGAGGGAGGCAGGCCTCTCATAACCAAACAAGCAAAACCCAATCTACTGCTAACGGCCAGGTCCTGGGAGATGAGGGTCGATGGGGGAAGGAGTTTGCTGTTCCCAGATGTGGTGCACACAACCCTACGCCCAGACATTGTACTGTGGTCAACTGAAAACCATCTATTTCTTATGTTCTTATGTAACATCGTATTGATGCACTTTCTGTAGCTTCTGTTTCATAGCAGGATTAGAATTCAAGGCTTCACCTCCTTCAGACTCATAGATACCACACCATACATATTTATCCATCATTAATGGGGCTAAATTAAAATAAAAATTTGACACAAACTGGGCATGCCTTTCAGATGTTGACGATGGCAGTAAATTGACATGGATGAAATGATGGTAGCGGCACGCAAAGGAACTGCAAAGCAAAGATGAAGGCAATCATAACAGTGACAATTACCTTGCCAATGATTCAGATTGCAATCAGAATGTTAGTCACGATACAGCTGGTGTTTGGCAAGCTACCTTTATCTATTCCAGTTAGCACGATTGACCAACCACATAAGGTCTCATAATGTCCAAAAATGGTTCTTGAGCTGAGGTCACTTTGAACACCTCAAGACGAATCCTCAAGTTCAGCAAGTTCACTGATTGGCTCCATTTCACCGTTTGGTTCCAGCCAGCGCTGTATCATGAAACTTGAACACCCCCTGACTTCTAGTTCCCCAAAATAGGTGAGTATCACTGGTCTATAGCTTTTGGGATTATCCCCATCTTCCTTCTTGAAAAATGAATCCCCATTCGCTACTTACCAATCCTCCAAGCTCCAAGACTTTGTCTGTGACTAGAGAGGCCTAAGGCCCTAGCAATCTCATCTCTTTACTCTCAATAATTTGGTGTATATCCTATCAAGACTAGGGGACTTATCACTCTTAAATAGTTTTCAAGATGCCCCAACCTAATGCCAAAATTCTTGTACTCATTGCCCGGTTCCATGAACGCAAGCATGCCACTTGGCTTCTTCACCACTGTCTACTTGTGTCACTACTTTCATCAGACAATGTACTTGTACCCTCTGATCTCTTTGTTCCACAATATACCTCAGGGCTCAGTGTGGAAGTCTCACCTTGCTTTAACTTCCCAAAATCCATACCTTACACTTGCCAGAGTTAAATTTTATCTGTCATTCATTTACAACTTTCCTAATTGACCTACATCCTTTTGTAACTTTCTTCATTGTCCACCACATCACCAGCTTTGTTTATCTCCACAAATTTACCAATCATGCCACTTAAATCCTCTTCCAGATTTATAACCAACACCAGGGATCTCCAAAGCACAGGACTGGTCACGGGCCACCAATAAGAAAAACAACTATCCGCTTCCATCAAGCAGTAGAAGCGTTCCTTCGCAGGTTCAGAGTGGAGCTGGAAAAACCCAGGCTCCATAAAAGTGAGGTACCATCATTGTTTTAACAAGCTTCGGCGAGGAAAGTCGTTAAGTTTATTTTCTTATTTCACTTTTGAAAGAATATGGGGTATGTCTGCAGGGCCAGTGTTCTATCTGGGTGTCAGATGTGGGATTTCAAAGAGACTCCCAGCCTCCCTGATGGCCACATCTGCACCAGGTACATCAAGAAGCAGCTCCTTAGAGACCGATTTAGGGAAGTGGAGCTGCAGCTCGATGACCTTTGGCTTGTTAGGGAAGGTGAGGAAGTGACAGACAGTAGCTACAGGGAGGTAGTCACCCCAAGGCTACAGGAGACAGATAAGTGGGTGACTGTCAATGGGAAGGGTAAAGGCCAGATAGTGGAGAGCATCCCTGTAGCCATCCCCCTTCAAGAATAAATACTCCATTTTGACTACTGTTGGAGGAGGGGATGGGTGGGAGGGAATTGACCTACCTGGGGGGAAGCAACAGTGGTAGTGCCTCTGGCACTGACTCTGGCCCTGTGGCCCAGAAGGGTAGGGAACTGAAGAGGATGGCAGCGGTAATAGGGGCCTCTATAGTTAGGGGGACAGATAGGCGATTCTGTGGGCACAAAAAAGAAACACGGATGGTAGTTTTCCTCCCAGGTGCCAGGGTCCACAACGTTTTTGAACGAGTTCACAATATCCTGCAATGGGAGGGTGAGCAGCCAGAAGTTGTGGTACATATTGGTACCAATGACATAGATAGAAAAAGGGAGAAGGTCCTGAAAACAGAATACAGGGAGTTAGGAAGTAAGTTGAGAAGCAGGACCACAAGGGTAGTGATCTTGGGATTGCTGCTTGCGCCATGCAGCAGTGAGCATAGGAATAGAATGAGGTGGCAAATAAATGTGTGGCTGAAGAATTGGACCAGGTTGCAGGGATTCAGATTTCTGGATCATTGGGACCTCTTCTGGGGCAGGTGTGACCTGTACAAAAGGGACAGGTTGCATCTGAGTCCGTGGGAGACAAATATCCTTGCGCAAAGGTTTGCTCGATCTGTTAGGAGTGGTTTAAATTACTGGATGAGACAGTAGGTTTACAAGTAGGTGATGGGTGTAATATGAATGCTAGGAAGGACAAGCCCATGATTGAGCACAAATGAGAAGGCAGGAGGAGAAGATGGCAGCGTGACGCAGCTCACAGCGGCCACTCCGGTGGTGATGTCTGTTATTTGTCAAGTAGGGTGCCGTGCACAATCCTGATTTGATGGAGACGAACGTGAGAACATAGAGGAACATCTGGCGAAACTTCTGAAATGCCTGCTTTGCTGCTGCTGCTACTGTGTGGTCCAGAATCTCTGGAGGAGAAGGCCCCGAGTCCTCAGCTTTGCTTGTTGCTCGGCGGCTGGGGCGGAGTCGAAGCACTTGGCAGAGAATGGTACTCGGAGAGGCTGTGTCGGAGGCTCGAAGTTTTCGGACGACTCAGTGAGTCCGCTACGGTCAGGTGCTTTCTCCCTTCTGCCTCCTGCGTGAGATGGTGAGTCTATTGGGACTTTGAGACTTTTTTTTTAACTATGTCCATGGTCTGCTCTTTATCAAATTATGGTATTGCTTTGCACTGTTGTAACTATATGTTATAATGATGTGGTTTTGTCAGATTTAGTCTTGGTTTGTCCTGCATTTTTCTTGTGATATCATTCTGGAGGAACGTTGTATCATTTTTTTAATGCATGCATTTCTAAGTGACAATAAACGAGGACTGAGTGTCCTCATAATCTAATCTAATCTAAATACAGACAATGAACGGAGGATACTAGAAGTTTTTTCAGTTATATAAACAGTAAAAGGTGAAATTGGACCACTGGAAAGTGATGCTGTTGAGGTAACCATATAACAATTACAGCACAGAAACAGGCCATCTCGGCCCTTCTAGTAATGGGAGACAAAGAAATGGCAGATGTATTTTAATGGGTACTTTGCATATGTCTTCACTGTGGAAGACACCAGCAGTATGTCAGCGGTGCACGAGAGTCAGGGAGCAGGAGTGAGTGCCATTGGTATAACAAAGGAAAAAGTGCTAGGCAAACTCAAAGGTCTTAAGGTACCTAAGTCACCTGGATCAGGTGGACTACATGCCAGAGTTCTGAAAGAGGTTGCTGAAGAGATTGCAGATGCATTGGACATAATCTTTCAAGAATCACTTGATTCTGGCATGGTCCCAGAGGACTGGAAAATTGCAAATGTCACTCCACTCTTTAAGAAGGGAGAAAGGCAAAAGAATGGAAACTATAGGTCAGTTAGCCTAACCTCAGTGGTTGGGAAAGTGTTGGAATCCATTATTAAGGATGAGGTTTCAGAGTACTTGGAGACTAATGAAAAGTCAGTCAGCATGGTTTCTGTGAAGGGAAATCTTGCCTGACAAATCTGTTAGAGTTCTTCTAGGAAGTAAAAAGCAGGATGGACAAAGGAGAAGCAGTGGATGTCATTTACTTGGATTTTCAGAAGGCATTTGATAAGGTGCCACACATGAGGCTGATTAACAAGATAAAATCTATGGCGTTGCAGGAAAGATACTGGGCATGGATAGAGGAATGCCTGACAGTCAGGAGGTAGTGAGTGGGAATAAAAGGGGCCTTTTCTAGTTGGCTGCCAGTGACTAGTGATGTTCCTCAGGGGTCAGTATTGGGACTGCTACTTTTTACCTTGTTTGTGAATGATTTGGATAATGAAATTGACTGCTTTGTGGCAAAGTTTGCGGATGATACGAAGATAGGTGTAGGGGTAGGTAGTGCTGAGGAAGCAATGTGATTGCAGCAGGACTTAGACAAATTAGAAGAATGGGCAAAAAAGTGGCAGATGAAATATAGTGTTGGGAAATGTATGATAATGTATTTTGGTAAAAGGAACAACAGTGCAGACTATTATCTAAATTTCCAGAAAATTCAAACATCAGAGGTGCAAAAGGGCTTAGGAGTCCTCATGCAAGACTCCCAGAAGGTTAATTTACAGGTTGAGTCTGTGGAGAAGAACGTAAATGTCTTCTGTGGAATGCTCTGCAAAGACTGTGGTGGAGACCACGACCATGGGTATACTTAAAGCGAAAATTGATCACTTCCTGATTGGTCAGGGCATCAAAGGTTATGGCGAGAAGGCAGGTGTATGGGGTTGAGTGGGATCCACAATCAGCCATGATAGATTAGTGGAGCAAACTCAATGGGCTGAATGACCTAATTCTGCTCCTACGTGTTATGGTCTAAGCCAATTTCCATCTAACCAACTCCACCTAGATCCTATGTGATCTAACATATCAGAGCAGCCTACTATGCAGGGCCTTGCCAAAAGTCTTGCTGAAGTCCACATAGTTACCATCTTCTGTCTTTCCCTCATAAATCCTCTTGGTCAACTATTTTAAAAAACGTAATTAAATTCATGACACGATTTTTCATGCACTGAGCCATGCTGACTCTCCTAGTCAATCCTCACCTTTCCAAATCTAGATAGATCCTACCTCTCAAAATCCACAGAGGTAACTTACCATCCCCCAGTGTTAAGACTCACTGGCCTGTAGCTCCCTGGCTTGTCCTTGTAGCTCCTTTCAAATAAAAGCACATTAGTCACCTTCCAGTCTTTCAGTACCACAACAGTGACTAAGGTGAGAAACTGGAAGAATGTGTCAAGACACTAGCAATTTCTTCCTTTGCTCCCTGCAATATCTAAGGCTACACTTAGGGCTATGTCCCAAGGACCTATTAGCTTTACATGCCTCAAAACTGCTAACATCTCAAATTTCGTGCTTTTAAAATGTTTCAGGACATCAGTGTTCTCGGCCCTGAATTCCCCAACTTCCATACCTCTCCACTGCAAATACACACAAGTAGCATTCATTTAAGATCTGTGGCTCCACACACAGGTGACCACACTTTCCTTTCCTAATCACCCGTTTGTTCTTAATATAAAAAAGTTTTTTTAGTATTCTCCTTTACCTTATCTGTCAAGGATACTTTTATGTCCCCCTTTCTCCTTCTTAAAAGTAGTTCCAAACCCCTTATACTCCACAAGGTACTTGCTTGATCCCAGATACCTGACTTGTGCCTCCTTTTTCCTGATCTACGTCTCAATACTGTCACTGGTCTCAAAGTGCAGTCGGACTAACACTTCAGTCATTTGCCCTGCCCGAGTTCTCCAGACGTTCAGTGTTGCCTACACTCTGGTAGAGCCATCTACATAATGCTTGAGACAATTTTCCTCAACATATTTAATAACTTTTGCAGCTAACACTAGTTAAATGGTGATTTTTTTTATTATACATAACATTACACAAGGTAACAATTAAAGCGGCACAAGGATCTGCAAAATTCATTGAAATTTGAGTGAAATGATGAACATTCGTAAGGCCAATGATGTTGTGGAGATGGAACTGGACTCTCTCACAGTGGCGTCTGAAAAGAGGATGCTGTCTAAGTTGCATGCCATCTTGGTCAATGTCTCCCATCCACTACATAATGTACTGGCACAGGAATACATTCAGCCAGAGACTCGTTCCACGAGATGCAACACTGAGCATCATAGGAAGTCATTCCTGCCTGTGGCCATCAAACTTTACAACTCCTCCCTTGGAGGGTCAGACACCCTGAGCCAATAGGCTGGTCCTGGATTTATTTCATAATTTACTGGCTATTACTATTTATTATTTATGGTGCAACTGTAACGAAAACCAATTTCCCCCGGGATCAATAAAGTATGAACGGACATGTACAGTCGTGATTTTCGGGGAAAGTTCTGTGTTTGTTTTTGAACGGGATTAAACGAAGGCCGTAAAGGATTGTTGCCGTCTCCTCACCCGAGATCGCAGTGTCTCCCCAGAAGCCGGACGCGCAGCCTATCCGCACTGTCCCCGGTCGGGTTGCGAAGTGTCGGCTCCCCACACGGTGCGACCTCGGGCCGCGCAGGCGGGACAAGGCTCCGGCCCGGGGCCACCGCAGGTACTTCAGGCCATGCCACCAGTTCCATTGCTTCATCATTCTCATGTCTTCAGCACAAGCGTTTACTCGCACTCAACTGATCAACTTTGACCAATTTCCTCTCCGCTGAACTTTGCTTCAGAAGAAATGAATACGTAATTGCAACGAGGCGGTTTCTCGGTACCACAGCAATGCTATTTTACAAACGATAGATGGCACTCGCAAACTTCGCCAACTAGCTGCCGCAAATACAACTATTCCCTTGCCTTGACCGCGGTTGAATTACTTCCGCAAAATGGCAGGGAAAATGTTTTGCAGGTCTTTAGTTCAGGCGAATTTTCTCCTGAAATTGCCGATGAAAACTGGGCTTAAATATCAATTTGAGTGAAATAATACCAAGAAAATTAACGAAGGATGGTGCCGGGGCTTGACCGGAGTTGTCCCCGGAACGAGAGAAGGTTTTAAAGAGGTATAACTAGCATTATATACAAGCAGGCCGTTACTACTTGGTCTGCGTGAGACTAGAACTAGAGGTCATAGGTTAAGGGGGAGAGGTGATATATTTAAGGGGGTCACAGGGGGAACTTCTTCAGTCAAAGGGCGGTGCGAGTGTGGAACGAGCTGCCAACGGAAGGGGTGAATACCGGTTTGTTTAAGGAAACTGGATAAACACATGGGTGGACAACAACAGGAATTCTGCAGATGCTGGAAATTCAAGCAACACACATAAAAGTTGCTAGTGAACGCAGCAGGCTAGGCAGCATCTCTAGGAAGAGGTGCAGTAGACGTTTCAGGCTGAGACCCTTGGGAACACAAACACATGAGTGGGAGGGGTATGGAGGTGCAGGTCAATGGGACTAGGCAGAATAGTAGTTTGGCACAGACTAGATGGCCTTTTCTGTGCTACAGTGCTCTATGACAATAAATGCATGCAATTT
This sequence comes from Mobula birostris, assembly GCF_030028105.1. Taxonomy (NCBI): domain Eukaryota; kingdom Metazoa; phylum Chordata; class Chondrichthyes; order Myliobatiformes; family Myliobatidae; genus Mobula; species Mobula birostris. The sequence goes on along the minus strand of NC_092373.1, from coordinate 106,034,983 downwards.
CTAACATTAGCCACACTATATTGAATCTGCCATTAGCCTTTTTAGTTATGATTTTTCAGGTACTTAAATAGTTCAGGCTTAGAATATGTCCAAGGACTCAGCCTTAATATTGGATCACACAGTTCGGATGTTTGTCAGCAAGGCTAGTGTAAGTACAATCATTCAATGAAACTGAAGTTCTAGAGGTTGAAGGCCAGATCAGAACCTTTGACAATGTGAAGCTCTGTGCTCTGTCTGCAGCAGCAGGGGTCACCGTTGCTTCTTCAGTGGTCCCACAGAGTCAAGAATGACTTGCCTCCATTCCATTTCAGCCAGTTCTGAGCTGACTGATGTGTAATTTCAGAAATTTCTGTAGGCATTACATGACAGGAGTGGCAGACGGATAGTTTGTGAGGAGCTCTGTTCTTTTTGCTGTTTACTCTGGGGTTTTGAGTGCTTCTAAATCTATGCTCCCTGGTTATTGGCTCTGGAAAGAAGACTGCTGTTCTCCACCTTATCTCTGCCTCTCATAATATTAATCACTTCTATAAGGTCAACGCTCATTCTCCTACATTCCAGGAATAAAAACCTAGTCCGGCCCTCTAGTCCTGGCAACATCCTCATAACTCTTTTCTGCACTCTACAGTTTGACTATGTCCTTCCTGTAACAGAGTGATCAAACCGTACTGAAGAAGGTACAGTACTGAATGTAGTGCATATGGATTTCATTAAGGCATTTGATATGGTTTCCCATGATGGGCTCATTCAGAAAGTCAGGAGGCATGGAAACCTGACTATGTGAATACAGAATTAGCTTGCCCATAGAAGGCAGAGAGTTGTAGTAGATGCTGAGTATTCTGCCTGGAGGTAAGTGACCAGTGCTGTTCCTCAGGAACCTGGGACCTCTGCTCTTCTTGATTTCTATAAATGCAGTGTTAATGGCAGCATTCTTAGCAAAGTGGAGAAACAGGGATCTTAGGGTCCACGTAAACAGATCCCTCAAAGTTGCCATCCAAGTTGATAGGGTTGTTAACGCATATGGTGTGTTGATACTCATTTTGCAGGGGTTTGAATTCAATTGCCACGAGGTAATCTTGCAGCTGGTTAGAAAACACTGGAGTATTGGGTTCATTTCTGGTTGTCTCATTATAGGAAGGATATGGAAGCTTTAGAGAGGGGGCAGAGGATATTTACCAGGATGCTGCCTGGATTAGAGAGCATTTCTTATGAAGATTGGTTGAGCAGGCTGGTATATTTTTCTTTGACTTGAAGGAGGATGAGAGGGGTCTTGAGAGAGGTTTTTCAGGATGATACCTGAGGATACAAATTGACAATAACCTGGACTGGTCAAAGAACACTGAGGCCGTTTACAAGAAGGGTCAGAGCCATCTCTATTTCCTGAGGAGACTGAGGTCCTTTAACATCTGCCGGATGATGCTGAGGATGTTCTACGAGTCTGTGGTGGCCAGTGCAATCATGTTTGCTGTTGTGTGCTGAGGGTAGTAGATACCAACAGAATCAACAAACTCATTCGTAAGGCCAGTGATGTTGTGGGGATGGAACTGGACTCTCTGACGGTGGTGTCTGAAAAGAGGATGCTGTCCAAGTTGAATGCCATCTTGGACAGTGTCTCCCATCCATTACATTATGTACTGGTTGGGCACAGTAGTACATTCAAGCAGAGACTCATTCCACTGAGATGCAACACTGAGCGTCATAGGAAGTCATTCCTGCCTGTGGCCATCAAACTTCACAACTCCTCCCTTGGAGGGTCAGACACCCTGAGCCAATAGGCTGGTCCTGGACTTATTTCCAGGCATAATTTACATATTTAATTATTTAATACCTACTTCCAATCACCTTAAAATTATGCCCCCTTTTATTAGCTATTTCTGCCTGGGGAAAAAGACTCCAGCTGTCCACTCTATATATGCTTCTTATCATAGTCATAGTCATATTTTATTGATTCTGGGGGAAATTGGTTTTCGTTACAGTTGCACCATAAATAATAAATAGTGATAGAACCATAAATAGTTAAATAGTAATATGTAAATTATGCCAGTGAATTATGTCTTAAGTCCAAGACCAGCCTATTGGCTCAGGGTGTCTGACCCTCCAAGGGAGGAGTTGTAAAGTTTGATGGCCACAAGCAGGAATGACTTCTTATGATGCTCTGTGCTGCATCTCGATGGACTGAGTCTCCAGCTGAATGTACTCCTGTGCCCACCCAGTACATTATGTAGTGGATGGGAGACATTGAACAAGATGGCATGCAACTTAGACAGCATCCTCTTTTCAGACACCACCGTCAGAGAGTCCAGTTCCATCCTCACAACATCACTGGCCTTACGAATGAGTTTGTTGATTCTGTTGGTGTTTGCAAATATATTGCTATATTTATACTCTATTCTTGGTTGGTGCAACTGTAACGAAAACCAATTTCCCTCGGGATCAATAAACTATGACTATGACTATGATAAGACGCATGGATAGAGTGGACAGCTGAAGTCTTTTTCCCCAGGCAGAAATAGCTAATAAAAGGGGGCATAATTTTAAGGTGATTGGAGGTAGGTGTAAGGCGGGAGCTCTTTCCACAGTGAGGGGTGGATGCATGGAACACCCTGCCAGAGGTGGTAGTAGAGGACATTAATGGCATTTAACAAACCCTTTGGAAGGCACATGGATGATAGAAGAATGGAGGGTTATGTAGGAGGGAATGGTTAATTTGACCTTAGGTTAAAAGGGTGGCTCAACATCATGGGCTGAAAGTTCTATACTGCGCTGTAATGTTCTTAAATTGACTTCTGTCTATGTGGTAAACTCTTTCCTTACAGATCAGAATGGAGTGCATGATTTGAGAGTTTAAGTTCAATTATCATTCAACCATATATAAATATAGCCAGACAAAACACCATTCCTCCGGGGCCAAGGTGCAAAACACATTGCCAACAGCATGCAACACAAGTAGCACATACGGTTATGTGCAGTCACAAAGAAAATAAAATATAGCCCAAGTCCCTGTGTGGCATGACTATAGAGTGATGGTAACTGTCCTGGTCCAGCCTGTTCTTTCACCAAACAAACAACAGATGGCAGCACTGAAGAGAGGGGCCAGCCCCCAGACCAATACAAATTCCATCGTGCCCACAGAGGCTTCTTCTCTCTTCCACACTGCCTCTGGCATCTCCTCCCCTGGGTGGCGAGGGCCTAGTCCTTGCCACAACCAAGACAACACAGCTCCTCTACCATCAGTCTTATCAATGAACCAGTGAACCAGATTTATAGTATTCTACATTACCAATGTCCAACAGGGTCTTGCAATCACAATAAAAATATCAAGGACAATCACTTGCACCCTGGCACTGCTCGACATAACAACAGTATGCAACAAGACCAGCTCCATCGCTATCAAGTGATGGGATAGTCCTGCAGTACTTGATGTTCTCAGTATTCGGCAGTGACTTGCATTTGTAAAAAGACATAAAGGACAAACAAATGCACCTTTGATTGGACCGGGAGTGGCCATTGCTTCTGAGCACACCATCATCTTAAATGAGTCTGTTGTTAGGCATCTGAGCAATGTGGCCTGCCCTTCAGAACCGATTAACTCAATAAAATATTTTGAGAGGAAGTTCTGACATTGCTTTGCATACCCCAGTATCTCTCCAGTGCTTTAAAGTGCCTGCTGTAAGGAGGCAAAATCTCAAAGGGGAAAGAGTCACTGCTTCTGGTAGACGAGTCAAAATCTGCAGACGCTGGAAATCCAGAAACGCACAAGATGCTGGAGCAGCTCAGCAGGCCAGGCAATATCTATGGAAAAGCATACAGTCGATGTTTCAGACAAGACCCTTCATCAGGACTGGAGGAAAAAGATGAGGAGTCATATAAGAAGATGGGGGAAGGGGAAGGAGAAACACAAGGTGATAGGTGAAACTGGGACGGGGTGTGGTGAAGTAAAGAGCTGAGAAGTTGATTGGTAAAGGAGAAACAGGGCTGGAGAAGGGGGAATTTAATTGGAAAGGATAGAAGGCCATGGAAGAAAGAAAAGGGGGAGGAGCATCAGAGGGAGGCGATTGGCAGGCAAGGAGATCCCTGCAGAAAGTGAGGGGTGGGGGGAGGGGAAGACGTGCTTGTTGGTGGGATCCAGTTGGAAATGGCAGAAGTTACAGAGAATTATGAGCTGCAGAGGCTGGTGGGGTGGTAGGTGAGGACAATAGGAACCCTATCCCTGATGGGGTGGTAGGAGAACGAGGTGAGAGCAGATGTGTGTGAAATGGAATGGAAGAGATGCAGTTGAGGGCAGCGTTGATGGTGGAGGAAGGGAAGCCCCTTTCTTTAAAGAAGAAGGACACTTCCTTCTTTCTGGAATGAAAAGCCTCATCCTGAGAGCAGATGCAGTGGAAACGGAGGAATTGAGAGAAGGGGGTGGCTTTTTACAAGTAGCAGGGTAGGAAGAGCTATAGTCCAGGTAGCTGTGAGAGTCTGTGGGTTTATAATAGACATCAGTAGATAAGCTGACTCCAGAGATAGAGACAGAGAGATCGAGAAAGGGAAGGGGTGTCAGAAATGGACCAGGTAAAATGAGGGTGGGGTGGAAGTTGGAGGCAAAGTTGATGAAGTCATCGATGTAGTGTAGGAAAAGTAGGGAACGGACACCAGTGTAGGCTTGAAACATAGACTGTTCCAGGTAGCTGACAAAAAGGCAGGCATAGCTGGGGCCAATGTGAGTGCCCATGGCTACACCTTTTGTTTGAAGGAAGTGGGAGGAGCCAAAGGAGAAATTATTGAGAGTGAGGACAAGTTCCACCAGACGGAGGAGAGTGGTGGTGAAGGGGAACTGGTTGGGTCTGGTGTCCAGAAAGAAACGGAGAGCTTTGAGGCCTTCCTGGTGGGGGATGGAGATGTATAGGGACTAGACGTCCATAGTGAAAATAAGATGATGGGGGCCAGGGAACGTGAAATCTTTGAAAAGATCCAGAGTGTGTGAAGTGTCACAGATGTAGATAGGAAGGGACTGAACCAAAGGATAAAACAGTGTTGAAATATGCAGAAATGAGTTCAGTGGAGCAGGAACGAGCTGAAACAATGGGTCTACCTGCACAGGCAGGTTTGTGGATCTTGGGTAGGAGTTACAAACAGGAGGTGCGAGGTGTGGGAACTAAGAGGTTGGTGGCAGTGAATGAGAGATCCCAAGAGCTAATAAGGTCAGTGATGACATGGGAGATGATGGCCTGGTGCTCCTTAGTGGGATCCTGTTCAAGACATAAGTAAGAAGAGGTGTCTGAAAGTTGTTACTGAACTGGACCTCAGCAAAGTGAAGACATTTCATCATTGAAAGTGAGAGTGTGGAATTAATATACCACACTTAAATTAATATAATTTAAATACCTCAGTTTTCTCTGAGGGGACTGTAACCATCTCAGGACAGGCTAATTTCAAATAGCATGAAATAACTTAACAATTCTTAATACAGAGAACCAAAGCATTGGAAAATCTCATGGAACCTCAGATGGACAATTCACTGGAACCCAATAATCTACAACCAGGGGTTTTAGAGGAAATGGCTGCAGAGACGGTAGAAGGTTGGTTAAAAAATTTTAAAACTTACTAAATTTTATAAGGTACAAGTGTATTAGAAAGCCACACTGCCTTGTTCAAAAAGAGAAGGGAATGAAAAGCGAGATACCCTAGGTCAGCTAGCTTAACATCTGTAGTTGAGAACTTGTAGCCTATAATCAAGAAGAAATAGCTAGTGACTTAGAGAAGCTTAATACGATCAAGCTGCTGACGTGGAATTATGTAAGAAAAATCATGTTTGATAAATTTGCTACAGTTCTTGGAAGACAAACAGTTGATAGAGGGGTGTCTGCAGATGTAGTGTGTGGATTACCAGAAGAAATTAGACCATAAGACCATAAGACAAAGGAACAGAAGTCGGCCATTTGGCCCATCGAGTCTGCTCCACCATTTTATCATGAGCTCATCCATTCTCCCATTTAGTCCCACTCCTCTGCCTTCTCACCATAACCTTTGATGCCCTGGCTACTCAGATACCTATCAATCTCTGCCTTAAATACACCCAATGACTTGGCCTCCACTGCTGCCCGTGGCAATAAATTCCATAGATTCACCACCCTCTGACTAAAAAACTTTCTTCGCATTTCTGTTCTGAAAGGGCGCCCTTCAATCCTTAAGTCATGCCCTCTTGTACTAGACTCCCCCATCATGGGAAACAACTTTGCCACATCCACTCTGTCCATGCCTTTTAACATTCGAAATGTTTCTATGAGGTCTCCTCTCATTCTTCTAAACTCCAAGGAATACAGTCCAAGAGCGGACAAACGTTCCTCATATGTTAACCCTCTCATTCCCAGAATCATTCTAGTGACTCTTCTCTGTACCCTCTCCAACATCAGCACATCCTCTCTTAAATGAGACCAAAACTGCCCACAGTACTCCAAGTGAGGTCTCACCAGCGCCTTATAGAGCCTCAACATCACATTCTTGCTCCTATACTCTATTCCTCTAGAAATGAATGCCAACATTGCATTTGCCTTCTTGACTACCGACTCAACCTGGAGGTTAACCTTAAGGATATCCTGTACGAGGACTCCCAAGTCCCGTTGCATCTCAGAACTTTGAATTCTTTCCCTATTTAAATAATAGTCTGCCCGTTTATTACTTCTGCCAAAGTGCATAACCATACACTTTCCAACATTGTACTTCATTTGCCACTTCTTTGCCCATTCTTCCAATCTATCCAAAGTCTCTCTGCAGACTCTCCATTTCCTCAGCACTACTGGCCCCTCCACCTATCTTCATATCGTCAGCAAACTTAGCCACAAAGTCATCTATTCCATAATCCAAATCGTTGATGTACAATGTAAAAAGAAGCGGCCCCAACACGGACCCCTGTGGAACACCACTGGTAATCGGCAGCCAACCAGAATAGGATCCCTTTATTCCCACTCTCTGTTTCCTGCCAATCAGCCAATGCTCTATCCATGTATGTAACTTTCCCGTAATTCCATGGGCTCTTATCTTGTTAAGTAGCCTCATGTGTGGCACCTTGTCAAAGGCCTTCTGAGAATCCAAATATACAACATCCACTGCATCTCCCTTGTCTAGCCTACTGGTAATTTCCTCAAAAAATTGTAATAGGTTTGTTGGGCAGGATTTTCCTTTAGGGAATCCATGCTGGGTTCTACCTATCTTGTCATATGCCTCTAGGTACTCTGTAACCTCATCCTTGACAATCGACTCCAACAACTTCCCAACCACCGATGTCAAGCTAACAGGTCTATAATTTCCTTTTTGCTTCCTTGCCCCCTTCTTAAATAGCAGAGTGACATTTGCAATCTTCCAGTCTTCCAGAACCATGCCAGAATCTATTGACTTTTGAAAGATCATCGCTAACGCCTCCGCAATCTCCACAGCTACTTCCTTCTGAACACGCGGGTGCAGTCCATCTGGTCCGGGAGATTTATCTACCTTTAGACTATTTGGCTTCCTGAGTACTTTCTCTGTCGTAATTGTGACTGCGCACACTTCTCTTCCCTGCCACCCTTGGGTGTCCGGTATACTGCTGATGTCTTCCTCAGTGAAGACTGATGCAAAATACTCGTTCAGTTCCTCTGCCATCTCCTTATCTCCCATTACAATTTCTCCAGCATCATTTTCTATCGGTCCTATATCTACTCTCAGCTGTCTTTTACTCTTTATATACTTGAAAAAGCTTTTAGTATCCTCTTTGATATTATTTGCTAAATTAAATTCAAATAAGGTTCCACAGAAAAATGGTGAACAAGAGGTTATGTTATTGTGTTAGAATTAATTGAATGCTGCTTCTGACATTGAAAGCAAGGAATTACAATAAAATATTTTATGACTAGAAAGATGTAACTTGTGGAGTTGTCCAAGGATCAGTCCTTAGTCATCAAATATTTACTATTTGTATGAATTACTTGGAGGGGATAAAGGTATCCAGGTTTGCTGTTGACACATAAATAGATGTGAGGGCAAGGTACAATGCATGCTACAATTACCAGAATTTCAAGAAATCGATGCCCATGCCATCAAGTTAGGATGTATTGTTATAACCACATAGGGTTGTGGAATAGTGTTTACACAGCACAAGAACAGGCCATTTGTTCAACATTGTTGTGCCAAACCCACTAAGCAGCAAATCGAAAACACCTAAACACTAATTCCTCCTATCTACACCATGTCCATATCCCAACATCTTCCTTATATCCATGTGCCTATCCAAACATCTCTTAAAAGCTTGTAATGTATTTGGCTCTACCACTATACTGGGCAGCGCATTCCAGACATCCTCCACTCTCTGAGTAAAAAAACTTACCCCTCATATTTCCCTTGAACCTACCCCCTACAAATCTACAAAAACATACAAATCTTGTCCCCTTGATTAAGAAAGACTAATTTCTTGGAAGGGAGGTTATCATATCGCAAATGGCTTTAAAAAATTGGATCTCTATTCTTTGGAGTTTAGAAGAATGGTGGAGGGCTATAATCTTAAAAGCAAGATCCTAAGGGGACATGATAGGGTAGATGTTGAAAGGGTCTAGACCAAGAAGATATAATTGCAGGATAAGCGGAGTGTGTATGGAAGATGATGAGTCTCCAAAATTATTTAGCCAAAAGAGATATGTAGGATTTTAAAGAGGATGTAGATTAATTTTAAATAATTAGGAAAGAGGAGCATGAGTAGAACAAAAAGCTGAGTTTTAGTTTGGGATTGATTATCCAGGGCCATATTAAATGGTGTGACAAGCTTAAGGGGTTGGCTGGATTACTCATGCTACTACTTTCTTGTGTTCTCCATTATTACTAAACTTAGCCACTTTGCTCTACCGTCTTTCTTGAAGATGGTCATGGTTATAGTCTTCTTGAGGTATTATTATGAATTCTTTCCATATGTGGATATGGGACAGGCTCCTCATTGGGAAGATTTAGAATTTTAGCAAGGATAACATCTATTCTGAGATCTTTTTAGTTAGCATAAGTCCTCTTGCTGATCAGTGGTGGTAGCAAGACTGGACTGGATAAATTTCGGTGGGATGGAGTCAAGGGGACTTACCAAGAAAAAGAGTTGTGTTTGAGGAGGTATTCAATGTTATGCCTTCCAGTAGATGCTGACTGCCTCTCTGTCCTTCAGAAGCTCATGGATGTCCTTTGTTCTCAGTGATCATGGGCCTGGGTAATTTCACACAGAAAAATTGCGAAAGTTCTAGCCCACCTGTTCCTGAAGAACTGCAGTGTGTTTTAACTGTGAGAGAATGTCAAACAGAAATCACCAATCTTTAATCTGTTTCTCCAATATAGAGACCATGTTGTGTACACCATGTGAATACAGTTGATCAAGAGAAGTGGAAGTGCATTGCTGCACTCCCCAACACCCCAGCAGGTGTCATCCAAGTTAATCACTCCACATAAAATCCAAAAATTGTTGAACCAACTGGCTGCCGTGTTTAAGGACATCTTCAATCTCTCACTGTTGCAGTCAGGTGTTTTCACCTGCTTGAAATGGGTGACAATCGTACCTGTGTCCAAGAAGAGCCGGGTGAGCTGCCTCAGTCACTATCACCCAGTTGCACTCACATTTACTGTGATCACGTGCTATGAAAAGTTAGTCATGGCAAGAACCCGGGCCCACAGCAATTTGCCTTCTGCCACAATAGGTCTACAAAGGATGCAGTGTCCACTCGGCCTTGGACCAGCTTGACAACAGCAAAACCTATGCCAGGCTTCTGTTTATTGATTACAGGTCAGCTTTCAACACCATCATACCCTCAGTACTAATCAACAAGCACCAAAACCTGGGTCTCTATACCTCCCTTTTCAGCTGAATCCTTGACTTCCTCATTGGGAGACCACAGTCAGTGCAGACTGGAAATAACATGTCCACCTCACTGACAATCAACACCATCACACCTCGAGGAGGTATGCTTAGCCTACTGTTCTATTCTTTCTACACCCGTGACTGGGTGGCTAGGTACAGTGAAAATGCCATCTATAAATTTGCAGATGACACAACTGTTGTTGGCAGAATCTCGGATGGCAATAAGGAGGCAGGAAATGATAAAATGAGGTTAAATGATAACACAGCAACAACCTTGCACTCAGCATCAATAAGGCCAGGGAACTGATTGTGGACTTCAAGAAGGAGCAAACAATTCATGAGTCAGCAGTGGAAGGGTGAACAACATCCAAGTTCTTGGGTGTCAACATCTCTGAAGATCTATTCTAAGCCCAATATATTAGTTCAACTACAAAGAAAGTTTGACAGCAGCTATGTTTCATTGGGAGTTTGATGAGATTTGCTATGTCACCAAAGACTGACAAATTTCTACAGATATACGATGGAGAGCATGTTAACTGGCCTAACTCTCACCCTAACCCTAACCAACCCATGAACACTACCTCACTAGTTTAGCTACCTTTTTGCACTACATATTGAATTTAATTTATATCTTTTTGTAATTTATAGTTTATTTTATGTATTGCACTGTACTGCTGTCGCAAAACAAATTTCCTGACATACAGTATTATGGTGATATGAAACCTGATTCTGATTCTGATTTATGAAGCACAACAGGAATTTAAGATATCACCAGTCCTTCATGTAGTCAAGAAGATCTAAGCTGCAAATAAAGCCAGTAGTAGATGTCTATTTGGACAAGAAAAGGCCTTTGATGACATGATAATTACATGGAACAGTACAGCACAAGAAGTAAGCCCTTTGGTCCACGATGTTCTGCTGAACCAATTAAGCTAAGGATGCCTACTGCCTGCTGCCTGCACATGGTCCATTATCTGCATATTTATGTGCTTCAGTAAGAGTCTAAATGCCTCTCTCATATTTGGCTCCACCACCACCCCTGGCAGGACATTCCAGGCACCCACCACTCGTTGTGTAAAAACATGCCCCACACATCAAATATGATAAGGTTTCACATGGGAGGCTGCTCTGGAGATGTGAATGAACAGAATCTAGTTTTCACATGGGAAGCTGCTGTGGAGGTGTGAATGAACAGAATCTAGGGACAGCAGGCTAACTGGATACAGAATTCGTTTGATGGTAGGAGGCAGAGAGAGATGGTGGGAGTTTATTTCCTGGACTGGGGGAACATACAGTAAGTAGGACAAGCTGCCAGAGGAAGTGGTTAAGACACTGTTTCTAGATACTGAACAATGAGGTTGTGGATTTGTGACTGAAGTTGAAGCTCTTGTATTTATACTTTATACTTTATTGTCGCCAAACAATTAATACTAGAGTGTACAATCATCATAGCGATATTTGATTCTGCGCTTCGTGCTCCCTGGAGTAGAAATCGATAGTAAGTATTAAAAATTTAAATTATAAATCATAAATAGAAAATAGAAAAGGGAAAATAAGGTAGTGCAAAAAAACCCAGAGGCAGGTCTGGATATTTGGAGGGTACGGCCCAGATCCGGGTCAGGATCCGTTCAGCAGTCTTATCACAGTTGGAAAGAAGCTGTTCCCAAATCTGGCCGTGTGAGTATTCAAGCTCCTGAACCTTCTCCCGGAGGGAAGAGGGATGAAAATTGTGTTGGATGGGTGGGTTGTGTCCTTGATTATCCTGGCAGCACTGCTCTGACAGTGTGCGGTGTAAAGTGAGTCCAAGGATGGATGTGATGTGCTGGGCTGTGTTCACACCCTTCTGCAGCTTCTTCCGGGGTCTTGGATGGGACAACTTCCATACCAGGTTGTGATGCACCCTAGAAGAATACTTTCTACAGTGCATCTATAAATATTAGTGAGGGGTTTAGGGGACAGGCCAAAGTTGAACAGAACAGAAGCAAACCTTTTGGCCTGCTACATTCATGCTGACCATAGTAACTAGCTATTACTGATCCTATTCCCAGCACTTGATCAGTAACCTGCTATGCCTTGGTGAATCAAATGCTAACCTAAGTGCATTTTAAAAGAGTACCTGCCTCCATCATCTTCTCAGACAGAGCATTCCAGATTGCAACCACCGTCTGGGCTAAATAATTATTCCTCATTTTAAACCTTTGTCCTTTGGGTTTGGGCCTCTGCCAAGGGAAAAGTTTCTAACTGTCTACCCTATCTATGTGTCTCAGAATATTGTATGCACCCTCATCCATCTCTGTTCTAATTTATGCCCAGTCTATGTATTCTATTCCCAATGAACATCTTCAAGAACCTCCTCTACATCCTCCACAATGCAATCATGGACTTACTACATTGTGGTAACCGGAATTGCACACAATATTCCCACTGTGGCCTAACCAATGTTTTATAAAGTTGTACTAAGACCTCCTTGCTGTATTGTACTGTATGATTTCTTCCCTACCCTAACCTACCTGTGCTGTCAGTTTCAGGTGACCTTGAACATACATCAAAGTCCTTTTGTTCCCATACACCTTAGGATCCTAACATTATTATTAGACCCCCCTTCACCTTCACTCCCTCCAATATATCGCTTCACACTTTATTTCTTATTTACCTTTTAACAGACATTTCACAAGTGTAGAACAGATCACTGTTATGCCATTAAATGCTTGACTGTTGTGAGATTATTAAGATTTCTAGTTTGTGTCCTAATTCATGCCAGCTTCTGTCAAACAGAAGTGCTCATGTAAGGGTTCCAGGGTTATGTTTATTCTTGTGTAATTTTAGACAAATGATTAACATGTTCACTTAATCACAACTGATTAGAATGAGGTTAATTTGCTTTTCTGGTTCATTGTAAACTCTGCTCATTTGTCAATATTTGAAGTTTGTCTTTTATTCTCAGAAATTATGCTCTCTGAAATTTGCTTTTGCTTCTTCAAAATATTTGTTTAACAAACAGAACAAAAGGTCAATGTTAAGAAGGGCTTAAATACTTCATTTTAATTTCAAATAAAACGTAACCAATCTTTTTCTTTTTGCATAAAATTTGATAAACATTCTCTGATTTAAACCAGGTATAGACAATTTTTTTAAAAAGTCTTTTTAATTTGTATCAGTCCATTTTAAATTTATGGTACAATTGTGGCTTCAAAACAAGCTACACACGTTTAGTATTTTCACCATGCCAGATTTCTCTTCTACAATTTTTCAAATTATTGCCCAGCTCCCAACCTTTACTCGTCAGTTTAATCATTGTCATTTCTTGCATTGAGTTCCACTGATCTTTCCAGTAATAGCAGTAACTCTGCCTGTGAAAGTGATGTTTCAGTAACTTTGCCTGTAACAGTGATGTTTCAGTAGCTTTGCTTGTAACAGTGACGTTTCAGTAACTTTGCCTGTAACAGTGATGTTTCAGTAACTTTGCCTGTAACAGTGATGTTTCAGCAGCTCTGTCTGTAACAGTGATGTTTCAGCAGCTGTGCCTGTAACACTGATGTTTTGGCAGCTCTACCTATAACACTGATGTCTCGGCAGCTGTGCCTGTAACAGTTATGTTTCAGTAACTTTGCCTGTAACAGTGATGTTTCAGCAGCTCTGCCTGTAACAGTGATGTTTCAGCAGCTCTGCCTGTAACAGTGGCGTTTCAGTAGCTCTGCCTGTAACAGTGGCGTTTCAGTAGCTCTGCCTGTAACAGTGATGTTTCAGCAGCTCTGCCTGTAACAGTGGCGTTTCAGTAGCTCTGCCTGTAACAGTGATGTTTCAGCAGCTCTGCCTGTAACAGTGATGTTTCAGCAGCTGTGCCTGTAACAGTGACGTTTCAGTAACTTTGCCTGTAACAGTGACGTTTCAGTAACTTTGCCTGTAACAGTGATGTTTCAGCAGCTCTGCCTGTAACAGTGAAGTTTCAGCAGCTGTGCCTGTAACAGTGAAGTTTCAGCAGCTGTGCCTGTAACACTGGTGTTTCGGCAGCTCTACCTGTAACACTGGTGTCTCAGCAGCAGTGCCTGTAACGGTGATGTTACAGTAACTTTGCCTGTAACAGGAATGTTTCAGTAGGTCTGCCTGTAACAGTGATGTTTCAGCAGCTCTGCCTGTAACAGTGATGTTTCAGCAGCTCTGCCTGTAACAGTGACGTTTCAGCAGCTCTGCTGTAACACTGATGTTTCAGCAGCTGTGCCTGTAACACTGGTGTCTCAGCAGCAGTGCCTGTAACGGTGATGTTACAGTAACTTTGCCTGTAACAGGAATGTTTCAGTAGCTCTGCCTGTAACAGTGATATATAAGTACAACAAAAGCCTTGCTTGCAGCAGTATCACAGACATATGTTAAGACAATACAGAGAATTTAGACATAAATTCTACAAGACAATGGGGAAATCAGAACATAAGTATAAAGGAACTTAACTAGAAACAAGTCTATGGATGTGCAAAAGGTTGTCCATAATGTTCCATTGCTGAGGCAGGATTAGTGACATCTCACCTGTGAGTCCGTTGGGGATAGAATTTGTTAAACTTTGATACCTGTGTGTATGTGGATGTTCTATGTTAGTGTGATATTAAAGCTTTACCTAGTCGTTGTTCATAATGTGTTATCCTTGATTTTTGTTGTATTCAATAATTTTGTTGTATCCAATGGGCTTTTTGAAGAGGTATTACAAAGCAAGGTAAAATGGAAAGATATTGCCAGGTGTCCGGAAAATGAATGCTGGATTTTACTGACGGAACCCATGTGCATTTTGATGATCCTTAACCCATTGCTCTGATTCACTTTTACTTTCAACATGCAGGAAATCACCATTGAGCAGACAGCCAATAGAACCAACCACTTAATATTGCAGCTATAAATGAGGGTCTTGAGTTTCAAATGCGGGTCTGCAGCCAATCTGGCCATTCACCTCAGACCTCTCTCATTAACAAGGCGTTTTCGCCCACAGAACTGCCACCCACTGGATGTTTTTTGCTTTTCGCACCATTCTCTGTAAACTCCACAGATGACTGTGCATGAAAATCCCAGGAGATCAGCAGTTTATGAACCATTCAAACCACTCTGATTGACACCAACAATCATTCCACCTCTGGCACGCAAACCAGGTTTCACTCTGCCCCCTCCCCCAGCTGCCTATCACCTACTTCATTGTTCTGCCTCCTTATACTACCCATTGTGCTTTCCCCTATTCCTTCTTCACCTTTCTGGCCTATCCCCTCCTTGCTTCCATTCCCCCACCCCTTTATCTTTCCCCTTACTGGTTTTTCACCTGGCACCTACCAACCTTCTCCTTCCCACCCTCCCCCCACCTTCTTTATAGGGCCTCTGCCCCTTCCCTCTTCAGTCCTAACGAGGGTTCTGGCCCGAAACGTTGACTGATCATTTCCACAGATGTGGCCTAACCTGCTGAGTTCCTCCAGCGTGTTGTGAGTGTTGCTTTGACCCCAGAATCTGCAAAGTATTTTGTGCTTACGATTGAGGGGAACTGGAGCCTGATTAACAATCGATTACAGGAAAGCTGGAGTCTGATGAAATAATGATTAAGGGGAGCTGGAGTCTGATGAAATATCGATTGAGGGAAGGCTGGAGTCTGATGAAGTATTGATTGAGGGGACATCGGAGTCTGATAGTCTACCGATTGAGAGGAGGTGGAGTCTGATGAAGTATCCATTGGGGGTGCTGGAGTCTGATGAAGTATCAATTGAGGGGAGCTGGAGTCTGATGAAGTATCGATTGGGGGAAGGCTGTAGTCTGCTGAAGTATCAATTGAGGGAAACTAGAGATTGATGAAGTATCGATTGAGAGGAGGTTGGAGTCTGATGAAGTATCGATTGAGGGGGGGTTGGAGTCTGATGAAGTATCGATTGAGGGGAGCTGGAGTCTCATGAAATGTCAATTAAAGGAAGCTGGAGTTTGATGAAGTATCGATTGAGCGGAGGTTGGAGTCTTCTGGACTATCGATTGAGGGGAGCTGGCGTCTGATGAAGTATCTATTGAGGGGAGGCTGGAGTCTGATGAAGTATCGATTGAGGGGAGGCAGGAGTCTGATGAAGTATTGATTGAGGGGAGCTGGAGTCTGATGAATTACGATTGAGGGGAGGCTGGAGTCCGATGAAATATCGATTGAGGGGAGGCTGAAGTCTGATGAAGTATTTATTGAGGGGAGATTGGAGTCTGATAATCTATCAATTGAGAGGCGGTGTAGTATGATGAAGTATCGATTGAGGGTTGCTGGAGTCTGATGAAGTATCGATTGAGGGGAGCTGGAGTCTGATGAAATATCGATTGAGGGAATGCTGGAGTCTGATGAAGTATCAATTGAGGGGAGGCTCGAGTCTGATGAAGTACCTATTGAGGGAAAGCTGGAGTCTGATGAAGTATCGATTGAGGGGAGGCTGGCGTCTGATGAAGTATCGATTGAGGGGAGGCTGAAGTGCAATGAAATATCGATTGAGGGGAGCTGGAGTCCGATGAAATATCGACTGAGGGAAGCCTGAGTCTGATGAACTATTGATTGAGCGAAGGCTGGAGTTTGAGGAAATATCGATTGAGGGGAGGTTGGAGTCTGATGAATTATCGATTCAGGGGAGACAGGAGTCTGATGAAATATCGATTGAGGGGAACTGGAATCTGATGAAATATTGATTGCGGGAACTGGAGTCTGATGAAATATCAAACAACAGGAATTCTGCAGATGCTGGAAATTCAAGCAACACACATCAAGCCAAGCAGCATCTGTAGGAAGAGGTGCAGTCGACGTTTCAGGCCGAGACCCTTCGTCAGGACTCTGATGAAATATCGGTTGAGGGGAGGTTGAAGTCTAATGAAATATTGATTGAGGGGAGCTGGAGTCTGAGGAAATATCAATTGAGGGCAGGTTGGAGTCTGATGAAATATCGACTGAGGGGAGCTGGAGTCTGATGAAGTATTGATTGAGAGGAGGTCAGTCTGATGAAGTATGGATTGAGGGGAGCTGCAGTCTGATGAAGTAGCGATTGACGGGAACTGGAGTCTGATATAGTTTCGATTGAGCGAAGGCTGGAAACTGATGAAGTATCGATTGAGGAGTGATTGGAGTCTGATGAAATATTGATTGAGGGGAACTGGAGTTTGATGAAGTATCAATTCAGGGGACACTGGAGTCTGATGAAGTATCGATTGAGGGGAGGCTGGAGTCTGATGAAGTATTGATTGAGGGAAGGCTGGAGTCTGATGAAGTATGTATTGAGGGCTGCTAGAGTCTGATGAACTATCGATTGAGCGGAGGCTGGAGTCTGATGAAGTATCAATTAATGGGAGATTGGAGTCTGATGACGTACCATTTGAGGGAGGTTGGAGTCTGATGAAGTATCTATTGAGAGGAGGCTGGAGTCTGATGAAGTGTCGATTGAGGGGAACTGTAGTCTGATGAAGTATCGATTGAGGGCAGCTAGAGTCTGATGAAATATCGATTGAGGGGAGCTGGAGTCTGATGAAGTATCGATTGAGGAGAGGCTGGAGTCTGATGAAGTATCGATTGAGGGGAGATTGGAGTGTGATGAAATATCGATTGAGGGGAGCTGGAGTCTGATGAAATATCAATTGAGGGAAGGCTGGAGACAGATGAAATATCCATTGAGGGAAGGCTGGAGTCTGATGAAATGTCAATTAAAGGAAATTGGAGTTTGATGAAGTATCTACTGAGCGGAGGTTGATGTCTTTTTGACTATCGATTGAGGGGAACTGGCATCTGATGAATTATTGATTGAATGGAGGTTGGAGTCTGATCAAATATCGATTGAGGGGAGGCAGGAGTCTGATGAGGTATCGATTGAGGAGAGCTGGAGTCTGATGAAGTATTGATACAGGGAAGACAGGAGTCTGATGAAATATTGATTGAGGTTAACGAATCTGATGAAATTTCGATTGAGGGGAGCTGGAGTCTGATGAAATGTCGATTGAGGGGAGGTTGGAGACTGATGAAATATCGATTGAGGGGAGCTGGAGTATGATTATGTATCGATAGAGGGAAGCTGGAGTCTGAGGAAATATCGATTGAGGGTTGGTTAGAGTCTGATGAAATATTGATTTAGGGGAGCTGGAGTCTGATGAAGTATTGATTGAAGTCTCTGGAGTCTGATGAAATATCGATTGAGGGGAGGCTGGAAACTGATGAAATATTGATTGAAGGAGCTGAAGTCTGATGAAGTATCGATTGAGGAAAACTAGTGTCTGATGTGGTATTGGTTGAGGGAAGGCTGGAGTCTGATGAAATATCGACTGAGGGGAGGTTGGAGTGTGATATATCAATTATGGGGAGCTGCAGTCTCATGAAATATCGATTGAGGGAAGGCTGGAGACTGATGAAATATCCTTTGAGGGATGGCTGGAGTCTGATGAAATACCGGTTGAGGAGAGCCTGATGTAATATCGATTGAGGGGAACTGGAGTCTGATGAAGTATATATTGAGGGCAGCTGGAGTCTGATGAAGTATTGATTGAGGGGAGATTGGAGTCTACTGAACTGTTTGAGGGGAGATGGAGTCTGAGAAAGTATCGATTGAGGGGAGGTTGGAGTCTGATGAAGTATCGTTTGAGGGGAACCGGAGTCTGATGATGTATAGATTGAGGGGAGCTGGATTCTGATGAAAGGTTAATTAAAGGAAACTGGAGTTTGATCAAGTATCGATTGAACAGATGTTGGAGTCTTTTTGGCTATCGATTGAGGGGAGCT
Organism: Mobula birostris; assembly: GCF_030028105.1. Classification (NCBI taxonomy): domain Eukaryota; kingdom Metazoa; phylum Chordata; class Chondrichthyes; order Myliobatiformes; family Myliobatidae; genus Mobula; species Mobula birostris. The sequence goes on along the minus strand of NC_092373.1, from coordinate 106,016,402 downwards.
GGCGTCTGATGAAATATCGATTGAGGGGAGGCAGGAGTCTGATGAGGTATCGATTGAGGAGAGCTGGAGTCTGATGAAGTATCGATACAGGGAAGACAGGAGTCTGATGAAATATTGATTGAGGTTAACGAATCTGATGAAATTTCGATTGAGGGGAGCTGGAGTCTGAGGAAATATCGATTGGAGTGTGGTTAGAGCCTGATGAAATATCGCTTGAGGGGAGCTGGAGTCTGATGAAGTATCGATTGAAGTCAGCTGGGGTCTGACGAAATATCAATTGAGGAGAGGCTGGGAACTGATGAAATATCAATTGATGGGGGCTGCAGTCTGATGTGGTATCGATTGAGGGAAGGCTAGAGTCTGATGAAGTATCGAGTGAGGGGAGGTTGGAGTGTGATATATTGATTATGGGGAGCTGCAGTCTGATGAAATATCGATTGAGGGAAGGCTCGTGTCTGATGAAATATCCATTGAGGGATGGCTGGAGTCTGATGTAATATCGATTAACGGAAGCTGGAATCCGATGAAGTATCGATTGAGGGGAGCTGGAGTCTGATGAAATATTGATTGAGGGGAACTGGAGTCTGATAAAATATCGATTGAGGGCTGCTGGAGTCTGATGAAATATCGACTCAGGGGAGGTTGGTCTGAAGTATGGATTGAGGGGAGCTGCAGTCTGAGGAAAGTATCGATTGAGGGGAGATTGGAGTCTGCTGAACTACTGATTGAGGAGAGATGGAGTTTGAGAAAGTATTGATTGAGGGGCGGTTGGAGTCTGATGAAGTATCGATTGAGGGGAGGCAGGTGTCTGATGAAGTATCATTTGAGGGGAACTGGAGTCTGATAAAGTATCGATTGAGTGGAGGCTGGGGATTGATGAAGTATTGATTGAGAGAAGGCTGGAATCTGATGAAGTATTGATTGAGGGGAGATTGGAATGTGATGAAATATCGATGGAGGGCAGCTGGAGTCTGTTGAAGTATCGATTGAGGAAAGCTAGAGTCTGATGTGGTGTCGGTTGAGGGAAGGCTGGAGTCTGATGAAGTTTCGAGTGAGGGGAGATTGGAGTGTGATATATCATTTAAGGGGAGCTGCAGTCTGAAGAAATATCGATTGAGAGAAGGGTCGTGTCTGATGAAATATCGATTGAGGGAAGGCTGGAGTCTGATGAAATATCGATTAACGGAAACTGGAATCTGATGAAGTATCGATTGAGGGGAGCTGGAGTCTGATGAAATATCGATTGAGGAGAGCCTGGAGTCTGATGTAATATCGATTGAGGGGAACTGGAGTCTGATGAAGTATATATTGAGGGCAGCTGGAGTCTGATGAAGTATCGATTGAGGGGAGATTGGAGTCTGCTGAACTGATTGAGGGGAGATGGAGTCTGAGAAAGTATCGATTGAGGGGAGGTTGGAGTCTGATGAAGTATCGTTTGAGGGGAACCGGAGTCTGATGATGTATAGATTGAAGGGAGCTGGATTCTGATGAAAGGTTAATTAAAGGAAACTGGAGTTTGATGAAGTATCGATTGAGCGGATGTTGGAGTCTTTTTGGCTATCGATTGAGGGGAGCTGGCGTCTGATGATGTATCGATTGAGGGGAGCTGGCGTCTGATGAAATGTCAATTCAGGGAACGTGGAGTTTGTTGAAGTATCTATTGAGTGGAGGTTGGAGCCTTCTGGACTATCGATTGATGGGAGCTGGCGTCTGATGAACTATTGGTTGAGGGAAGGCTGAAGTTTGAGGAAATATCGATTGAGGAGAGGTTGGGGTCTGATGAAGTATCAATTTGGGGAGGTTAGTCTGATGAAGTATAGATTGAGGGGAGCTGCAGTCTGACGAAGTATTGATTGAGGGGAGGCTGGGGTCTGATGGAGTATGGATTGAGTGGAGGTTGGAGTCTGATGAAGTATGGATTGAGGGAAGGCTGGAGTCTGATGAAGTATCGATTGAGGGGAGCCTGGGAACTGATGAAATATTGACTGAGGGGAGCTGCAGTCTGATGAAGTATCAATTGAGGAAAACTAGAGTCTGATGTGGTATTGGTTGAGGGAAGGCTGGAGTCTGATGAAGTATCGAGTGAGGGGAGATTGGAGTGTGATATATCGATTAAGGGGAGCTGCAGTCTGATGAAATATCGATTGAGGAGAGCCTGGAGCCTGATTATGTATCAATTGAGGGGAGCTGGAGTCTGATGAAATATCGATTGAGGGGAGGTCAGTCTGATGAAGTATTGATTGAGGGGAGATTGGAGTCCGCTGAACTGATTGAGGGGAGATGGAGTCTGAGAAAGTATCAATTAGGGGAGGTTGGAGTCTGATGAAGTATCGTTTGAGGGGAAATGGAGTCTGATAAAGTATCGATTGAGGGGAGGCTGGGGATTGATGAAGTATCGATTGAGTGGAGATTGATGAAGTATCGATTGAGGGGAGCTGGAGTCTGATGAAATATCGCTTGAGGAGAGCCTGGAGTCTGATGACATATCGATTAAAAGGCTTTGGAGTCTAATGATGTGTCGATTGAGGGGAACTGGATTCTGACGAAAGGTTAATTAAAGGAAATTGGAGTTTAGTGAAGTATTGATTGAGCGGATGTTGGAGTCTTTTTGGCTATCGATTGAGAGGAGCTAGCGTCTGATGATGTATCGATTGAGAGGAACTTGGAGTCTGATGAAATATTGATTGAGGGTAGGCAAGAGTCTGATGGGGTATCAATTGAGGGGAGCTGGAGTCTCATGAAATGTCAATTAAAGGAAGCTGGAGTTTGATGAAGTATCGATTGAGTGGAGGTTGGAGTCTTCTGGACTATCGATTGAGGGGAGCTGGCGTCTGATGAACTATTGGTTGAGGGAAGGCTGAAGTTTGAGGAACTATCAATTGAGGAGAGATTGGGGTCTGATGAAGCATCAATTTGGGGAGGTTAGTCTGATGAAGTATAGATTGAGGGGAGCTGCAGTCTGACGAAGTATCGATTGAGGGGAACGAGTCTGATGTAGTATCGATTGATGGGAGGCTGGGGTCTGATGAAGTATCGATTGGGGGAGGTTGGAGTCTGATGAAGTATGGATTGAGGGGAGCTGGAGTCGGATAAAGTATCGATTGAGGGAAGATTCAAAAGATTCAAAGATTCAAAAAACTTTATTGTCATTCTAACCATACATCAGCTCTGCAGGGCAGAGTGAGACAGCGTTTCTCAGGGGCAGTGCAATCATAACATAACAAATGCAACACTGAATAATAAACATAACAATAAATAGTAAAACACAACAGCCACATGTCAGTTAAAATCAGTTATAAGTGTCCAGTGCAAGTTAAAAGTGTCCAAAGCAGAGTCAGGTGGAGCAGCTGTTTAGCAGTCTGACTGCCTGTGGGAGGAAGCTGTTTAGTAGCCTTGTGGTTTTAGTTTTGATGCTCCTGTAATGTTTGCCTGATGGCAGAAGAACAACCAGTTCATGGAGAGGGTGTGAAGGGTCTTTAATGATGTACCGTGTCTTCTGGAGGCATCAACTCTGAAAGAGGTCTTGGACAGAAGGTAGGGAGACCCCAATAACCTTCTCTGCTCCCCTAACCACCCTCTGCAAGGCTTTTTTGTCGACAGCACTGCAGCTAGAGTACCAGGTTGTGATGCAAAAGGTCAGCACACTCTCAACCACGCCTCTGTAGAATGTAGTTAAGATGTGAGTGGGGAGTGATGCTTGTTTAAGCTTCCACAGAAAGTGCAATCTCTGCTGGGCCCGTTTCACAATCCCAGTGGTGTTCCTGGACCAGGTGAGATTGCCCGAGATCAGCACCCCAAGGAACTTGATGTTTTCCACTCTCTCCACTGTGGAGCCGCTGATGCTGACAATCATCTCCTTGGTTTTGGTGACATTAAACATCAAGTTGTTATCCCTGCACCAGCTCTCTAGGTGTTTGACTTCCTCCCTGTACATAGTTTCATCATTTTTGCTGATGAGCCCCACCACTGTGGTATCATCTGCAAATTTAATGATCAGGTTCTCCTTGAATCTGGCTGCACAGTCAGCAATGGGCTAAGTACACAGCCTTGTGGGGATCCAGTGCCCAGTGTGATGGAGTCAGAGATGTTCCTGCCAACACGGATTGACTGTGGTCTCTCTGTCAAGAAATCCAGAATCCATCGACACATGGCAGTGCTAAGGCCAAGCAGCAACAGTTTCTGCACTAGTCTCTGCGGGATGATGGTATTGAACGCTAAACTGAAATCAATGTACAGGATTCTGGCATAAGTGTTGTCCAAGTGAGAGAGAACTGTGTGCAGTGTGGTGGATATTGTGTCCTCCGTAGAGCGATTTGGACGATAAGCAAACTGTAGAGGATCCAGCGATGAGGAGAGGCTGGCTGTGATATGAGGCTTGACAAGCCGTTCAAAACATTTCATCACTATGGGGGTCAGGGCAGGGCATTCAAACAGGCTACAACTGATTCCTTTGCTACAGGGATGATTGTGGAGGTTTTGAAGCATCTGGGGACAATAGCTTGACTAAGGGAGATGTTGAAAATGTCTGTCAGGAAGGCTGGAGACTGATGAAATATCAATTGATGGAAGGCTGGACTCTAATGAAGTATCGATTGAGTAGAGCTGGAGTCTGATGAAGTATCATTTGAGGGGAGCTGGAGAGTGATGAAATATGGATTGAGGGGAGCTGGAGTCTGATGAAATATCGATTGAGAGGAGGCAGGAGTCTGATGAAGTATCGATTGAGGGGAGCTGGAGTCTGATGAAGTATCGATTGAGAGGAAGCAGGAGTCTGATGAAGTATCGATTGAGGTGAGCTGGATTCTGGTGAAATATCATTTGAGGAAAGCTGGAGTCTGATGAAGTATTGATTGAGGGGGAGCTGGAGTCTGATGAGGTATCGATTGAGGGGAGGCTGGAGTCTGATGAGGTATCAATTGAGTGGACACAGGAGTCTGATGAAATATCAATTGAGAGTAGCTGGAGTCTGATGAAGTATCAATTGAAGGGGAGGTTGGAGTCTGATGAAATATCGATTGAGGGGAGGTGGAGTCTGATGCAATATCGTTTGAGGTTGGAGTCTGATGAAGTATCGATTGAGGGGTGGTTGGAGTCTGATGAAGTATCGATTGAGCAGGGGCTGGAGCCTGATGAAGTATCGATTGAGGGGACGCAGGAGTCTGATGAAATGTCGATTGAGGGTAGCTGTAGTCTTTATACTTTATTGTCGCTAAACAATTGATACTAGAACATATAATCATCATAGTGATATTTGATTCTGCGATTCCTGCTCCCTTGATTACAAGTCGATAGTGAATATTGAAAATTTAAATTATAAATCATAAATATAAAAATAAAAATGGAAAGTAATGTAGTAAGGGAAGTTGGAATTTGATGAAGTATCGATTGAGTGGAGGTTGGAGTCTTCTGGTCTATTGATTGAGGGGAACTGGCATCTGATGAAATATCGATTGAAGGGAGCTGGCATCTGATGAAATATCGATTGAGGGGAGAGAGGAGTATGATGAAGTATCAACTGAGGGGAGCTGGCGTCTGATGAAGTATCGATTGGGGGAGGTTAGAGTCTGATGAAATATCGATTGAGGGGAGGTTGGAGTCTGATGAAATATCGATTGCGGAGAGGCTGGAGTCTAATGAAGTTTCATTTGTCAGTTGCTGGAGTCTGATGAAATATCGATTGAGGGGAGCTGGAGTCTAATGAAATAACAATTGAGGGGAGCTGGAGTCCGATGAAATTTCGAATGATGGGAGGTGGGAGTCTGATGAAGTATCGATTGAGGGGTGCTGAAGTTTGATAAAATATCGATTGAGGAGAGGCTGGAGTTTGATGAAGTATTGATTGATGGTAGGCTGGATTGTGATGAAATATAGATTGAGAGGAAGGAGGAGTCTGATGAAGTATCGATTGAGGGGAGGCTGGAGTGTGATGAACTATCGATTGAGGGAAGCTGGAGTCTGATGTAGTATCGATTGAGGGGAGCTGTAGTCTGATGAGGTATCGATTGAGGGAAGGCTGGATTCTGATGAGGTATCGATTGAGGGGAGCTGGAGTCTGATGAAATATCGACTGAGGGGAGCTGGAGTCTGATAAACTATTGATTCAGGGGATCTGGAGTCCGATGAAATATCGATTGTGGGGAGTTGGAGTCTGATGAAGTATTGATTGAGTGGAACTAGAGTCTGATGAAATATCGATTGAGCTATATCCACAGCTCTCTGCAGTTTTTTGTGTTCTGTTGACTTTTAGAGAAAGATTGTTTTTTGTAACACCATGTCACTAAATTCTCTACTTCCTTCCTGTACTCAACTCATCATTATTTGAGATGCAGCCCACTGCAGTGGTATCAAACTGAAAACTTGTAGGTGAAGTTAGAGAAGATTTTAATTTCTTTCTTAAATTTTCTCCCCTATCTCTTGTAAATCTAAAGTGGCCCATTAGATATCAATTTCCTATTCCTGCCATACCTTTCCTGGTTTTCCTTGATCAAACCTTTAATATTCTTCATTAACTAAACCTAATACCTATTGCCTTTTAGCTGACACTGAACTCTTTCAGTTTTGTGTTTTAACACCTGTTTAAGCATGCGTTATTAACCCCCTTAGCATCTCCCTATCTACCTCTCCCAGACTCTATGATTTCAAAACCCCTCCTTTTGCTTGTTTAAGGTGTTAACTTTCCCTATAACCAACAACACTTTACGAGTTATGGCCACTGTTCCCAAAGGGGTTCCTCCACAGACCTTCAATCAGTTGTCTGTCCTCATTCCCTATGAGAAGTTCAAGTACAGCCCCTCTATTGGTGGATCTCTCTGCATACTGCCTCAGAAAACCCTTAAATTCATTTTGTGAATTTCTTCCCATCTAAGCCCATTGTACTATTTCAATTTCAATTTTTAGATCTGCCAAAATACAAGCTATTTGGCATATGCTATTGCAGTGGTCTGTATCATGAAAGTAGTTCTCATAATTGTTTGTGGCTTATTAATGGTATTATAAAGTTATACATACAAAAGCAAGACACTAATTAGTTGTAACATTATGACAGACTTATAAACAGGAATTTACAATCAAAATTGTGTGTTTCCAAATTAGTTTATTTACTCTACAAATCTATCTACAAAAATCAAGCTTGTCTTTCAATCTGACTTAGAGATCAACTTTTAAATATTGTTTTCATTATTTAATATTTCATCAGGAAATCTTTCAGAGACATGATCATTGTGGTAGGGAAACACATAATGTAGTTGAGAAATATTTTTCTGTGTCAACATAAAATATGGAGAATGAAAAATCTGTGAAGAAATTAAGGTTGTGTTCACTTTCATTTCGCAATATGTTCATTGCGTGGGAGGTTTATTTTACCCCTTATCACAAAGTCAAATGACTTTAAGCCAAAATAATTCATTTATTCAAAAAACATCTTAATCTTGCACATTGTACCAGTCAATTATTCTTAACTCATTCTTAGGTCTTTGCCTTTACTCTCCAAAGAATTTACAGTGTTGAGTCTCTTAGAGAACATTTAGAAGGATAAGTCCCCGGGTTATTGGGTGAGACAAGAGATGAGATTTTTGGGACCTTAACCAAGATTTTCATGTTCTCTCCAGCACAAGTAAAACCCTAAGAGTCCTGTGAGTAGCTAATATTGTTCCAGTATTCAAGAAGGGAAATGGGGATTATCTTGGAAACTGTAGATTGGTGAGTCTCAACTCAGTGGTAGGTGTGCTAATGGAGATGATCCTTAGGGATAGGATTAATGAGCATTTGGAAAAACATGGCCTAATTTGAGACAGTCAGGATGGATTTGTGCAGGACAAATAATGTCTTACTAATTTGATTGAGGTTTTTTTTGAGGAAGTGACAAAGATGATTGATGAAGGTAGATGTTGTCTACATAGATTTTAACTTTATTATTCTACTATTTTCTGGTTGGTTAATAACACTTATGTCTAACTATTCTACAATCTTTTGGTATGTTAAAGCAAAATAATAAGATTATTGTGACAACATTTTATGCGGGTTTTTGAAAGTTCTAGCATAATATGCAATACTGTGCAAAGAACACATATACAGTATATTGCTAGGGAGCCTAAGACTTTTTCACAGTACTGTAGTCATTTTATGTTTTGCACTGTACTGCTGCTGCAAAATAAAACAAATCTCAAGACATATGTGAGTGATGATAAACCTGATTCAGAAATGGGTCTCTATTGTTGCCTAAGAGTGGGAAAGGGGCAGGGAAAGGGGAATCATGGTTGGGGAAAAGGGAAAGGATAGGCGAAGGAGCAGAAAGCCACCAGACAGACATTCTGTAATAAACCAGTTGTTTGGAATCAAATGATATTGCCTGATTTCTCAGGGCTATGTGTATCTGCACCCATATCACCACCCCCAGCCCCTAGCAACTCCTTCTTTGCCAGTTGAACCACACTCCTCCCGCAGAGCTCCACCCTTGCCGTTCCCAACATCCTTTGCTCCCGCCAGAGTAACCAACTTGCTCTCAACTCCATGGTGATAAATACACTACTGTGCAAAAGTCTTAGCTATATATATGTGTGTTTAAGACTTCTACACAGTACTGAAGAATTACACCCTTTCTACTTGCAATTCAGGTACATGGGCAGTAGTTTTAGTCTATAAGGAATTCTGTAAAGCCTTTGATGAAGTTTCACTTGGTAGGCTGCTCTGAAAGGTTAAATCACATAGTAACCAGGGAGACCAGACTAATTGGATACATGGTTGGCTTGAAGGTAGAAAGCAGGGAGTGCTGGTGCAAGGTTGTTTCTCAGATTGGAGATCCATGACTAGTGTGCCTCAGGGATCAAGGTTTTGTTCATTGTTGTTTGTCATCTATATCAATGATTTGAAAAAGAATGTACAAGGCATGGTTAATAAGTTTGTAGATGACACTAAATTAAGTGGTATCAGTGAAGAGAGCTATCAAAAATTAAAGTGGGATCTTGATCAGCTGGACAAGATAGCCAATGAACAGCAAATGGAATTTAATTCAGATATGTGCAAACTAATGTATTTTTCAAAGTCAATGCAAGGTAGGACTGTCACATGGAATGGTAGGGCCCTGGGGAGCATTTTCGAACAGGGGGACCTTGGAGTTCAGATTATGATTCCCTGAAAGTTAGATCATAGATCGACAGGGTAATGAAAAAAGTTTTTAGCACATTAGCCTTCATCAGTCAGGGCACTGAGAATAGAAGTTAGAAGGTTATGTAGCACAGCGTATAGCACAATCATTGCTACAGTTCTGATTGAAAAGCTCCAGGACCTGGGCCTCTGTACCTCCCTCTACAATTGGATCCTTGACTTCCTAACCATATTCCACAATCTGTGTGGATTGGAAATAATATCTCCACCTCACTGACAATCAACACTGGCGCACCTCAGAGATGTGTGCTTAGCCCATCGCTCTACTCTCTTTATACCCATGACTGTGGGGCTAGGCACATTTCAAATGCCATCTATAAATTTGCTGACAACTATTGTTTGCAGGAACGAGAAGGGAAGGATTTAATGAAACTTGAAGGTAAAAAACATAGGAACTTTTTTATACTGAGTATTGTATGTATATGAGTTAAGTTGCCAAAGGTGGTAGAGGCAGGTACAATAACAATTTTTAAAAGACAGTTGAACAGTTAAGTGGATAGGAATTGTTCAGGGGATATGGGCCAAATGTGGGCAAAGGGGACCAACTTAGACAAGTCTCTTGTCAGTATGGTCTTGTTGAGCCAAAGGGTGTTTTCTGTGCTATTGGACTTTTTGACTCCAAGGCAAACAGGTAAAATGGTGTAGGAAGAGAATTTACTATCTACCCACAGGAGAATGACACTGCATTACAGTATGACCATCAAAAGAGGTTGGAGAAAATTATGGAAGGCATGGATAGTGTAAATAGTCAGAGTCTTTCACAGGGTGCAAATGTTATAAACTTGAGTGTATAGGCTTAAGATGAGAGGGGAAATGTTTAAAGGAGATCAGTGGCACATTAATTATATAGAAAGTGTACTAGTAGATACCTGGAATTGCCTGCCAGAGGAGGTGGTAGAAACTGGTAAGTTTAAGAGGAATTAAGGTGATAATGCAGGAAGTAAACATAGAAACATAGAAAACCTACAGCACAATACAGGCCCTTTGGCCCACAATGCTGTACCGAACATGTACTTACTTAGAAATTACCCAAGGTTACCCATAGCCCTCTATTTTTCTAAGCTCCATGTACCTGTCCAGCAGCCTCATAAAAGACACTATCATATCCGCCTCCACCACTGTCACTGGCAGCCCAATCCACACACTCACCACTCTCTGCTTAAAAAACTTACCCTGTCATCTTCTCTGTACCTACTTCCAAGCACCTTAGAACTGTGCCCTCTTGTGTTAGCCATTTCAGCCCTGGGGAAAAAGCCTCTGACTATCCACATGATCAATGCCTCTCATCATCTTACACACCTCTATCAAGTCACCTCTCATCCTCCATCACTCCAAGGAAAAAAGGCCGAGTTCACTCAACCTATTTTCATAAGGCATGCTCCCCAATCCAGGCAACATCCTTGTAAATCTCCTATGCATCCTTTCCATAGTTCCCACATCCTTCCTGTAATGAGGTGACCAGAACTGTGCATAGAACTTCAAGTGGGGCCTTACCGGGGTCCTATATAGCTGTAACATTATCTCTTGGCTCTTAAACTCAATCCCACAATTGGTGAAGGCCAATGCACCGTATGCCTTCTTAACCACAGAGTCAACCTGCGCAACAGCTTTTAGTGTCCTATGAACTCTGACCCCAAGATCCCTCTGATCCTCCACACTGCCAAGAGTCTTATCATTAATACTATATTCTGCCATCATATTTGACCTACCAAAATGAACCATCTCACACTTCTCTGGGTTGAGCCCCATCTGCCACTTCTCAGCCCAGTTTTGCATCCTATTGATGTCCCTCTGTAACCTCTGACAGCCCTCCACACTATCCACAACACCCCCAACCTATGTGTCATCAGCAAGTTTACTAGCCCAACCCTCCACTTCCTCATCCAGGTCATTTATAAAAATCATGAAGAGAAGGGGTCCAAGAACAGATCCATGAGGCACACTACTGGTCACCAACCTCCATGCAGAATATTACCCATCTACAACCATCTTTACCTTCTGTGGGCAAGCCAATTCTGGATCCACAAAGCAAGGTCCTCTTGGATCCCATGCCTCCTTACTTTTTCAATAACCTTACTTTGTCAAATGCCTTGCTGAAATCCATATACACTACATCTACTGCTCTACCTTCATCAATGTGTTTAGTCACATCCTCAAAAAATGCAATCAGGCTCATAAAGCACAACCATACTGACTATTCCTAATCATATTATGCTTCTCCAAATGTTCATGAATCCTGCCTCTCAGGATCTTCTCCATCAACTTACCAACCACTGTAGTAAGAATCACAGGTATATAACTTCCTGGGCTATCTCTACTCCCTTTCTTGCATAAGGGAACAACATCTGCAACCTTCCAATCCTCTGGAGTCTCTCCTGTCCTCATTGATGATGCAGATATCATTGCCAGAGGCTCAACAATCTCTTGCCTCAACTCCCATAGCCTGGGGTACATCTCATCTAGTCCTGGAGACCTATCCAACTTGATGCTTTCCAAAACCTCTTTCTTAATGTCTATATGCTCAAGCTTTTCAACCCACTGTAAGTTATTCCTACAATCACCAAGATCCTTCAGTGAATACTGAAGCAAAGTATTCATTAAGTACCTCGGCTATCTCCTTCAGTTCCATACACACTTTTCCACTGTCACACTTGATCGGTCCTATTCTCTTGATCTTCACATACTTGTAAAATGCCTTGGGGTTTTCCTTAGTCCTGATCGCCAAGACCTTTTCGTGGCTCCTTCTGGCTCTCCTAATTTCCTTCTTAAGCTCCTTCCTGCTATCCTTATAATCTTCTAGACCTCTGTCATTACCCAGTTTTTTGATCCTTTCATAAGCTTTTCTTTACTTTTTGACTAGAGGGCAGATCTTTTTTTAGATTAGATTTTATACAGGCTGATGAGATTAGTTTAATTTGGCATCGTGGGTGGTGTAGACATAATGGGTTGAGGGCTTGTTCCTGGCCTGTACTTCTTTATGTTCTATAATGTATGACAGCTGAAGGGGTTGTTCCTGATGGAGGTGTCCAAAATTATGAGAGGTTAGTGAAGAAATTTCCCCAGTAACAGAGACCATAAAACCAGAGTGCATGGGGTGCAGCAAAAGGGAATCAAAGGTAAGATTTGTTCACCCATATGGTAACTGCAGTCAGGAGCACACTGCCTAAGTGGCTGCTGTTGAAAATAAATCTGAACAAGCATTTGATTTGCAAAGGCATTGAAGCCTACCAATCAAGTGCTGGTAAATGGTATGGATATAGATGCTTACCTGATGGCCAGCATGGACACGGTAGACCTGTTTTTATGCTGATTGTCTACGACATTGAAAAGATTATTAAAAAGACATATAAGATCCTTAGCTTTATAAAGGAGCTTCATGTAGGAAGTTATGTAAATTATTGGCCAGCTCTCTATAGGAGCATTGTGTTGTGATTTGGGGACCTCACTTGCGAAAGAATATAAGACCATAAGATATAGGAGCAGAATTAGGCCATTTGGCCTCTCAAATCTGCTGCGCAATTTCATCATAGCTGATTCATTTTCCCTCTCGGCCCCATTCTCCTGTCTTCATGCCCTGACTATCAGCCTCTGCATTAAAGATACTCAATGACTTGGCCTTCACAGCCACCTGTGGCAAAGTATTCCACAGATTCGCCACTCTATGTCCAACAAAATTCTTCCTCATCTCTGTTCTGAAAGGATGCCCCTCTATTCTGAGGCTGTGTCTTCTGGTCTTAGAACATAGGAAATATCCTGTTCACATCCACTCTGTCAAGGCCTTTCAACATTTGATAGGTTTCAATTAAGTCACCCCTTATTCTTCTGAATTCCAGTAAGTAGCAGCCCAGAGCCATCAAATGCTCCTCTTATAGCAATCCTTTCAATCCTGGAATTATTATTCGTGACTTCCTTTGAACTCTCTCCATTATCAGCACATCCTTTCTTATACAGGGGGTCCAAAACTGCTCTCAGTACTCTGTGAGGCCTTACCAGTGCTTTATTAAGCCTCAACATTACATTCTTGCTTTTATATTCTAGTCCTTTCGAAATGAATGCTAACATCGCATTTGCCTTCTGCACCATTGACTCAACCTGTAAATTAACCTTTAGGGAATCCTGCACACGGACTCCCAAGTCCCTTTGTGCCTCAGATTTTTGAATTTTCTCTCCATTTAGAAAATAGTCTACCTTTTTATTTCTTCTTGAGAAGTACATTTCCGGACACTGTATTCTACCGTGCGTGGAATGCACTGCCTGAGTCAGTGGTGGAGGCAGATACACTAGTGAAGTTTAAGAGACTACTAGACAGGTATATGGAGGAATCTAAGGTGGGGGCTTATATGGGAGGCAGGGTTTGAGGGTCGGCACAACATTGTGGGCCGAAGGGCCTGTACTGTGCTGTACCATTCTATGTTCTACCTGCCGCTGCTTTGCCCAGTCTCCTAATCTAAGTGCTTCAGTTGCTTCTCTACTTCCTCAAAACTATCTACTCCTCCACCTATCTTCTTATTGTCTGCAAACTTGGCTACAAAGCCATCAATTCCTTCATCCAAATCATTGACATATAATGTAAAAAGAATCGGTCCCAACATAGACCCTTGTGGAACACTACTAGTCACAGACAGCCAGCCAGAAAAGGCTCCCTTTATTCCTATTCTTTGCCTCCTGCCAATCAGTCACTGCTTTATCCATGCTCGTATGTTCCCTGTAATACCATGGGCTCTTACCTTGTCAAGCAGTCTCATGTGGCATCTTGTCAAAGGCCTTCTGAAAATCCAAGTACACAACATCCACTGATTCTCCTTTGTCTTTCCTGCTTGTTATTTCTTCAAATAATTCTAACAGATTTGTCAGGCCAGGTTTTCTCTTGAGGAAACCATTCTGACTATGTTACTTTATCATGTGCTTCCAAATACCTAAGACCTCATCCTTAATAATCAACTCCAACATCTCCCCAACCACTAAGGTTAGACTAACTGGCCTATAATTTCCTTTCTTCTGCCTCTCTCCTTGAAGAGTGGTGTTACATTTGTAATATTCCATTTCTCCAGAACCATGCCAGAATCAATTGATCCTTGAAAGATCATTACTAATGCCTCCACAATCTCCTCAACCACCTCAAGAACCTATACATCTCTGCCTTAAATAAAACCTATGATCTGGCCTCCACAGTGGCCTGTGGCAATGAATTCCACAGATTCACCACCCTCTAGCTGAAGAAATTCCTCCTCACCTCCATTGTAAAAGGATGTCCCTCTATTTTGAGGCTGTACCTCTGGTCCTAGACTCCCCCACCGTAGAAAATACACTCTCCACATCCAGTCTATCTAGGATTTTCTACATTAAATAGGTTTCAATAAGATCCCCCCTCATTCTTTTGAATTTCAGAGAGTACAGGCCGAGAGTCATCCATCATTACTGATATCATAATCCTTGCATTCCCAGCATCATTCTCGTGAACCTCCTCTGAACCCTCTCCAATATCAACACATCTTTTTTTAAATAAGGGGCCCAAAATTGCTTATAATACTCCAGGTGAGACCACACCAGTGCTTTATCAAGCTTTATTTACAGACATTCACAGCATAGTAAATTTAAATAGTCCTATTCAGGCCCACAGACCTAATCACTGTGGAGGATTTCTTACTCTTGTGAGACAATGTCTTTCCTGACTTGTGGCTGTGAAAATCTCAGGCTCTGGGGCCTCCTCTGTGGTGGTTGTAGGAACTGACTCTGAGACTGCAGGAGGTGGTTCTGGTAATGGTAGTCCCCTTTATTGTTCTTATTTTTCATCTAGTTTGTGCATCTTGATCTTGGGAAGGTGCATTTAGTGCACTGGAGTATTCTCTTATTAATCCTCCTATTAAAACCAACCCTCGGCCCATCTAGTGCATGCCAAACTATTCATCTGCCTAGTCCCATCGAGCTACATCCAGACCATTGCCCTCCATACCTCTCCCATCCATGTAGCTATCCTAATTTCTCATAAGTGTT